>NC_088885.1:114743205-115097705 GCF_037157495.1 Lathamus discolor
CAGTGGGTGGTGAGGTGTTGTAATTTCTTCCCTCATTATTTCCTTTATTATTATTATTATTACTTGTGGCAGCAGTAGTGATTTGTGTTATACCCTAGTTACTGGACTGTACTTAACCTGTGGGAGTTGCATTCTTTTCGATTCTCTTCTCCTTCCCTCCGGGAGTAGGGGGAGGGAAAGAAAGGTGGGGAGTGAGAGAGAGAGACTGTGTGGCTGACAGTTTAAACCACGACAGTGCCTTATGTTAACACTGTGGTCAGGATTTGGCTTTAGCTTGTATGTAGCAATTAAAGTGCAGAAATAGTTGTTTTGCCTCAAGAAAATTAATCTCAAAACCAAAAGGGCCTGTTATTTGTGGGATCCAGCTACCAGATTATGCATGTCTCCTTGAAGAAAAGGGGTTATACATTTCAGCTTTTACTTTACCTGATCCAGGCTAAAGTCTTGATTTTACCAACTGTGCATCATAGATAAGTCCTTCTTATTTGACAGCTGATCTAAGTTTTCTCTGGATGTCTCCTGTCAGAGTCTTTCTTTTTTAATGAATGAGTACTCACTGATATAGTGAACTCTCACATCCTAATCAAGTGGCTCACACTATCTCTCTGTTGCCTGTCCACTGAGCTACATTACCTGTCTCATTCTTCTGGCTCAAGAGACGCCCCATGGAAATGACAGAAAACTCCAAAGGACAGAAAAGTGTAGAAGTCTGATTCTGCAGACCCATAATGGGATTATTCCCTGGCAATGTAAAATGCCTGTTTCAAAGGGACAATGAGCTATTAAGCTTAAACTATTTCCCAGGTTGGTATTGTTCATGGCTTTTCCAGAGCTTACAGAGAATTTTCTCTGCCAGTTTAAGAATATAGTCCTAACAAATCTTTCTTTCTGTACTCAGAGGAGAATTTTTTATAAAATATTCTAATCTCAGTAAATCAGCAACAGCAACAAGAAGTCATGGAGAATTTTCCAACCAGCTGTAGTGGCATCTGATTTACTGCTCTGGCCAAGACTCCTTTTAGGATAAGTTATCTCTGCCACTTCCAGCAACAAACTTCCTTTTTGTTAATCAAGGTATATTTCTGTAACTTTCTGTAATTTTCTTATCACGTGATTAATTTGAAACAAGATGACAAGATGAAAATATCTTGTTACAATGCTGCAACCTAAAAAAAAAAACAAAAAAAAAAAAAAAAAGCATCAAACTCTGTTTTTTTCAAACTATACTTTTGAAAGTATGACTTTAAGTAACAGGATAAGTTGGATTCTGATAAACTTCAGCAACCTAAAATCCACATACACTTGTAAACTTGCTCATGTGATTCCCTAAGTGGGTCTACAGGAAGAAAATTAATATAAAAACTGAAAGACTGGAACAATCTAGAGGTTCTGGAGCAGAATTAATTGATAGAAATAACATGCAGATATTTGTCTGGGGCTAAAGACCGCTTGTGAGTGTTGGCAAAAACAGATGTCAGAAAGCAGAATGAATGGATGGATGGGTGACTGACAAGCATGAGTGAAGAGCATATTAGAGTAAAAACAGAAAGAAGAGAGACTCACTTTGCTTTATTCACCTGGTATTAGAAGCAGCATTCATTGCCAGAAATGATAGAGAACAGATGGATTAAAGTATCAAAAATCCCAAATCACTTTTTAAATTAAACTGATGAATCAGATGTGCGTTCCGTAGTGTATCGCCGAAGTGATGGTGCTATGAGGAAGGTCCTGCAAAACTGAAGGCATAAATGGTACTGTCTCTCTTTCTTTTTTCTTTTTTTTTTTTTAACTGCATGAATACCACAACAGTGTGAGGTGTCTCTGCCCATTGCAGGAGGGTTGGAACTTGATGATCTCAAGGTCCATTCCAACCCTAACTATTCTATGATAATATGATTCTAATATTGACTCTTTAAAGTCAGACTACAGGTTAAAGACATTTTTAGAAATGTAGGAAAAGAATGATGTGTATTTGAAATCTTTTATAGCCCTTTATAGGCAATAAAAGACTTGTGTTATTGTGGGGTCCTAAGCTTTGAGTCGAGGAGAGAAGGGGGTTGGACTGGGTTCAGTTGTAAGGACTTTTGTTAGGGAATGTGAAAAAATTACAACATACCTGGTCAGGAGCAGACTGTGCATCCAGAATAGCCTGGGTAAGTAAAGCAATGGTATGCATTTCAATGTAAAGGCAATACTTCTTCTATGTAATCACTTGTTTAGTCTTTCCAGAACATCTTTGTTGATACTTTTATCTCAATCAACAAAAAAAAAAATTACTTTTAAGTAAGAAAAATACTTCTGAATTATTTCAAAGTAACTTCTAAATGAATGTGTCTTAAATCTGCCAAATGAAGAGAATTAGAGTGGTCTAAGTTGAGAACTTCAAAAGATGCTGACAGCTGTAACAGCAGTAATAAGGACTGTTGTGATCTGAGAGAGCAACTCTGTACCTTGGTGGTGGTAAACATGGTTCTTCAGGTGAATAGTAGCAGGTCTTACTGATCTGGATGAGGGGTGAAGTATTTTTATATGAATTGTACCGGAATCTTTCCTTCCTCTTTTAATCCTACAGGGGGGCTTAATGCATGTTCTGACTAAAAAGCCTATCAAAAGATGAAACATTTTTCAGGAGGAAAAATGAAACAAGATTACCACATTAGAGAAGTAAAATCATCTGAGGTTGAAACTAGTAGAGAATTAACGAGCATGTGAATCATAGACTCACAGAATCATAAGATGGTTAGAGTTGGAAAGGACCTTAAGATCATCTATTTCCAACCCCCCTGCTATGGGCAGGGTAACATCCCACTAGACTGTGTTGCCCTAGGCCTTGAACACTGGCAGGGATGGAGCATTCACAACTTCCTTGGCGGCTTGTGAAGCAGGAAGTCAAGAATGCTTCAGTAAGAACCTGTTGCTCACCCAGAGAGCTGTAACACAATTACTTGTGCTCCCAAGACAGACCTTGCAAAACTTGAGGTCATCTCTGAGTTCTCTCTCATTATGTGTTGTTTTCAGATTTAGGAATGGTTTTGATATTTATAAGGTAAATAACAGCTACAATGAATCCCAAGAACTGTTTTGACTAAATGCATGCAGCATGGGCCACAAACAGAAGAAGCTGGAAGCCAGCTTGTAGCCAGAAAACTATGACATCGTTGTTATCATGGAAAAATGGTAGGATGACTTGAAAATATAAGAAAGAAAAATAATTTTTAATACTTTGTGAAAAATACTTAATAGTTCTGGATAAATTATTGAAATAACAACTAGAATAACTAGTTCTATAACCAGAATTAATGTTGCAATAATACATGAGAATTTACATAACTTCTAAGAATATGCTTTTTGCCTCACTCTAAGGAAAAGAAGTCATTCACCTAGAAGAAGAAAAACATCATCTGTCCACTGCCAAAAGTTTATTTTTATCAGCTTTTCAGTTTCAAAGGAAGTATTTGCCAATATTTGCTGATCAACAGAGACATATAGTATGTATTATGTTGGTTTCACTGTCTTTGGAATATCAAAGGCTTTGTTCTATTTTTTTTTTCAGTTTGACCTAAGATTATGACATAGTACCAAAAAGCATTACATTTGCTTCTACAATCTAGAAACTGTCTAGACCTTTCCTTGCATCATTTGGTAAACTGCTTCAGCTTAACAGTTTATTGTACTCTAATAGTTTTCTTAGTTTAGCTTTTCTCTTAGAATTGAAAAATATTACATATATCCAGTTTCCCAGTGCATCTTCAATGCCAAAAGAACACCAGCAGAGGTTCCCTAGGTGTTTTGATTTTATTTATTTTTATGTAGGCCTCTTTTGAAGTGCATTTATACATGGCTTAGACACATAAAAGCTTTGGAAAATGCAAATTAATCAGAAACATCAGTGTTATAATCCTCTTGGTCCTGGTATCAGAAGGTGACAAAAGGCTGCTTATGAGAACAGCAGGAATATGCTGTCTCTGTGCTATCGCTAATTAACTCATATGAACAGCAGAGCTGAAAGGTAATATTAGTAAAAAGAGTCCATACAGGCAGTGTTATTTAGGGGGTTCGAGAGACAGCAGGGTCCACTGTAAGTTTTAAATTGAGGAAAAAAAAAGGGAAATTATTTTGTAACTTTTGAATTAGGTTTCTCTTAATAAATACACACGTACACGTACTTACTTTTGTCTCCACAAAGTAAAGAAGAAGTAATAAAAGAATATGAATTATGCCAACAACAGTGACTGCGATTAACTGCGAGAGGGTCATGGGGACATTTGTTCTTTGATAAATGTTTCTTAAACTTTCTTGACCCAAAACACCTATTTTTACCACTAAAAGAAAAGGGTACGTTGAAGCTGCTATGCTTTTTTGCTTGACTGAAGTGTCACATAGCTGTAGGATCACAAGCAAGTATTTATTTTCCAGAAAAATATTACTCCACTGAAGATAGCAATAGCACAGCACTCAGAATTAAAATCTGCAGGACATCTTCAACTGTATGATTTCAGAAGATTACTTGATGTCAGCTAGCTGTTCTAATATGAAAAATATTCTGATTTCCTGAGGCAGGCTGTGCAAACACATTGCAGGGAACAATAGGATGACTAAATAAGACTACCAAGTACAGTACTTTGAAATTTAGACTGTGTTTTGTGGTCATTTACATTATGTGATGCTTTTAAAAAATAATAATGTTGAGGATTTAAGGGACAAGTACAGAGACCCTCCATGCTGAACGGGTTGCCACAAGACAAAGCAATAGCTTGTGTTGATATAAATATTATTTTTTTTTTTTCATGTGACAGTGTTTATTCCTGCATTTCCACAAATGCTCCAAAATTCTAATTTTCTTGGTTGGAGTCAAGATGCTTGCGTACTCACTTAATGTGAACACCATAATATAATGGATTTTCCTAAGTCTTTAGAAGTAGCAGAGTAGAATATTAACTTCAGATTCGTCTAAGAACTGACATTTTTTCCCCCAGAGTCTTTGACTTTTTTCAGGACTGCTTTCCAGTTCCTGGAAAGTGGAGTCCAGAGTATTCATTTGGGTAAATTAATACAAATTACCATTGATTTTTCTTGTCAGATATTCCTCATTAAGAACTGCTATTTTACTTGAGACTGAAGCGATACATTTAAGACGTCTTGGTTTAAAATTTCCATGCACTTATTCCTGCAA
The DNA here is from genome assembly GCF_037157495.1 of Lathamus discolor. Classification (NCBI taxonomy): domain Eukaryota; kingdom Metazoa; phylum Chordata; class Aves; order Psittaciformes; family Psittacidae; genus Lathamus; species Lathamus discolor. The sequence continues at coordinate 114,748,379 of NC_088885.1, forward strand.
ACTGAAGAATTTCTGACCTTCATATACTTCATTAATGGCTAGAAGCTGGTAACCTAGGAGTACATTTTTGGTGAAATTAGCATTCTTCATCGACACTACTGAGGTGTATTGATATTTCTGCTTATTTTTAAGGTCTTGGGAATTTATTTTCCCTGAGATTATTTCTCCTGAGGGAGAACAGAAGATGTAGAAGAATGGAATTCATTTATTCTGAGTACAATTTAAAGACGAACAGAAAAAAAATAAATTAAAAAAAAAAAAGGGGTGAGATTTTGGTTAGAAGTAGTGTCATATCTTGGTGAAAATTATAAATGTAAATAGGGTTCCATCTTGATATCTCCAAATACATAAGATAACAAAGATTCACATATCATTAAAGAAACTAAGAATATATTTTCTCATCCTGTTGAATCCGCTACTGTTGAAGGCAGCAATGTTATAGGGTATGAACTATTATCAGAATGGTAAATGTTGTCTCCTATAATATTCTATGCAGTATGAAATCCATTCTGTTGAAATAGATGAATGCCAGATTTTAGTCTGTAGCAACTTCTCTGAAGTCAATGCATTTACTCCAGCTAAGAAAAAGGGTTTTGTACAAATATGTCTCATTAAAAGGTATGGTGTCTTGTATTTCCTCCTATCTATTAGAGTGTAAGGAGATTTTCATTTTGCCTTGCCCAGTCTTTTCTTTTCTCTGACCTAAGAGTTCTGTTCAAGTAAACTTGTTTTACCTTTTTCTAATTCAGTATCACAGAATCCCAAGGGTTGGAAGGGACCTCAAAAGATCATCTAGTCCAACCCCCCTGCAAGAGCAGGGTAACCTACAGTACATCACACAGGAACTTGTCCAGGCAGGCCTTGAATATCTCCAGTGTAGGAGACTCCACAACCCCCCTGGGCAACCTGTTCCAGTGCTCTGTCACTCTTACAGTAAAGAAGTTCTTCCTGATGTTAACGTGGAACTTCCTATGCTCCAGTTTACACCCATTGCCCCTTGTCCTATCACTGGATATCACTGAAAAAAGCCTAGCTCCATCATCCTGACACCTACCCTTTACATATTTGTAAACATTGATGAGGTCACCCCTCAGTCTCCTCTTCTCCAAGCTAAAGAGACCCAGCTCCCTCAGCCTCTCCTCATAAGGGAGATGTTCCACTCCCTTAATCATCTTTGTGGCTCTGCGCTGGACTCCTTCAAGCAATTCCCTGTCCTTCTTGAACAGAGGGGCCCAGAACTGGACGCAATATTCCAGATGCGGCCTCACCAAGGCTGAGTAGAGGGGGAGGAGAACCTCTCTTGACCTACTAACCACTCCCTTTCTAATGCACCCTAAGATGCCATTTGCCTTCTTGGCCACAAGAGCACATTGCTGGCTCATGGTCATCCTCCTATCCACCAGGACCCCCAGGTCCCTTTCCCGTTCACTACTTTCCAGCAGGTCAACCCCCAACCTGTACTGGTACATGGGGTTGTTCTTCCCCAGATGCAAGACTCTACACTTGCCCTTGTTAAATTTCATCAAGTTTCTCCCCGCCCAACTCTCCAGCCTGTCCAGGTCTCGCTGAATGGCAGCACAGTCCTCTGGTGTGTCAGCCACTCCTCCCAGTTTTGTGTCATCAGCAAACTTGCTGAGGGTGCACTCAGTTCCCTCATCCAGGTCATTGATGAAAATATTAAACAGCACCGGTCCCAGCACCGACCCCTGAGGAACTCCACTAGTCACAGACCTCCAGCTAGATTCTGCGCCATTGACCACAACTCTCTGCCTTCTTCCTTTCAACCAGTTCTCGATCCACCTCACTACTTGATCGTCAAGCCCACACTTCTTTAGCTTATCTATGAGGATGCTGTGGGAGACAGTATCAAATGCCTTACTGAAATCAAGAAAAACTACATGTACTGCTCTACCATCATCCCTCCACCTAGTCACTTCCTCATAGAAGGCTATAAGGTTGGTCTATATTTGTTACTCCTGCATACCAAATATTCTTTTTCACTTTGTACATATATGCCTTTCTTAGTACTGTAATATATCTTTATTTCCTCTAAACTGAACATTAGTTCTCAGAAAACCTGGTACTGATCTAAAACTTTTCTTCAGGTATGCATATATCTCTCATCCTTATTGGAAGTTATCCAGATATATATGAGTACATAAACAGCTGAGAATCCTTCCTTCTCCTCCTTTAGTTTCTTGCTCAATTACATTTTTACTTTTTATGTTTATATTCCTGTTATTGGGCTAATATATAATGGTTTTAGATGTTTATGTATTCCCAAACTGTGTAAAAAAATCTTTCCCTTCTCAAAAAGCAAATCCAAAACCTGATGCTAAGCTTCATGCTTATTGTGGTCTAATACTTACTGACTCAAATACTGGATTTCTTGGTACCTTATACATTGTGCCTTATACATGGCTTAGTTCATTCCTCAGAGTTATTTATTCTCTTTTAAAATATCTTTTAATCCATTTTCCCCCTCAGTTTAGCATTGTATGTTCTATATAATATAAATAGCACAAATTTTCTTCAATGTTGGGATGAGTGAATACTAACTCATTTCTTTTCCCTTTATTTTTAGATCATTGACACTGACTTTTAACCATGTTTCATTTCTCTTCAGTGAAAAAGGGACTGTTATTTACCCACACCTTCTGGAATACAGAGGTTCATGCCATATGGGAAGCATGTTATATTCTAGAAGAAGACAAATATGAGCATATGTGGAGCTGCAGTGGCTGGAATAATATTGCATCAACATTCCTGTTAAGTAAATAATATACTTAACACTCCTTATAGAATAAATTAATGAAAATAATTTTAATATTACAGACATATATTTTAGGGCTCTAAAAAGAGAGTTAACACAAACAAAGAATGGGAATATATCATCCATGCAGCAAACTGGCCAAAACCAACTACAGATGGAGACTTCACATTCCTGATTATGCTAAATCATTTAAAAAATTGCTATCACTTGAGAAAATTATGTAAGAGTTTAAGAAAAATAGTTAATGGAAGTGGAAGTGAGTTCCAATGGGGTGTTATTACCTATGTTTATCTGATTTGGGTTCCACTCAACCATGAGAAGAATCCTATTTAAACACTTCCTATCAGTGTGATATCATGATTTTCCTCATACTTTCCAGTTCGTACTATGTCTAGGTTCAATACTGCATCTAAGTACATTATCATGTGTGTATGTCTTGTTTTAGTACTTATTGTTATGGTGTTGGCCAGAAATAGATTATTGTACTTGGGTTAACTAAATTTCTTCAACCAATTTTTATTAAAAAGTTCTTTCTATCTAGGAGTACAGTACTATGGAATCTAATTACCTGAACATTTTTAGATAAAAAGTAAATAGATCAGGAGATAAACTCTGATGTTTGTATGTTGATTGTCGTTTGGTTGTTTTTTAAATTAAAAAAGATATTAATAACATTTATAAATTATATGTAAAATAATTACTACATTTTCAAATGTAGGAAAACCGCTGGACTGGGATAAGCTTGAAGATTTAAAATGAATAAAAAATAATAGTGCAGAATTATTTAAGTAATAATTTCCAGCATTTAGCAATTGACTGGTTATTTAATGGTCCAATTGAAAGGACTGTGGGGTCTTTTCATATGTTGATAAATCTATCATTTATTTGTGCTATTAAGCAATTTTCAGGCATTCTGAATGCAGAACATATTCTATTACATTTATATACTCATTAAAGTCTCTATGCACCAGATGGTATAATACAAGAAATATTTGAAGCACTCCATAATTAAAGCTTCTAATATGTAATGGTCTGGCTGTATGTTTGACAGTTTGCTACACACGTTTATATTCTAATTCTTGAGTTCAGTGTCTTTTGCCTGTTATTCTGAAGGACAGAGATTGTAACGAATTTTCAACGTCTATTAAAGCATCAGAAAAAGAATTTACTGATTTAATTATATTCAGACATCACCTGTAATGTTACAGAAGTGTCATACATATAGGCAAAGTAAAAAAAAAAAGTTGCCCCTTCTTGTGCCCTTTTTTTGTGAGGGTTCTCTTTTCTAGTGTGCTGTTACAGACAGATGGTCAAATGGCTTTTTTTCAGTTTTGTAGGAGTAAGTGGCAACTCATCTCCCTAAGAAATGAAGGAAAGACATCATAAGAAAAGCGTTTGTTAGCCAAAAAGTCATCCACATTGACTCTGAAGTAAAAAACTGCTGGAACCTGGTGCTGTGACTCCTCAGGACTTCAAAGATGTCGGCTTGATTTCCCAGCCCTCAAGGAAGATGGAAAGAGCAGATCAGAAGTCAGAATTATGGGAGAAACTGCAGTTTGGGAGGAGTCCAGAAGTCAGAACTATGGCAGCTTGGGAGGATAAACACTTCTGGAAAGTACAGTTCTCTCTCTGAATATATCAGCTCATCTGGTTAGGATATACCAGGGGACCTGTGGACAGGATATTTATTCTCAGCTTACCTTACTTCTGGGTTGGCTAACCTTAACCTTAGTAGTGTCAGTGGAGACCAAAAGCATTAAGCCTCTCTGCTAAAACACAAAGGAAATCCTTACCAGTTCCTTGCATTCATTACCTGTTTGCACAGCCAGGAAAAACAAAGTATGCAGACCAGACCAAGGGTCTGAATTTTTCCTCATGTCCCACATCCTCCTGAATGGTTCTCCATTATTGTGACAGAGTGGACACAGCTGCACTGTTGTGGCCAATGTGTCCACTCTACTGTGGTCTACCTAATTTCTAATACTAGATAATACTGGTACTATTGTTTAGCGATATATATGCTAGGAACACATAAGAGTGTGGCAGTGCCCTTAAACGCACACTTCAGAGTTTTTCTTTATGGAATTGGTGTCTTACTGAATCATGTAATAACTGAGACATTATTGGAAAACTTTCATCTTGGAGTTGATTCATATTCCTGGAATTTTTTTTTCTCTTTGACAAGAGCAATGGGCTGCAAAATGCTTGCTTTGCTACTTAAAGTGTTTATGGTTGTGAAGTAATAGTATAGAACATTATTCTTCCAGCAGGCTTTCTCTAAACTTGAGTTGCACTTACACTGATAACTCAGCTTTTTTCCTGACATTAGTTTTTATAGAAGTTTTCATTTGTGGGTCACCAATACATCATGATGATTGGAGACTGTGATGCAACCTTTCTAATACTTCTGAATCTGAATTTTTCAATTTCAGCATTGTCAGCTTGTCATCTTGTTTGAATAGCAGAGCAGATGGAAGTGATAAAAGCCCAGAAACTTCAGAAATACTGAATATACTGAAATACAGAAATACAGAATACTGAAGTTTCAGGGTTAAATGAATGACTTGACGGCTTGCATCAACGTTTAGTCCCATCATACTGACAGATGCTGGTTCAAGAAAGTCCTGCATTAGCCTAAGGAGTCACTGGATATTCCTGAATCATGGGGCTCCTTTAAGTCGTAGGTAAGTAAAAGCAAATTTATCAGTCTACAATTGAAATATTATATTTAATAAATATCCCTCCCTCTGTGTATCTATCTGAAATAAATGATTGTACAAAACACTGTAATACAGAGACTAAGAAAGTATTGGATTCATTGCATCAGTTAGTTTAGCACATGGACAATAAAAAGGGGTTATAGTACAGGTAAAAGTTTCCAATAAAAATCCTTTTTGATGTTTCATCATGTATTTCTTTTTATCTGCATTTTTTCTTCATTATGCATTTTGATAGAAAATTCCGATGAAACTTTCACAGAGTCATAGAATCAACCAGGTTGGAAAAGACCTTTAATATCCTCAAACCCAACCATTACCTCAGGACTGCTAAGACCACCACTAAATTGTATCACTGAGGGCATCATCTACATGGTTTTTTAACACTTTCAGGGATGGTGATCCAACCACTTCCCTGGGCAGCCTGTTCTAATACCTCATCACCCTCTCCGTGAAGAAATTTTTCTAATATCCAATTGAAACCTCCCTGGTGCACCTTAAGGCTGCTACCTCTTGTCTTTCCCTTTTAAGAAACTTTTTACATTAGCAAAAGATTGAAAATAACTACTTGAATAAAACCAAACTAAAACCTATCAAATACAGCTACATATTTTTATTCTAATATAACATTTACATTTTATTTTTTAATTAACTCTGTAGTGTTTACATGCATAAAGTAATTTAAAGCACATGAGGTACTTTCAAGAATGTATTTTGAAAATAAATGCCTATTTATTCTAAAAAAATATTTATTCCAAAATACTATTTATTTATTCTAAAATACTATTTATGTATTCTAAAAGATATTGCACAATTAATCTTTTTTTCTGAATCTTCAGTGTGCACGAGAATATATCTGTATGATATAATATTTGTCTTTATTCTTCATATTAAATCAAAGCATGAACTGGGAAAAATGAAAGTAGGGATTGGTGGTTATTCAAAAAAATGTGGGTTTTTTTTAAACCTAAGTCTGTCTTTCTGACCTATTCTGACCTACTATGGAATACAGACTTCTCAATAAGAAATCAGATTGAGAATCAGGAAATTGTAAGAAAATTAATTTTGGCCTAGACTTTTCTTTTTATTCAAGTCTTGACAAACTGATTGGCTCTTTTATATGCAGGAAGAAGGCTTCCTAATTTTTAGTGCATCTTTCTGATGCGGAAACTAGAATTTGGTTGTCTTCATCAATGTCTGTTCTCTTTTCTGTCAAGTAAAAGACTTTATGTTTCAGTTGTTTTTTAAAGCAGAAGTCAATTGTTGTTATAGGATATTCATTGAAGATTTGTATAGCTGTTTCTCTTATGACTATGTACTTTCTTAAGTATAGATTTTGTAGATCTTAGGTTGAAGATCATTATCACAATTAAACGTTGTAGGCATAGGAAAAAAATTAAAAACCTGCTTAAAACTGATATGATCTAAATTGAACACAACACATGCAAAGATCAAGGATTTATGCATGTCATTAGGCAAAACAGCATGTATTAATGTTGGTTTGTATTAACCTTTTTGTATTATAAATATAAAGGGAGAATTCTAAGGGGATTATACTTATTTGTAAGTAATGGTTTCTACCAAAGGAAACCGTCTTAGTAACTTAAACTATATAAATATATTACTAAGTGTGTAAGACAGAAGTTTGATAATGTTTGCAGATGTTTCCATGGAAGTTAAGATTGATGTTAAGTACAAAATAATACCTTATAAAAACTTATCATTTAAAATAAACTCATGTATGATAAAAACAGTATAATAAAAATAACGAAAGAATACATTATAATAAACATATAAGCTAAAATAAAATTCAGTAAATAAAAATTATAAATAAATACTATTAATTATAAGAAAAAATTAAAACTGGGATGTTTAATGATTCATAATTAGGTCTTAACTCTTATGAACAATTCATTTTTATTATAAAAAAGCAAGAAAACATGAAATTTTTGATCATATTATGCTTTGAAAATCTTACACTTATCTTAAGCTACCTAGTTTTCTTGAGCTTACTTTAAATGTACCTTTTATGAATAAGAAGGAAAATTACAAAAATATTCAAAAATGCTTATTTTCTTTGTCTTACCACAAGAACTGGAGAATTGCCTTACAGTGTAGAAGAGTGACGTATCACAAACCTTTAGAAGAAATCCTTTTCCATTCCAAAGGAGTTATGCTACACTTACTGCTACAGATCACTGCACAGACCACAGACATGACCATTTTTATTTAAAAGTAATATTTAAGGTTAACTATTATACTGAAAGAGAAGCAAAAGCTCTTGTTTCAGGTAATAGGCTAACATTTAGGTACAGACTTGAGGGCAAAACCATTATGTGGGAAAAGAATTGTCCCATATCTGCTTATAAGTTGCTAATCTTGTTACATTTTCACCTCAAATATCTGGCACAATACCAGTAAGGTCTGCTGAGAGCCATTCCTGCCTCCAGAACACAGAATGTGTTTAAGCCCCTATAGTCCTTTTATGATGTCCTTTCTGTTTGCTTTCTTCTGTTCCTCTTTTGCTCTTATATCCTTGAATAAAATTTTTGTGAAACGGGATGTGTCAAAATAGCTGTCTTCTACTCTGTCCCCGTACCCAAAGAACAGTGCAAGCTGTCTTACCGTTTGCCTTTGAAAGCAAAATGGTTGAGATCATGAGTTTAATTCAGGGAGATCCTATATACTATTATAGTTCATAGTTCAATGCCTGCAACTCCCTCTACACTGGAAAGATTTTTAAGGCTGTCGAACAGTAACAAATTTGCATAGATTGTTAAATATTATATGCATCTGCAAAAAATTAGTGAAGGCGAGAACCTGGATTTAAGGGGAAACAGCTCTATTTATCTAAATTTGTTCTAGACCTAAAATGATATTGACTTGAGATTTAGAGCCTCAGATCACAATTTTCCTTCTAACACATTTAGTTGTTACGGTAGGGTATGGATGATGAATGTTTACATACATTCAAAAAATGATTGAGGCATTCATTGTGAAAAAATGCTCTGGGACCTATAATGACACTTCTGATTGAGATCTCTGAAAATCACTGTGTTGTGGCTTCTTTCTTTTCATTTGCTACAAGCAACTTGGTCTTTTTTTTTTTTTACGTCAGTTTGATGTGAACTTTCCAGTTCTTCTGGTACAGTATTTTTGTTTTCTGAAAAAAAAAAAAAACAACCAACAAACAACCAAACAAAACAAAAAATAAAAACACCAAAAAAAAGGAAACCTACATTTACTTCAGTTCAGAAAGCTGACCTGTAAGGCTTTGAAGTTAAATAAATGAAATTAAATTAACTGGAAGTTTTCTGGTTTTAACAAATTTTTCGTGAAAAGTGAGTGTCATCAAGCAAATGGAAGATAAAGCACAGGGATGATAAATCATGTCGTAAAGTTAGGAAAGATAAATGGAAGCTAATGGAATTTTGAAGTTACAAATTGAGGTTGACTTTTGATATATGTTCATTTTTTCTCTGAATGTAAATTTTTAATTCAGTTCAAGAGAAATAAGACTTAGGACTGTTCCATTTTAAATTTTCAGGTAGATTATTGATCCCACTCAGTTCCCTTTTAAAAATCCATTAAGTTGATTGGCCTATAGAGAATGACAGACAAAATATCCCTTTCTGTGAATGTTTGGAAGACCTTTTCTCCTGTCTTTGAACTCCAGCAGAATAACATTAGTATGTTAACAATCTACTGTACAGTGATTCAGCAAACATTTTGGCATTCAAGGATTGTCTCTTCCTCTGTCAGAGTCCATATATCAAAGACTATGAGCTAATTGTCTGTAAAAGCAGCATGGAGCATTCAGCCTTTCCGGTCACAAAATCCTCACTTGCTGGTCAGCGAAAAGGGTCCCAGCAACTTTGTTCAAGCAAGCAGACCTAGTATTCAGCACTTTTGCACAACAGAAGCTTTTGTGAAGACATCCATAGAAAATTAATCTAAAATAAAACAAAGTGTGATCTACTGTTGAAAAAGTTAAAAAAAAATACACTATGGATTCTTAGCTGAACAGCCACAAATTGTTCAAAACAGTTCAAAGTCTTGCTTCCTTTGTCCTTCTGTTAAATAAGAAGGTCTCAATTAGATGATGTAAAGATATGGAAATGAACCATTAAGATCCAGAATAAGGACAGAATTATTTCCTGTACAGGTTTTAAAACTAGCATCAAAAAGTGCAGACAGAAATTTAAAGTATTATATGTTTTATCTTTACTAAGATAGTAGTAATCACTCTTTCTTTCATGAATTGCAATCTGGTATGTTTCTCCTTAAACTTATGTATTGTGTCAAGGTGTGAAAAGTTCGTAAGCCTGTAATCATAATTTGGTCTGTTTAGAGAGATAAAAAAAAAGACACATATAACTGTTTTTAAAGTGTTGTTAAAGTTAGTATATGTAGAAATCTACTCTTTCAACTGACGTGATTAACAAAATTAAAACTTTCCACTTGAAGTTTCTTTGAGAAACGTTTTCATGGATGAATTACTAAAATTGTTTGCTAACAGCTTTCTTTTGATGACTATTCAATAGTGAACGGACTCTTTAAATGAATAAAATAAACAAGTGACAACGAAATGAAAACAGGAAGATTATGTGAGATTTGTTTCAGGCACTTGGGTATTACTTTTCCAGCTTTTTACTGTGATAACTACTGCCCCCTTCTGATACGAGTTAAAAATAGCCCCTGTTTGCGCGTGGTTGCTCTTAAACCTGGTGTAAGAAAACGTGTTCTGATTTCTCCCTTTCCCTTCTGTACGTATAAAGATGGAGACAACTTTCATCAAAAGCTATACCACTATACAGATAAAAGGATTCCACTGGAAGTGTGGGCTTTCACTGCTGCAGATGTTTTTATTCCCTTTCTTACACCCTACAAAGATGTACAGTGCTTTTGCAGGGTGCCCAGACATTTATTTTTTTTTATTTAGCAATAAAATGTGACCTCATAAGCTTGCAATTAGCAAGAGATCATCCTCAAGAAAAAACATCTATGACACTATTATTAAGCAAATATAATTTAAAAAAGAATAATTTTAATGAAAGAAAAAATTTATAACTCCATATTACAACAAAGTCCTTTTTTAGTGTGTCTGGCGTAGGGCTCATTAGTCTGATTGTTGAAGTTATCCTAAAGGCCCAACAGTTCAAAGTAACTAGCTTTCAGTGTTCCAAGTTGTGCGAAGATGTGCAGATGGCACCCACTTCATAGGGAACAAGGTTCATTGCACTGCAGTTCCACTGTTTTTGGAGCAAAGTGAAGGGCAGGGTGGGAGGTTTGTGCAAATCTGGTTCCTGTTTTCGAGAACCAAAAATACTGACTATAGCTGCAACTTGAATGAGACAGAAGTCAATGAGACTGAGTAAGGATTTCGTTCTAGAGCAGTTTATGAAAATATTAAAGATATGATAGTGTCAGGAGCACTTTTCCAAAATGGGAGCCTGTGAAAAGTACATTTAATATCATGCTAAAATTAAAATTTGGTTTATAGAGCAGGTGTAGAGAGGAAGTCAGGAATCCCACCATTCCAGAATCCAGAAACTGTGGTTCTGGTATTTCCTCATCATGTGCAATTTATTCCAGCAACAGAAGGGAGGATTTGTGTCACTGTTTGATCCTGTTTCCACCATGCAAGAGTCATAAAGCAAGTACTGCCTCAGCACAGAGCAACATGTTCAACTCCCATGCCTACTGTTCAGTTGTTAGTTCCTGCAGTATTTGATCAGCTCCTGAGTCAAGGACCAAAACATCTGCTGCAGTTTGAACAAATAATGCAACTAAAAATGAAATAACAGGTTAGTCTTTGTAGTTCCTCAATCCTTCTTAGATGTGTCTGTGTTTCTGTAGCTCCATTGTTTTTATACCATTTTCTGGGTTTCCTTGGCTCCATGACAAGATGACAGCTTTGTGTTATGGTGTTGGCATGTTCATACTCTTTATGATGGTTGTTAACAAAATATAGCTTATCAGAAATAGATAGTTTAACTTTGCAGGCCTTTGGCCTTTTTTCCTGCTTTCATTTCACTTCCTTAATCTCCCACAAAATTTTCTCTGAAGTTCTGAGCAACATTAAGATCACCAGAATGGCCGTCAGCCTTTCACAGCTGCCAGTGTTAGATATTAGCTATGTTAATTACTTTTCAGGCATATGGACCCCAGCTCGATCAATTTATTAAAATATTGTTGCACAGCCTGCTCTGGTACCATGCAATACTGTTAGAGCATTGTTTACAAACCCTGGAGGTGAGTCTGCAAGCAAGAGGAAAGCAAGGGTCCCAGCAACTTTGTTCAAGCAACATCCCTTCAGCTTCAAGGAGAAGAGTGCAGATGAATCAATATGTCAGGAGGATGCCTAGAGGATCTTGTAACACCATGGTCCCATCTCTGACTAGAAGTTTTTGCGACTGCTTTACAAGGTTTCCCTTATCTGTGCATTACAAGCTCTTGCAGGATTCTGCACAGAATTGAATAGAATTACTTTTCCAAATGGAAAAGACTGTCATCAAATCCCATTATATTAAATGACAGCCAGTCTAAAACAGCTTTCCTGACTCACTTGGCCATCCTAAATTTTTAATTTAATCTACATTTACTCCTTTTTCACTGAAGGCCTTCAGTATGAAACCAGGCTTACACCTAAGATGGTCAATTTTGTTGATTGTCAGTTTTGTTTTGTTTATCTCACTGACCAGTCTTCTTGGTTTGGTCTGTGCAAGGGAAGGTTAGAGCTATTGCAGCATGATGAAAATGAATTATTTTAATTGTTTATTCTTAGTCAGCTAAAAAGACTATTTTTGAATTGAGAGCCAATGTGAAAAATAACATTGAATTTGAAGTTTATCTTATCCTATAGTCTCTGAGAAGGATAATTTAGATTAAATCTCTATAATTATTATGGGGGTTTTCATCTTTTTGTTTTTGTTCGTTTTTCCCTAGATGAAAGAGATGAAAGGTTAGCATATGGTTATAGATACAACTCTCTTCCAGCAGATTTGTAAACTAAAGCCTGTTATTTCAAAACCCTACCACTCTCCCATTAGGGACTTGGGTTGTTGGTTTTTTTTTCCCCTCTTAACAGAATTTAATAACCATGAAGAAAAAAAAAAATAATTTATTTCCCACAACATTACCTAAAATTACAGAATGCAATTAAAAATAGAATCATAGAATCATAGAATAGTTAGAGTTGCAAAGGACCTTAAGATCATCTAGTTCCAACCCCACTGCCATGGGCAGGGACACCTCACACTAAACCATACCACCCAAGGCTTCATCCAACCTGGACTTGAGCACCACTAGGGATGGAGCATTCACAACTTCCTTGGACAACCCATTCCAGTGCCTCAACATCCTCACAGGAAAGAACTTCCTCCTGATATCCAATTTAAATTTCCCCTGTTTAAATTTTAGCTCGTTACCCCTTGTCCTGCCACTACAGTTCCTAATTAAGAGTCCCTCCCCAACATTCCTATACACTCTCTTTGCATACTGGAAAGGGTCTCCACTCAGCCTTCTCTTCTCCAGGCTGAACAACCCCAGCTTTCTCAGCCTGTCTTCATAGGGGAGGTGCTCCAGTCCCCTGATCATCCTCGTGGCCCTCCTCTGGACTTGTTCCAACAGTTCCATGTCCTTTTTATGTTGAGGACACCAGAACTGCACACAATACTCCAAGAGAGGTCTCACCAGAAAAGAGTAGAGGGGCAGCATCACCTCCTTAAAACCTGCTGGTCATGCTTCTTTTGCTGCAGCTGAGGATACGATTGGTTTTCAGGGCTGTGAGCGCACATTGAACCCAGCTCACGTTAATTTTCTCATCAACCAACACCCCCAAGTCCTTCTGCACAGAGCTGCTCTGAATCTCTTCTTTGCCCAATCTGTAATGCCTGGGTTTGCTCTGACCCAGGTGTAGGACCTTGCACTTGGCATGGTTAAAATTCATGTGGTTGGCATCGGCCCACCTCACAAGCATGTCAAGGTCCCTCTGGATGGCATCCCTTCCCTCCAGAGTATCAACCGAACCACACAGCTTGGTGTCATCGGCAAACTTGCTTAGGGCACACTCAGTCCCATTGTCCATGTCACCAACAAAGACGTTGAATAAGACCATTCCCAACACTGATGCCTAAGGGACACCACTTGTAACTGGTCTCCAGCCAGACACTGAGCCATTGACCACGACACTTTGCCTGTGGCCATCCAGCCACTTCTTTATCCACTGAGTGGTCCACTTATCAAACTGATGTCTCTCCAATTTAGAGACAAGGATGTCATGTGGAACAGTGTTGAACTCTTTGCACAAGTCCAGGTAGATGATGTCAACTACTCTACCCCTGTCCATCAGTTCTGTAGCCCCATCACAGAAGGCTACCAAATTGGTCAGGCAGGATTTGCCCTTAGTGAAGCCATGCTGGCTGTCACCAAGCACTTTGTTGTTTTTCATGTGCCTTAACATGCCTTCCAGGAGAATCTGCTTCACGATTTTTCCAAGGACAGTTGTGAGACTGATTGGTCTGTAATTCCCTGGGTCTTCCATTTTCCCCTTCTTGAAAACCGGGGTTATATTTCCCTTTTTTCAGTCAGGAACTTCACCTGACTGCCATGATTTTTCAAATATGATGGCCAGTGGCTTAGCAACTTCATTTGCCAAATCCTTCAGGACCTGCGGATGGATTCCATCAGATCCCATGGACTTGTGTACGTCCAGGTTCTTAAGATGGTCTCGAACCAGATCCTCTCCTAAAGTGGGCCCAAGGTCTTCATTCTCACAGTCCCTGCATCTGCTTTCCAAGACTTGGGTGGTGTGGTCACAGCCTTTGCCAGTGAAGACTGAGGCAAAGAAGTCATTAAGATCCTCAGCCTTTTCCAAATCCAGGGCAGTCAGTTCTCCTGATAACTTCCAGAGGGAGGCCTACATTGTCCCTAGTCTGTCTTTCATTCTCTATATCCCTATAGAACCCCTTCCTGTTATCCTTAACATCCCTAGCCAGGTTTAATTCTAGCTGGGCCTTAGCTTTCCTAACCTGGTCCCTACTTCCCCGACAACATCCCTGTATTCTTCCCAGGTCACCTGTCCTTGATTCCATCTTTTATAAGCCTTTTTTCCTTTGAATTTTCCTCAGCAGCTCCTTATCCATCCAAGGAGGTCTCCTGGCCCTCCTGCTGCACTTCCTTCTTGTTGGGATGCAACACTCCTGAGCTTGTAGTATGTTATTGTTGAATATCAGCCAACAGTCTTGGGTGCCCCTGCCCTCTAGAGCTATATCCCATGGAACCTTACTAAGCAGGTTTCTGAAGAGGCCAAAATCTGCTCTCTTGAATTCCAGGGCAGTGAGCTTGCTGCATGCTCTTCTCACTGTCCAGAGGATCTCCAACTCAACCATCTCATGATCACTACAACCAAAGCTGTCGTGGAGCATCACATTTCCAACCAGCACCTCCCTGTTGGTGAGCACAAGGTCAAGCATGGCGCCTCTCCTTGTTTGCTCCTCTATTACTTGCAGAAGGAAGGTATCTTCCACAAAATCAAGGAATATCTTGGATTGCTTGTGCCGGGCCGTACCGTCCCTCCAACAGATGTCAGGGTGGTTGAAGTCCCCCATGAGAACAAGGGCCTGCGAGCGTGAGGCTTTTCCTGTCTGTCTGTAGAGTGCTTCATCTGTAGGTTCCTCTTGATCAGGCGGTCTGTAACAGATCCCCACAGTAATGTCTCCCATCACTGTTCTTCCTTTAACCCAGATCCACAAACTCTCTGTAAACTGCTCACCTGTCCCCAGACAGAGTTCCATACTCTTCAGCCTATCCCTAACATAAACAGGAACTCCCCCCTCCCCATCTGCCCGGCCTGTCTTTTCTAAAGAGCCTGTAACCTTCCATTCCAACACTCCAGTCATAGGAGCCATTGCACCATTTTTCTGTGATACCAATGATATCATATTCCTGTAGAAATGCGCACACCTCTAATTCCTCTTGTTTGTTCCCTGTTTATATAGAGGCATCTGAACCGAGGTCCAAATGAACTGTAGGTTACACATCATCCTCCAAATGAGCTATAGCACACACATTAACATACATAATTCTATAAAACACTTATGTAGAAATATTGCCATTACTCATTATAAAAGCATAATCTGCAAGAAATAACTAATAATAATAAAAAGCACAAGCAAATTGTATTAAAAGTGCACAGAAGGCTGCAGAATAGAATCAGAGATAGCAAAAAAGGGAATTTGAACCTCAAAAATATACTGATTCTTTTGTTTCATTTACCATGGCATGAGCCGATTTGTATTTAATTCAATGCAAAGTCTGCTTATCAGAAATTCTTAGAAGTTTACAACTCCTTCTCTCCTGCTGTGAAGAAATGATTTGTTGGAATTTCATATCATACAATATATTAATCTAATGTTCAAATAAAAATTCAAATCTCTGCTACCATATGTGACATATGCTACTGTTAACATACACCTTATTCTCACAGGTTAGGGTTTTTTTCATATAGTCTAGACCACTTTGCTGTAAGGCAAGAAACTCTGATTTTAATCCAATCTTTGCCGTTTGTCTGCTATGTGATCTTTAGATGGCCATCTCTCCTCTTTGCATTGCTGGTTTTGTTGAAAAACTCAGGAAAATGACCAGACCTTTCCAACACAGAGACAGAGAACTGTTTTTACAAAGTACATCACTTTGCATACATAAAATTGACTTGCATAAACCAGGTGTCCAGAGTGGTTTTTATTCTCCATGTAAGCATTTATCTGCTCCCTGCCTCTACACAAACTATGTCTTACTAGTTTAACTTAAGATCTATTTGGAAAAAATGGGCATATAATTTTACAAAGCCTGATAAAATGGGAAATCGCCATGATCTAAGAAATTTTATTGACTCCACATGAAGTGCCAGTGTATAGTTTTGTTTCAGTGGTTCCATTCTCAGTAATTTATAAATTTGTCATGCTTTACATGGTATTATATTCAGAAAATTTCAGAGGATAAAGAATTTCATCCATTTTGAAAACAATAGAAGCTGAGACTCTGTTGTGCTGCCAATATAAATCAAAATCTTCTACTATTTTTTAGCTTCCATCCAAGAAAGTACTCTTACGCCTTTTGTAGACCCCTGCATTCTCTACCCCCAGAAGTACTCTATATCTTGTTGAGCTGCATCTACTTTTTTGTTATTTTCACCAATATAAAATATTCTTGCAAGACTATTGCTTACGAATGAATTTTACAAAGTATAACATTCTGACTGAAAAATCAACCCACTTTCTCTAAAGAAGTCCTTTATGAGTTGAGACGGGGTTTTTTGTCTCATTTTTCACAGATTGCCATGACTTGTGAAGCTGACTTTGTAGGTACAGAATAGGGGACACTGGCATCAGATTCTTCTACCACTAGAAACTGCAAAGAAAACTCTCAAAAGTTATGAATTGCATATCTGAAAGTGTAGGAGAAATATAAAATGGGAGAATGAAAATCAGGCTTATGCATGTCTTCTGAAAACAAAAGCAATAAATCTCTTTTGAAAAAATCGGTGACAGTTCTGTGTTCTCTTTCTACATCTTTAAATTAAATAATTTCACCTCACAGTTTAGGCTGAAGATCAATTTCAGTGGATTAATACAATGACAGTGCTATGATGAATGATGAGTGACATTCATGAGAAATGAATACTTGTATTCTGAACAGGTTTCAGAAATGTAAGCAATAGTGGGGCCACACACAAAACAGATAAAAATAAATATTTTAAAGAAATGCACTTTTCTAGCATCCTCTGTCAACCTGCTGTGCTAAATAGGATGAATACTGCATGCAAGTTTTGTGCTGTACATTCTTACAGTTAAATATAGGGCCATAGCAGCAATTAAAGGGAGGCATTATGGTTGTGTCTTGATCCTGACACTTTCTATGTTTTGATGCTATGTTCTATAATAGGCGGTACTGAAACATTAAAATTACTTTAGGTAATGCTAATTTCAGTATTTTAGGGTGCTGACATTTAGTGTATTTATTATTAATCATTATGTAGAGAGAAGCTGCTCTTTTTGTCAATCATATCTTGACTGTCTTAAACTTGATGTTTGTGTAAAAAAACCCAGCATGATTTTTCCTGATATTTTATTGATATAAGTAAGGTGAGAGCCAAGCCCCACTGTGTAAAATCATATTTTATAAATTTATTAAAAATACTATACCTTTAATGATGCAAACTCCTTTGAGACATCAAACATTACATAAAGGAATAAGAGTTGAGGGAGATGTTTCAAAATGTTTAGCTATCAGCTGTACTTGAAAGCTTTCCCTTCCTCTGTTAAGTGGAGTAGTGATTGTCACTGTTACTTTGATCACAACAAGAGGCAGCTATGATATTTAAAACCTGTTGTTTGGATATTTATATATGTATAAACTTAGAGCAGTTTTTATAACTGCAGGGTCCTTTTCTTTAGGCCTTCTGCTAAACTTTCTGATGCTCAGATGTTTTGGTCTGCTCTATTATGGCCCTGCAACCTCACTACAAATTATTTTTACTGACAATGCACAACCTGCAGCAGTCTAAGCAAAAGTGAATTCATTCAGCCTGTGAATGCCAGTGAATAATTTCAAGGACATAAATTATCTTCTGGGAAATCTGAGTAATTCATATATAAGATAAAAATGTGATGTGGATTCAGTTAGGCGTTACCTATTTAAGGAAAAAGTCAGAAGAAATATATTAGCATATCCGTGAGACTATCAGAAAACTAAGATATAATTTCTTGTCGTGGTTTAAGCCCAGAGGTAACTCAGAATCACGCGGCCACTCGCTCACTCCCACCTTTTTCCCTCCCCTGGCTTCCAGAAGGATGGAGAGGAAAATCGAAAGAATGTAACTCCCACGGGTTGAGACAAGAACACTCCAGTAACTAAGGTATAACACAAGCCACTGCTGCTACCACCAATAATAATAATGAGAAGGGAAATAACAGGGAAAGAGAATACAACCACTCACCACATGCTGACCAATACCCAGCCCAACCCAAGCAGCGATCTAGCCCTTCTGGGTAATTGCCCCCAGTTTATACACTGGGCATGACTTGCTGTGTTATGGAATACCTCTTTGGCTAATTTGGGTCAGGTGTCCTGTCTCTGCTTCCTCCCACCTTCCCCCCCACCCTCCCACCCCCTCCCCCACCCCCACCCCGGCAGAGCATGAGACTGGGAATGTCCTTGGTTGGAGTAAACATTACTTAGCAACAACTAAAACCATTGGTGTTATCAGCTTTGTTCCCAGGCTGAAAGTCAAAAACACAGCACTGCACCAGCTACTAAGGAGAAAAAATGACTGCTATAGCTGAACCTGGGACATTTATATAAGAAGTAAATACTGTCATGCAATTGGAGGCTAGGACTAAAATCTGGTGATACTGTGAAAGGCACTGTAACCTAGTTTGAAATAGTACTCTAATTTGACATTTAGTAGTACCTTCCCCATACATTATAAAACCCTACAGGTGTCTTTCAAGTCATTTGGGAATGTTCAGATTCAGTAAAGTGACATTAATTCTTCCCTTCCCATTGTTTCTCCTGTTTTCCATGTGTGGAAAGGCAGGCAGAATTTTTATACTTCTAACAAAAAGACAATAAAATGCCATATGCAAAACCATGTTTTAAAATGCATTTTCCACTTTTTGCTATTATTATTGCTGTTGTTGAATATTTCTTTTATTTTCCATTTTTATTTTTGTCTTTTCTTGTTTTTGTATGACAACCAGTGGTACTTTATCTTCTGTTTGTCTTCACCACAGTATGTTTTTTCGTTTAGTTGGTCGTTTTTAATGCGATCAGCTGCAATTCATTGCTGTGCATTAGAAAGATAAAGAGGGATACTATCAAAATATCCTTGGTGGCAGAATATCAGTCTACAACTTTACTTGATACAGAATTTCTTGCTCAGGAACTCAAACCATCATCAGCTTGTTCCAGTGAATCTTTCAAATAGAAAACTTAAAACGTATACCAATTTTCAAAAATGTGAACATTGCTACAACAGAATTCAAGGTGACTTTATTTCAAGATCCCTGAAAATAGTTAAAGGTCTGAGGCACAGAACTGCCTTTATTTTCTTTATCTCATTACAGTTTTCTGTTTGGGGGTTGTGGGTTTGTATCCACTGAATCTTTCTCCTGACACAAGAACAGAGAGTAATGTAATATCACTCCTTTAAGATCTTATTTCACTCCTCTGAGGTTCCTTGGTAGACTCTACGTGTGCGGCCTCTAGATATAGAGACCTAATCTGTTTCTCGTGTTAGCTGGGCAAGAGGAAAAAAAAATAATAGATACAGACAACCTCTGTCTACCCTTAGCTCTTAGTTGCTTATAGTCCTGAAAGAAAAGAAGAGATATGTATGGAGGTAAAGAACTATAGTACAGAGAAATAGTCAATCTGCTCTTTTAAATAAACTTACTTCTGCCAATACATAGGCTCAGAGAGTTAAAAGGGCCCTCAAGGTTTTCTAGTCCATTCCCCTGCTTCGGGACATTTCCTATTCTGTGGAGTCATTCCAATGAGATTCCTGGTTTATCTTGTTCTTAAAGAACTACTGGTGACAGAGTGAACATAGACCTCTTGCTCCTCTTTTAATTCTTTCAGTTTTACTGTAATTTATAACCTGAAAATACCATGTGGCAATTAAGATCCTTGCAACACCTCTCATTCACCTGAAACACAGGGAATGGATTTCACATTACAAAAAGTAAATATTTTAAATAATGTTTATTACCTTTGTATGTTTAGGGCAAAACTTACAGTTAATTCTCACTGCTTTCAAAGAAAAGTTTTCTTTGGCAGGGAAACTTCTTTCATGATTTTTTTTAGACGCTATTTCTTCTAATGAAGTCCTCTGAAACAACCAAAATGGAGGAAGTGCAACTAATTGCCTTGTAGTTGTAACTATGATGTAAATGTAGGTGAGCAGTTCAGTTCCATGCTTACTTAGTATTTTGAAAGAGATACCTTCAATATGTTGAGCTGAAAATTGCTTTGTTTTTGCTTGTGTTGATTTGCTTGCTGCAGGTTGCATTAAAAAAGTCAGAAAGTTGCATACGAACAACTCATTCTATCTTGGCTATGAAATCAGCAGCTAATGGAATATTTATTATATTCAACTAAATAAAAGGCTTCCTGGAGATAGTAGTGAGTCAGCTGGCTCTGCCATGTTATGTTTTCAGAGACTGCATTTCCTAGAGGCTTCTAATGGCTTCTTTACAGTACTGTTACTGTGACGAGGATTATGATTACATATAATTACTGGGTAAACTTTACTTTTTCTTACTGATTCTTTGAAGACAAAGTGGATAGTACCACTTTAATCAATTTTATATTTAGAGAACTCTTATTTTATTGCTATACTCTGTTTTGCTTTTCCTATTGAACATTTGGACAGACTTTTAGAGGGCATAGGCTGTAAGATCCTTACCTGTGCATAGGTGTCTAAATAGGTGAGCTTTTTGGACAATATTAAGCATATTAAATAGCTGTGCTTGTTACAGCTTACTGAGCTATGCATTTTCACCAAAAACTAGCAAAGTAAAAAGAAAAGACCCAGCTAAATTCCTTTCTGCTGAGCAGCAGATGTTAGTCAGAGGAGGAGGTGATGTGCTTTTCATTGGCTTCAAAGGTGGCGATGAAACAATGCAGTGCCCAGCTGCAACATGGTAGGGAATTGTAAAAACATTATATAGTTACACATTACATCCAAAACTTAAAACTCACAAAATAGTCTTGGATTAACTGACAGATTTGAGCATGTAGGTTTGTGTGAAGTTTCTGAGCTAAACAGGATGTACCCACAACTGTATTTATGAGGGTTTTTTCCCCTTGGTAACTGGAAAAGAAAATCAGAGCATGCTCAAGCTACAAAGTATTTAAGGAAAACTGCAATTTGACCTATGTCTTTTGAGGAATTGCCCAGCTTTGAGTATGTGCTACAATATATTCAGTGTGTGATTCTCAGCTCCTTGCAACACCAACCATTGAAATACTCTGAGAAAATAAATATGCTCATAGAAGGAAAAGCAATTTGAGCATGTTTTAAGGTGCCAGAACCTTCATATGGCAGTTAAATCCTATTTCATAGACCAGGAATAGATTATTATCAGTTACCCAAGCGCAGCAAAGGAAAATTTCCATTAGAGAGGCAGTAGCCTGTTAAAGTATGCATGCAAGCATGTCAGCTTACTGTACTTCTGCTCCACTGTCTTTGTTTCCTCATGTAATAGCTTTTGCTTGCCTGATAGCCAGTCTTTTATTACATTTCACTCAAGTAAAATTTTCATTGCCTTCAGTGAATTCACAGGACAAAGGCAGCAGGTTTTATATTCAAAAGTTAGACCTTAAAAGTAATTTTGTGTGAGACGGATTCTCATGTATTCTTTCTGAACAAATCCTGTGCAGAGTTTAGGACATTGTTCTGTATTAATTTTGTAACACAGATATTAATTTTTTGCTACTTCCTTGGGGGGGGGGGGGGGATGTGGTATTTTGTCTGTTGTATGTGTTTTGAATCTATTCATAATTTATGAAACTTCTGTTGTTCCACACTTTATTTCTGTGAAGAAATTTCTGGCACAAAGTAGTACTTTTATTCTTCGCTAAATAAGAAAAAAACCCAAACAAACACCAAACAGCACAACAGTCTTCATCAGTAATGACACCACTGAAAAATGAATCTATATAAACCTGGCAATAACTTGTTCTCACCATAGATCTACTTAATTGCTTCTGCATTTATAATAGACACAACAGATGATTAATGCTTTGTGCACTGAGCAGGAATCTTTGGGAATTACTTAAATAACTTTTGTATAATACCTTAGGCCATAATTATAAAGGTTTATGTAACTTGCAAATGATGCAAATCACGTTTTCTGCAAATATTTAACAAAACAGCAGCAGAACAAACTGTGGTTCTGAACAACTATAAACTGCTTTTTTTTTTTTTTATTATTTTTATTTAGGGCATTCCATAACTTAAGCTAATTATGGTTGTTAGCTGTAGATAAACATATTACTAAAATACCCGTTAGTGCCTTCAGAGGAAGAAATATGAAACTTCTACACTTATTAAATTGCTGATGACAAAAGATTGAAAAAATATGTTTCTTTAAAAACTTGGAACAGAAGAGATGCCCCCAGCACCTGTTAATTGTAATTTACAAAATTTCTATTTTTAACAAGTCAATTATTTGTTTGTACCATAGAAATATATATGAATCCATATTGACACCTTGCGGATAGCTTGGTCAAAAGCAGTGAACAAGTTTCCATACTTATTTATCTTGGAATATTTTAGTCTAATTAGCTAACACTGAGCACTGCTTTTGTTGAAGATCTGAAAGTAGTACTGTGTTTTATAAAGAGGTTGCATTTAGCAGTGCTTGATAAGAGTCAAAAAATAGATGCAAGTTGACACTTACAAAATATGAGTCCTGACAAAGCTCCTTAACATCAAACTTCTTTCTAATTGCTTAATTTTAGGTGGAAAAAACTCCTACTGTATAATGTTCTCTAACTTTTGAATTTCTATATTTAAACCCTAAGACAACCATCGTAGGGGAAAAAAAGTGTTTCTGAAGAGTCTCGGGGTTTTTTGGGTTTTGGTTTTGATTTTCTTTTTTGTTATTTAAAAAAAAAAAAAAAAACCAAAATAAACATACTGTCCCTGCTGATTGTGATGGGGATCAGCATGCTGACACACACACAGAGTGTGTTCTACCCACGACCATTTTGTCTGATCTCAGAAGTTAAGCAGAGTCAGGTTTGCTTCTTGTCTGGGGTTAGACGACAATATGGGAGGACCAAGAGGTCTTCCCCAAGACTGGACAGCCATGAGTGGCAGGGCATGTGGGACAGTATGAGCGAGTGTCTGGTCCACTGGACCCCTGAAGTGCTTTGGAAGCATCGGAGATGGAAGGCAGCTGTATGGAGTACCCAGCAACAAGCTGCAGAAACTGCCGAAGGGGACTGAATTATTTTGAGCCTGAAGGTCCCATGACACTTCAGGCAATCAGTGCAGAGATGCAACATAGAGATGGACTCATGATCAAGGGGTGGACTTATCAATGGACACTATTGCCCACGTTATTCACAAGTGTGAGCACTGCCCATAGCCTCTCGTGCTCTGAGAGACTGTTACAAGGGATGGAGCCTGACATCATGGATCAGATGGACTCAGCAGCTTTATAGGGACTGGTCCATGCACTAAGATAAGAGTGCACTGAGATAAGAGTGGTGGTATATTGAAAATATGGGATATGAGCATGACGTGAATGGTATGGAATAAGGGGTGGATACTGTCCTGGGTTCAGCAGTAGCAGTCATTTTTCTCCTTCTTAGTAGCTAGTACAGTGGTGTGTTTTCATTTTTTGGCCTGGGAACAGTGCTGATAATGCCGATGTTTTTAGTTGCTGCTCAAATGTTTGGTCTGGCCAAGGACTTTCTGAGCCTCATGCTCTGCCAGGGAGGAGGGGAGGCCAGGAGGAAGCAGAGACAGGACACCTGACCCAAACTAGCCATAGAGGTATTCCGTACTACAGCACGTCATGCACAGGATGTAACGGAGAGTTACCCGGAAGGGCTAGGACTGCAGGGTTGGATGAGGTATCGGTCAGTGCTTGGCTGGGGGGAGTGGGGCGAGTTATTGATCGGCTAGTGTTGAGGTGTTGTATTCTCTTCCCTTGTTATTTCCTTTAGCATTATTATTATTGGTGGTAGCAGCAGTGGTTTGTGTTATACTTTAGTTACTAAGCTGTTCTTATCTCAACCCGTGGGAGTTGCATTCTTTTCAATTCTCCTCTCTGTCCCTCCAGGAGCAGGGGGAGGGCAAGAAGGGGGGGGAGTGAGTGGACGAGCTTTTGTGGTTGGGTTTAAACCACGACAATTGTGTGCACTGAGACCACCATAACCTGTGTTCTTGCTCAGTTTTGTGCTGTCAACATACCTCAGATCTTGTGTCAGTAACTGGCTAGATCAAAAACTGTATGAAAAATCAAATGAAGTATTATTTGTATTCAGCTTCTAATGTTGAAGAACCAAATTGTGTGCTCACTGATATATGTGCATTGATATACCATCATGTGATCTTAATGGGATCCTTATTTAAGAAATCAGAAGATAGATTATTTCCAACCTTGTGTCTCTGAAATAGTGGTGCAAAAATATATTTTTAATGTCATCAACAGTCCATACTGAGAAAAAAAAAAACTGAAACTAAAGCAATGACAAGCCTTGATGGTTGTTTTATCAGATTTAATTTACATAGAGTAGTAGTATCTCAGGAGTGGATCACCCTTACCCCCAATCCACCTAGCTCAGTGTTTATCAAAACTTGCCTCCTTAACCGGAAGGTAGTGATCAAAATGCTAATTTGTCTATAAATCTCTTGATGTATATTTAATTAGAGATTTGATGCAAGTAATGGTTAAGGAAATATCTCGTTTGCTTGTTTGTTTCATTTAGACTCTAGAGGAGTAAATTCATCCGTTATGGCCTCATAGACAATGAGATTTGTAAGGTCAAATTCTCAACAAAGAAGAATCAGCTTAACCTATCTTGTATATATGTGATGCCTTTGATCATATATTAATGTCAGATTTCTAAATAAAAATGGGAGCATTAAGACTGAAATATCTTTTAGACTGAATAATAACACTGAAATATCATTTAGACAACTAAAAAGGGTCAGCTCAAAAGTTTTTCAGTTCCAATGGAATTTATCACACTTGTTCAGCCTTTGAACAAATCTATTTGTCTTAGATTCTACATAAGAATAGATTGTGCCATTTATAACAGTCACTGCCTACAGGTTTTGAAGAGAAATTAAATTATTTAACTATTTCTCTGAGTTTCTGGTATAACACTGACGACACTGCAAGGATAAAATAGCATATTTTATGATATATATCAAAAAATTGAAGAGCTCTATGGAGGCTAGGAAATAGTCTTGTACATTTCCTTGCCCTATAGGGAATTTTTAATTAACAGATTTTTTGATATATTGTCAAATCCCAAACAAGAAAATTTAAATGTGATATTTTCTAATTTAAAAATTGGACAATGATATTTAGCTCTAGTAATGATTCAAAATTCTACTTAATATAACTAAAGCTGGATTTGACAAAAGAAAGTGACATAATTCTGGAATAGCCCTAGAATATATCTACATCTATCTATGCACAAGTTCTGTTGGCCCCTGTTCTCAGAACACATAATGTCTTAGGGGGAGATTTTAAAAAAGGGTCCCTAACATTTATACTGGTACTTCTTAAGATCTGATTCTTAGTAACTGTGAAGGTTTCAGTTCTAGATCTTCCAGAATTGTTGCTGTTGAAGAAGTAAGTGTGAACAAGCTTTTGCAAAACTCAGTTCTGACTATACAGTTAATATATATATTAATCTTATGTTGGTTGAATGTCATTGAAGCTACCAGATGCAGATGAAGGAAAATGCTATGAGCTGCCTCACATAACTAATGCAAAGATTAATTAAAGTAAAAGGGACAAAACTGAACTGATTTCCACACTTCCAAGTGTAGTAAGTGTAAAATATTCTTCAAAGTAAATTATCACTGACTTGATGAGCTGAGAGACAGAACTGCATTTGCTATGAACTGCCTTTATCTTCAAGACTGAATATAAGAATGGTACATTTGCATAAAAATCTAAACTGTGGATCTCAACATTAACTGCTAATTGAATACTCCTGATTAAAATTTTAATCCTTGAAAGCAATTACATTTTCTTCTGAAGCCATTTTTGATTGATTCCTTCAGTGACGATGCTGAGAACTCTTCAGAAATCATTTTAACAGAGTTAAACTGGTGCTTCTTAGCACATCACCCCCCTGGGAGTGTCTAATTAGGACTATTATCTACACTCAGGACTTTGGACTGGCTCCGCATTCATGTGAACCTATTTCTTTCCAGCACTGAGAACACAGCTGGCAATTGAATGAAATGTGCTGATGTAGCAGGCTGGGACAAGTAAACACTGGGAACTTTTTGAGATAAACAATATTAACTGCAAAGAAAAGAAGTGATTTCTATTTCAGCTTCTTCAGGAAGATAGACTCCTTCCTTCCCCCTCACTTTAAAGTGCAAAGGAACAAATGCAGCAGTTCATTATTTGAGATAAATTTGAGCGAAAATTCTTAACCACATTGTATTACGAAATGATAATCACCACACAAATAATTTACTATAAACAAGTAGGAGACTTAAAGAATACCACAGATTCTTGTGTGTGTGTGGTGTTACAGTTTTGATGATGTGAACTACAGATCTAATTTTTTAATATTTGTTTGTTTGTTTGTTTTTAGTTGTTTTGGATGATTTTATTTAACTAGAAAATGAATTAGTTAAGCAGTCAGGAATTTCCTGTTTATTAGAATAGCACCCTCCACTCCACTCTGTACCTTAATCTTTATTTTCTGTGCTTGTATAATTCTGGTGGCAGTAGGGTTATAGTGGATTTTGAACCCAAAGTCTGATTTCAGCAAAATCAAGAATCTTACATCTATGCCTTGTGAAGATGGGATCAGCACACGATTTCTCAGCACTACCAAGAAAAGGTTTCCACCATGTATTTTAGTCTGATTTTTATTTTTTTTTTTTAATAGCTAAGACTGACTTTCAATAGATATCTGACTTTTTCGTTGGGAATTCTGCACAATTTTTGCATGAGAATTTTTTGTTTGGTGGGGTTTTCTTCTTGCAGCAGAGAACTTCCATTCTAGGAGAACGGAGTTTTTGCTGCCTCTTAAGCTAGTAGTATCTATTCTTTGAATGGTTACTATGATTTAAACTCTAGTCTTGAAAATCTCATTTAAAGTCCTGCCTGGATGATACTGCATTTCAGACTATCTAGATGAAATCAGAATTTACTTTTTTTTTTTTTTCTGTTTTCAAGAGTACTCTTAACTTTCTAAGCTTATTAATATCCACTAAATTAAGTGCAGCAAATTAAAGGGTAGGTTTTTTTATTTGCTTCAATACCCTTTGAATAAATCTTTGAAGTGGCTTTAAAGATTTTTGACCCTCACCATCATTAATTAAAGACTTCGGAAGTGCTTCTGTGATTCCTCAGTTTAGGTGAAATCTTTTTCATGCAAGGAAAAAGATTCGATATGAATATGTGCCTTCCTTATGACCACCAATTCTTAAAAATTTAAAGACTTAAGAATCTTCATGTTAGAGATTTTGTGATTTGAGCTTAGAATCATAGAATCATAGAATAGTTAGGGTTGGAAAAGCCCCCCCGCCATAGGCAGAGACACCTTACACAAAAACATGTCACCCAAGGTTCTGTCCAACCTAGTCTTGAACACTGCCAGGGATGGAGCATTCACAACTTCCTTGGACAACCCATTCCAGTGCCTCACCACCCTCACAGGAAAGAACTTCACTTCTTCTTTATATCCAATCTAAACTTCCCCTGGTTAAGTTTGAACCTGTTACCCCTTGTCCTATCACTACAGTCCTTAAAGAAGAGTCCATCCCCAGAATCCTTGTAGGCCCCCTTCAGATACTGGAAGGCTGCTATGAGGTCTCCACTCAGCCTTCTCTTCTCCAGGATGAACAGCCCCAACTTTATCAGCCTGTCATCATACAGAAAGTGCTCCAGTGACCTGATCATCCTGGTGGCCCTCCTCTGGACTTGTTCCAACAGTTCCATGTCCTTTTTATGTTGAGGACACCAGAACTGCACACAATACTCCAAGAGAGGTCTCACCAGAAAAGAGTAGAGGGGCAGGATCACCTCCTTAAAACCTGCTGGTCATGCTTCGTTTGATGCAGCTGAGGATACGATTGCTTTTCTGGGCTGCAAGCGTACACTGCTTGCTCGTGTTAACTTTCTCATTGACCAACACCCCCAAGTCCTTCTCCGCAGGGCTGCTCTGAATCTCTTCTTTGCCCAAATTGTAGCTGTGCCTGGGATTGCTCCGACCCAGGTGTAGGACCTTGCACTTGGCATGGTTAAAATTCATGTGGTTGGCATCGGCCCACCTCACAAGCGTGTCAAGGACCCTCTGGATGGCATTCCTTCCCTCCAGTGTATCACCCGAACCACACAGCTTAGTGAAATCGGCAAACATGCTTAGGGCGCACTCAATCCCATTGTCCATGTCACCAACAAAGACGTTGAATAAGACCATTCCCAACACTGATCCCTAAGGGACACCACTTGTAACTGGTCTCCAGCCAGACACTGAGCCATTGACCACGACACTTTGCCTGTGGCCACCCAGCCACTTCTTTATCCACTGAGTGGTCCACTTATCAAACTGATGTCTCTCCAATTTAGAGACAAGGATGTCATGTGGAACAGTGTTGAACTCTTTGCACAAGTCCAGGTAGATGATGTCAACTACTCTACCCCTGTCCATCAGTTCTGTAGCCCCATCACAGAAGGCTACCAAATTGGTCAGGTAGGATTTGCCCTTAGTGAAGCCATGCTGGCTGTCACCAAGCACTTTGTTGTTTTTCATGTGCCTTAACATGCCTTCCAGGAGAATCTGCTCCACAATTTTGCCAGGCACAGAGGTGAGACTGACTGGTCTGTAATTCCCCGGGTCATCCATTTTCCCCTTCTTGAAAATGGGGGTTATGTTTCCCTTTTTTCAGTCGTCGGGAACTTCACCTGACTGCCATGATTTTTCAAATATGATGGCCAGTGGCTTAGCAACTTCATTTGCCAAATCCTTCGGGACCTGCGGATGGATTTCATCAGATCCCATGGACTTGTGTACGTCCAGGTTCTTAAGACGGTCTCGAACCAGATCCTCTCCTAAAGTGGGCCCAAGGCCTTCATTCTCACAGTCCCTGCATCTGCCTTCCAAGACTTGGGTGGTGTGGTCGGAGCCTTTGCCAGTGAAGACTGAGGCAAAGAAGTCATTAAGGTCCTCAAGCCTTTTCCAAATCCAGGGCAGTCAGTTCTCCTGATAGCTTCCGGAGAGGGCCCACATTAACCCTAGTCTGTCTTTTATTCACAATGTACCTATAGAATCCCTTCCTGTTATCTTTCACATCCCTAGCCAAGTTTAATTCTAGCTGGACCTTAGCTTTCCTAACCTGGTCCCTAGCTTCCCCAAAAATATCTCTGTATTCTTCCCAGGCCGCCTGTCCTTGCTTCCACATTTTATAAGCCTCATTTTTCCTTTGAATTTTCCTCAGCAGCTCCTTATCCATCCAAGGAGGTCTCCTGGCTCTCCTGCTGCACCTCCTTCTAGTTGGGATGCAACACTCCTGAGCTTGTAGTATGTTACTGTTGAATATCAAGCAACAGTCTTGGGCGCCCCTGCCCTCTAGGGCTGTATCCCATGGAACCTTACTAATCAGGTTTCTGAAGAG
Source organism: Lathamus discolor (assembly GCF_037157495.1). Classification (NCBI taxonomy): domain Eukaryota; kingdom Metazoa; phylum Chordata; class Aves; order Psittaciformes; family Psittacidae; genus Lathamus; species Lathamus discolor. Next base: position 114,778,266 of record NC_088885.1, read on the forward strand.
GACAAAATCTGCTCTCTTGAAGTCTAGAGCAAAAAGCTTGCTGCACGCTCTTCAAGCTTGTTTCCAATGTATTCAGAGAAGAGTAATGGATTTTTGTCCTGTTTTGACTTTTTTTTTTTTCATTTCTTTCTTAATTTTTCATTATTTAAGACAAAACTAACAAAACAAGTATTACTTTGATCTCAGCAGTGGTTGTAGAAGATAGTAGGCATGAAGTGCCACCAAGAGACAGTGATATGAGGTCAAAAAAAAGTCTGATCTTCTGGTAGGTTATTCTAAGAAACAAGTTCAAATGTTTCAAACCACAGAAAACTGAAAACAGTGCAGCATTTTGTGGCTTTAGTTAAGAATATTGCCTCATTTAAAGGTGGTAGAGTCTCAAAGATATGTAACTCAGAGAATTCATGGAAATGTAAGAGCTTATATTTTAATCTTGTTAATCTTACTTTAGAAGCCAATTTTATCAATGAATGCATTTTAAGAGCACTTTTAATTTTAAGGCCTACTACCTTACTTTCTGATCCCTGAATTTTGATTACTTTCTAATAGTTTTTTTTCTATCAGCTTTTCTGAAAAGTGTTATGATCCTTCCTCTCATGTTAAGTGATAATACTTGTATTATTAATGTTTTAAGTTGCTCATTATAGAACATGCAATGGAGAGGGAGAGGTTTCAAAATACATCTGTCATCGGGGTAGTTATTCCTTTGAGACCTCTGTTCTAATACCAGCTGGAAAGGACTATCCAATAAAATGGATAAAATTGGAATATGTGGTTGCTAAGGTTGCTCAGTCTGTAGTGAGCACAAACCAGTAAGGTGAAGGTTAAGAAGCTTTACGTTTTGTTCCACTTTCTTCTAGGAAATGTCTGTCTAAACAATTATACTGGAAATTCTGATTTAGGTAACCAGTTCTAACTGGTTATTGTGTGAGACAGCAATAACAGCTTATCTTAATACATGCAGCTGGGAATAATGTGATCTTATTAAGTATGCTGTTGCCATAGAAATTCCAGAGATCTTTAATAATAAATCATAAAATCATTGAATCATAGAATGGTTCAAGTTGGAAAGGAGCTTAAGATCATGCAGTTCCAACCCCAATGTTATAGGCAGGGACACCTCACACTAGACCATGTCACCCAAGACTCTGTCCAGCCTGGCCCTGTACACTGCCAGGGATGGAACATTCCCCACTTCTTTGGGCAACCTGTTCCAGTGCCTCACCACCTTCACAGTAGTGTATTGTTAAAAGTGAAAACTATTTAAAATATGTGGTTGTTGTGAGTTATTTTTTTTCAAGACAGTTTTTTTAAAACTTTGTCCTGGGTTCACCAGTAGCCGTTTTTCTCCTTCTTAGTAGCTGGTGCAGTGCTGTGTTTTGACTTCCAGCCTGGGAACAGAGCTGATAACACCAATTGTTTTTAATTGTTGCTAAGTAATGCTTATTCTGGCTAAGGACTTTGTGAGTCTCATGCTCTGCCAGGGACAAGGGGAGGCCAGGAGGAAGCAAAGACAGGACACCTGACCCAAGCTAGCCAAAGAGGTATTCCATACCACAGTACGCCATGTCCAGGGAGGTAACTGGGAGTTACCCAGAAGGGCACGGGCTCTTCGGGGGGTAGAACTCATTTGGCAGTGGTATTGTATTCTCTTCCCTTGTTATTTCCTCTTATCATTATTATCATTGGTGGTAGCAGCAGTGATTTGTGTTATACCTTAGTTACTGGGCTGTTCTTATCTCAGCCTGTGGGAGTTACATTCTCTCGATTCTCCTCCCCATCCCACCGGGAGCTGTGGAGGGAGGGGGGAGGGGGGGAAGGGAGGAAAGAAAGAAGGAGAAAAAAAGGGGGGGTGTGAGTGGACGAGCTGTGTGGATCAGTTTAAACCATGACAAGCTTTTGTAGCCATTCAGTAAAAACTAAGTATAACAGACTTTATCCACTCCCAGGAACAGGGCTCACAAAAACTGTGTCACTAAAATAAATGCTGATAAAAAAATGTTTATGACTTGATTTACAACAAACACAGAGATTAAGCTCTTCCCTTATCTGTACAGAGAAAGAGGAAATGCTCTTGTAATTATCAGGGTACATGTTGCTAGCAAACAGGAACACAGAATTAGAACTTCTTTTTTTTTTTTTTCACATTACTCCACAAAGTATGGTCATAACTTGCTATTCCAACTACCAGTCTCTAAATATTGTGATATTCTGATATTCTGTGACTCTTGTCGTAAGCATCCACTGGAAGTAACTGCAGTATTCTACTAACGACTTTCAATATTTTTCAAAGTTACACTGGTCAAAAGATCAGCATAAATAGAAAACTGATGTGGAATGCAAACTATTATGACTCAGTTCACAGAGTTTTATCTAGAGGAAGAGAAGAGCCATGTGCAGTTGCATACAGTACAGTGAATATGGGTAAATTGTGGTATGAATGAGAACACAATCCCCCCAATGCTCTTTTAAATCTGAAAGATATATTAAAGGCAATTGCTGTGGCTGTCTGGACTGAAGGCTGCTCAACCGTAATACCACACTAGAGACGTGAGGCTGCACATTGCACTAGGACACACAATGCCTTCTGTCCTGCAGGCAGCAGAGTAGAAGGCAAATGGTTATCATGGATTTTGCAGGACATGTAGCAGCAAGTGGATTAAAATCCTGCCTATTTAATGTTACCATCCACATTTATTGCAGAACCGGGTAAATATTCCGAGTAAAAAAATTTGGTTTGTGCCTTTCAGGCTTCAGTGCATTGCGGCAGCTTTTGTTTTTGGCATGGTTTTACCAGCACTACTCACCCACATACGACCTCTCCTCCCTTGACTAACTTCCCCACTGCCATCAGTCAGCTGTTAAATCCACACAGCATATTCTGCCACCTTCAACTCCACAGTCCCTAAGAAACAAGTGTCTGGAGATCCAAAGAAAATTTTGGTAAAATAGTTGAGATTATATTTTGTTCAACATCTTTGTCAGTGACATGAACAATGGGATGGATTACGCCTTCGGCAAGTTTGTAAATCAAATAAAGCTGTGTGGTTCAGTTGATGCACTGGAGGGAAGGGATGCCATCCAGAGGGACCTTGGCACGTTTGTGAGAAGGGCCGATGCCAACCACATGAAGTTCAACCATGCCAAGTGCAAGGTCCTACACCTGGGTCAGAGCAAACTCAGGCACAGCTACAGGTTGGGCAGAGAAGAGATTCAGAACAGCCCTATGGAGAAGGACTTGGGGGTGTTGGTCAATGAGAAAATGAACATGAGCCAGCTTCAGTTTGTGCTCACAGACCAGAAAACCAATCGTGTCCTGGGCTGCATCAAAAGGAGCATGACCAGCAGGTTGAAGGAGGTGATCCTGCCACTCTATTCTGCTCTTGTGAGACTTCACTTGGAGTATTGTGTGCAGTTCTGGTGTCCTCAACATAAAAAGGACATGGAACTGTTGGAACAAGTCCAGAGGAGGGCCACCAGGATGATCAGGTCACTGGAGCTCCTCCTATATGGTGACAGGCTGACAAGGTTGGGTCTGTTCAGCCACTGAGAAGAGAAGGCTGAGTGGAGACCTCATAGCAGCCTTCCAGTATCTGAAGGGGGCCTACAAGGATGCTGGGGATGGACTCTTCTTTAAGGACTGTAGTGATAGGACAAGGGGTAACGGGTTCAAACTTAAACAGGGAAAGTTTAGATTGGAAATAAGGAAGAAATTCTTTCTTGTGAGGGTGGTGAGGCACTGGAATGGGTTGTCCAAGGAAGTTGTGAATGCTCCATCCCTAGTGGTGCTCGAGTCCAGGTTGGATGAAGCCTTGGGTGACATGATTTAGTGTGAGCAGTCCCTGACCATGGCAGTGGGGTTGAAACTAGATGATCTTAAGACCATTTCCAACCCTAACTATTCTATGATTCCATATACCCTTCTCTAGAGGTCTGTTCCAGGTCACTTGCAGACAGTGAAGAAGTAAGGGAAGAGTGAGGCCTTTTTACTGTCCTGATGTGGCCGTCTCTGTCACAGATGTAACGGTTATTTTGTTTTTGATTGGTTTGTTTTTTACTTGAAAGACTAGTAATATTTTGAAAACAACAATAATTCTGAGAACAGCATTTATAGAAGTTTTGTGTGATTCATACTGTTTGCTCTTGGTATGTCCTTTGCCCTGGAATATCTGATTTAACCCCTCTTTCACTTCTCTACTTCCCCAAGAAATCATCTGAACTTATCCTTCCATTTCATGAAGTACTAAACAGCCCTGAACAATGAATTAAGAAGTGTTTTGCCATACAGTACTCAGCATTTTTTTTTTTTTTTTTATTATTTTTAATGGAGATTAGGAGGGGAACAGCTTTTGAGATTGCTATAGTACCTCCAGATTGATATATTTGTTTTAACAGGGGAAAACATTGTGTTTGGTGAATATTGTGCACTGTAGGGATAATATTACAAAGATCTGATTGATCTTTTTCAAAGTTCAGTCTGTGAAATTCCTTTGCTTCCATTGCAAACATTTTTTAATGAAGCATTTCTATCATTTCGCCATGTACTGAAATTCTTATTCTCATTAAACTATGACTGACACTCTGGAAACAAGATGCATTAATCAAAATGTTTGTTGCACCATCACATCATCTATTCAGTAATTATTTACAACATGCCTAAGGCTGATTTCCATGCAAGATGCATGGGAAAACCATGTTCATCTGATCTATCTTAACCTCTGAGAACTGTTTGTACCTCAAAGGAGGAGCAGCAAGTAAGGGAAAAGTTGGAAAGAAATAAAGTGGAGTACTTGATTGGACGATGATTTGTAGTATAAAACCTAGAGAAACAAGATTTTTTTTCCCTTTCAGTAACCTCACTCTGTTTTCATCTGTAGAGAGGACAGTAAGCAGCTTTATAACCCAATAGAATGGCTGTACTTCTATATTGATACTAATTAAAAATAAATTGAATCCCTAAATCACTGAGTTTTATTTTTATGCCTACACATTTGTTTCCACAATTGTACTGCAGTAGTTGTTCTTGCTTATCACTTGCTTCTGGTCTCAGAAGCTACCTGGTTATCAGAACCAAAAAAAATCTTCCACTATGGAGTTGACACAAATAAACCACTCAATTCTGTGAGACACAGATAATGCTCTGAATTTCTTGGCTACTGTGTCTTGTAGATTTAGAATCACTGCTTTAAACAAATATGAAGTGACACCATATAAAAACTATAAACCATATTTTTTTATCCAATCTATGTCAGATATGCCATCATTTTTTAAGCATGCAGTTTTACTCTTCTAGCAGCAAACCTCCTACAAACTGGCATGTAGGAACTGCTGAAAGAGAGCTGTCTCCTCTTTTGAACTGAGCAGGATTACTCCCATTTCAGTGTGAAGCCTGTTATATCTGTATTCTGTAGGCAGTGCAGCTGACAGGTCTGTGAAGGAGGGCTCCACATCAGTGTTCCAAAATCCTATCCTAAAATGAAAATGTTAATCCACAGGGAAACTTCTAAGAAATATTGTGTTGCTTCCTTATTGTGATATAATATTGCAGTATTGCAAACAATCTCATGCTGAAGTGGATTCCTTGTTTTGCTCAAAAGATGTTATCTTCACTAGGGAGTACTTGCTTTCTGGAGGTATTTGCTTCAAATAATCATCCTGCAGAACTTTTTTACCTTCAAGTCAGACTTACTGTTAAAATAAAGAAATACCAAGAGATTTTCATTTGTCCATGAGTATCCAGTGAACCGGCTGTATAATGTACTTATCCCTCCACAAGGTCTGACTGTGGGAAATGCAGGTACAGATACAGCTAGATATACAGCTAGGGGCTACTGTCTAGTTTAAAAGCTGTCTGGAATAAATGAGCTAATGGCTTTTCTAGGCTCTGCCTCTCAAAAGAGAGATAAGTCTAATCCCACAAATTGAAGAAGTATACTGGCTGAGATTCTGAAATAAAATTACTATTTTCTGTTACTCTTAGGATGTATGTATGCTAGTCGTGAGGAAAGATAATCAAAAGGTTGCACTGATGTCTTCTTCAGGAGGGAATGCAACAGTTCATAGACAGCAGCCATTAAAATTGTGGCGTTAAACTTTCTAATGCAGGCTGAAATTTAATGTAAATAAAGGTTGAAATGTATGTCTAAGTTTTTTACTTTAAATACAATTTTTAACAAAGCCATTTCAAACTGGAAATAGTATGGAAAAGAGTCTTCTAAACAATTTTGAAGTATGTGAAAGAGGCCGAAATCAGAAATTTCAGCTGCTGTGATTTCATACTTAGTCTTCTCTGAAGTGTAACAACACACATCTTAAGCATTTTAACCATGCATATACACATGATGTTAATCCTTCTCTGAGAAAAAAATTGAAATATTATTAATACACTATCATCAGACTTCCATGCGATTACAACCTTGGAAGCAATTTATTTATTTCAGTTGGTCTGTTACCTTTGATTTAAACAAAATTTACAGAAGGAAATATAAAAAAAGATGTGAAACAGATGAAAGAATGCTATCTTAACTAATAAAAATGAATTATGATGACCACATTTGCTACAGATTTCCCCAGACCTACTTTCACTGCTTCAGAGTAATACACTGTAATCTTTTCATAGGACCCCAACTGAGATTACAAAAAGGATCTATATATTTAAATTAGAGTTGGGTACTGAAGCACAGTGATATGAACTGCTAAAATAAAACGGTTAATCTGACTCCAGTATTGGAAAAAAGATGCATACAGAGGGAACGGGTGATGGCAGTTGAAACCCAATGAAAATTTATTTTTCAATGCTGTTCCAACAGAAGCTGTTGGTATTAAGATCTTCCACCGATAAAAAATATTTAAAGTAATGAAATGCATCACAGTGTTTAAAAAAAGGTTAAGCTGGAGACATACACGTGACAATTTAATATTTGTTGGCTAAGTAATAAAGATAGATTGTGATTAGTTTCTGAAATATATTTAAGCATCTTTCTAAAAATACTGTATTGATGAAAGAAGTGATAAATGCACAGCTGATTTGGCACTATTCAGAAATAGTATGAAATATACATTTTCGAGATGAAATGATCTTAAACTATTTTGTTACTGACAGTTGGAGATGTTTTTATCTTCCAGAATAGTGCTCTTCAGTGAAAGTTCATTCTAATCAAATAGAGATGGTCATTAGATCATGTCACCATTTAAGTAACCATGAAGAACATTTTTCCTCTTAAGTAACAGTTTATCATATTTTCCACTTCTTTATTAGTGTTCATCTAATAAACACTGTCCTATGCTCCATCTGCCGAATCTTACTGATATTTTAATATTAAATGAACACAAGATACTCTGTTTATGAAGATAGATTTCAAAAATCAGTATTATTTGCTTTGTGTAGAGAGATTTGGAGGCCACAGAAGTAATTATGAAGTGCTGGGAAAAGCACAGAATGGCTGGCAAAACACACATTTAAAACTCTCTGGATGCAGTACATAGAGAATTCTACTTAGTCCTCAAGTTTGCAAATAGCATAGTGCGAATAATAAGAAGCAAGTAAATCTGGGAGGGTGATGAAAATGAAATCAGTCTCTGGTTGTTTACTTGATGAAATGCTACTGAGAGGTAAACATTCTCTTTTCTCATGGAGTGCTCCTGAAAATGTATTTTTAAATTGAGAAAAACATACTTCACATTAGAGATTTGCCATCTGAATTCATAATGGGGAAATAGTTCTGAAAAGGTGGCCTCTTCCTGGGTCCTGGGTTTTTGATTTGCGAAAAACTGAGAATTAAAATGATCAGGAGTGGCTACATATTTGTATGGATATCCCCTCTCTTCAAAGTAAGAGATGGTGAGTTGCCAAGAACTGGTGTTGCTTGAGAGGAATTCCGAAGACAAATCAAAAAGTCTGGCAATATTTTATTAAAGTTACATAATGGCTTTTCCAAGAGCTTGCAAAAAACACCTCTGAATGCCAAACACTTCAGGTCCTTTCCAACCCTAACTATTCTATGATTCTAGGATCCTATAAATATATCACAAGCACATTTAAGAACTACGTATTATCCACACACTCTGTGAAAGATGAATGTTTTTCAATGTGAAAGTATTGAGTTTTAGTCTAAGCTTCTCCAGTTGCTCAGAGAATACAAGTGGCCCCAGGGTTTGCACTGGGCCCATGGTGAAGTAGGAGCAAAAGCAGGTTTAGCAGGTCAGGCTGGCACGTGTTCCCTCTGCACAGAAAACAACATTATTAAGGCAAAAGTTAGCCAAAGCTGGTAGGTCACATTAAGTCTGAGGTTATCACCTATCAGTTTGTCTTAAAAAAAACCAAAAATGGTCAAGAAAGTTTTGTTTTGTTTTGTCTTTGGTTTGTTTGGGGTTTTTATTTATTTATTTATTTATTTTTGTGTGTGTGTGTGTGTGTTTGCTTTTTTCTTTTTTTCTTTTTCTTTTTCTTTTTCTTTTTCTTTTTCTTTTTCTTTTTCTTTTTCTTTTTCTTTTTCTTTTTCTTCTTTTTCTCTTTCTTTTAATATTTCTTTTTCCTTTTCCTTTTCTTTTAATATTTCTTTTTTTTTTTCCTTCATTTTTGAATGACAGGCTGTATCTGTGGCTACAGTACTTGAAGCAACATCTGAGTGCAGAATGCTACATCTCTCTAGTTTTGGTGAAACTTCACTTATTCCATCATTGTCACTCTGGTCCTGAGAGACTGAGAAGATAAGTAAGACATCTTTGCTCAACAATTAGATGCGCAGTCTAATCATAAATCTGAGATGGCTGGAGCTCATGTTACAGCAGAATGGTGATTAGCAGAAAGCTATAGCTCACATCATGGAAATTCAGCTGGTTAGTGACACAAAAATTATGTAACAGTGTTTCCTGATCAAGGCAAATCTGACATGAGGAAGGATGCACAGTAGACAGAAGTCCCCACCCAACAGCCATATCCACAATAATGAAAAAGCTCTTGCTTGTTTTTGTGAGTGTGGCTATTGGCATATTGGCACTGAAATGTGCTTCATATCTGAGTGCCATCAAAATCATTCTCATGGTCACTCTCACACTGTTATGTGGGATTTCCATCTATTCTACTAAGTATTATGTTAGACTTCCCCACACACACTAATTTACATGGTTTGGCACATGAATTTCTTTTCAGATCCCCACTAATCTCTAGAGGTTTTACTTTGCTGTTGGGACACCCCTTGCTTAGAAAGTCATTCTGAATTCAAGGCTAGCACTTTATTTTCTATTGAAGGTTGTATTTTGTTAAATTAAAATATTTTTCTTTGGAAAGGCTTTGTTTACCAAGGACAGTCCAACATTGGCTCTTGCTGTGTGTACAGAACTTCACTTGGATGTTGTGTGTGTGTGTGTGTGTGTGTGTGTTAAATTTCAGGTTTTAGCTACCTGTGTACAGACAAACCCCAGAAAAAGAACCATAATTAAGTGGATTTATGCTGTGTGAGGAATATGGCCATTCCTGTGCACTAATTTTTGCGTTATAAGGTAGTACTAAGCAAGAGTTTCCTGCCATGAGTAGTACATGTTGGAAAACTGCTTTGCTTAATAGAAGACTGGAGTTCCTGGAATAGTTCACTAACCTGTACAAGTGTCTATGCAATAACTCTGTTTTCATCAGTAGTGGTACTTGTTCAGAATTTTTAAATGCTAAGGATCAGTTTCAAATTTGAGTTTTAAGAGGTTTTACAAAGATTTTAATTGAATGAATTAAGAGTTTGGTTTCAGGTTATAAAGAACCCAACCTAAACTTCTAAATACAGTAAAATTATTTAACTCATGAAAGTTAAGAAAAGGTAACTTCAGCATCTGTTAAATACCTTATGTGCGTTTTACACATTATAAAAAAAAAAATAAAAATTGTAGGACAAGTGATTTTTTTATAGTTTGATAGTTAGGAATAGATTACTAAGTTATTCATAATATGTGATGAAGACACCATCTTTGTTTGCTTAACTGGACCAAAAAGCAAGAATTAACTACCAGTGATTTATTTAAAGCCAGAACCTGTTTTTAGGGGAGACATCCTATTATCACTGTAAGCTCACGATCTGCATATCAACTTCTGCCAACTCTGTTCTTATAAAGAAAAATCTCCATCTGTTTGCTTCAAGTACCTTTAAATATTCACTTGTGAAAAATCTTTGTGTAGTCTTTGGTTCACAGAAAAGTCTTTCTTATTTGTCTGTTTTCCTTTTTTCCCTCCAATATTATATTTCTTATCAAGTAAAACTCGAGGTGGCCAAACTTTGTAATCTAACAGATCTTCAGCTTTTCCAGTGCACATAGAGAGAGATAGCCAAAGAAGCTGTGTTTTTGTTCATCACATTTTTTTGGGAAAGTCTCTTGTCTGATTTTGAAGCCTGCCTCTCCCTAGGGGTTTTTAAAAACATTCATTTTTAAGCAAGTCAACACAAAAAGAAAAGTTTGGAACTTTTATCTCTTTTTAACTCCCTTTTCAATTTCGTGCCTCTAGAAGTCAGTAAGGGCTTAGCTGAGCCTTTAAGGCACTGGTCTCTGTCCTGCGGATGGTACAGATCTACCGTACTCCAGCAGGCACTCAGGGAGGCGTTATGCCTCAGGTAAGCATAATACTCCACACAACTACTAATGTATGGTGGGAGCACTGCCTGCTGCTGCCTTCCTTAATTGCTGCTCATGAGCTTTCTTCCACAGCTGGTTGCTTCTGACGATTATTGAGTGGAGACCATGACCCCATTCCATCTGCACCCCTTTTAGGGTTGTTATTGTAAGTAGCACTAAACAGAAGCTTTTTATGGTTTATTTTTATTATACATGTGGCACATCAGAGATTTACAGTGTTCTGCTTCCCTAAAAGCCAGTTCCTAAGAGCTTAGCTGATTCATTAGGACATATACGTACTATTAGAAATTTAACTCTAGTACTAGAATAATTAGAGCTTATAAAACAGGCATGTGAAAGAGCTAAAGGATTTATTTTCCTTTCCAATGCTCATTGTGTTGGAAAATGTTAGCAGTAGAGAAAAAGCACTAAGTTGAATGATTTTAGATTCCTACTTTCTGGATACGTATCAAGGTAAGTCACTTTTGGACATTCTCAATACTTCTGATGTATTTTGTACTTGATGTTGCAGAAATATATGCAACAATAATAAATAGGGGTGTCCATCCAAATGTTTTAGGCACTCTGGTCACAGGTTGTTAAAGAGGAGAAAAGGTAAGATCAAAACTGAAAGACTGTGTTTCTCTTTAAAACCATCAGAACTAAATCTTGATAGAATTCAGAAAATACATAATTTGTCTTCTGTCACAGGAAAAAAATAAGTCTTGTAAAACGTAGCAGGAAACAGCTGAAAGTAAATAAAAGCTGGCAGGTTTGGAGGTTTTCTTTTCTCTTTGTTTGTTTGTTTGTGGTTTTCTTTTCTTTTTGATAGGTTTGGGTTTTTTTAAGGGATTTGGGAATGTTCATTAACTTTGCTATTTATTCATGTTCCTTATCTCTTCACACAGAAGCATATGGCATGGTGCAATTATGAACTAGAAAGAAGGGACTGAGGTACAAAAGAACTTAGCAGAGATAAGATGTGCTTTAAGGACTTACTCTGTTACAAAGAAGGAAAGGCTTAACACAGTAGTGCTGTGGATGTTTCAGAGGGTGCAAGAATTTGATGATCAGCTTTGACAAGAAAAAGTGCAAGACAGTTCTGTCTGAAAAATAAATATATAAACAGATTTTACCATTGACAATATTGAAACAAATTAATATAATAGGATACCCCTACTAAATAACTTTAACTGTAGTGAATGTACTGTGGTAAAGATACTTGTTACAATGGAAGGTGGTCATTATGTAGAAAAGTAAAAAAGAACAAAAAAAGAAAGATAAATCCAGTTATGGACAGCTAGTGACTATCGCACCACTTTATCAAAATAATGGAGTAGCTTGCTGTGTGAAGGAGCACATGCTGAGTGGTTGGAGGAGGCAGGTGATTCAGTATTCGTGGATCTGATGTTAATACTCAGTGCTTTGCCCTTCCACACGTTCTTTCTCAAGTGTTGACAGCTTCTTCTAGCCCATAGTGTGCATTACACTGAATTTGTGCAAGCAAGCATTTCATGAATTGGTATGACCCTGGGTGAGAAGTGCCCTTATGGAGTTTTGTAATGGAAGCTATTCTCTGTCTTAGCTCATAAGTGGCTACAAACTGACTTTGAACTGTGAAAGGATGTTTGCTTATATAGGAATGATATCCTCAGAGGAACTGTTCTCTTTGAGTATAAAAGATTGTTTTAATAATAGATTCAAGTTCTGCTCAGAAAAGATATTTTAGAACAAATTAGCTATCTTTTGAAGTCACAAACAGATCCAATTTTGGATCCAGATATTTAATATAGTGTGTGTATTTAGCATGATAGATATACAGATAATTAAAAAAAAAAAATCCTGCCTTAATTCTTAGATTTGTGAACAAAGCTGGTCAAAAATTTTTTTTTAGCAAAATACATCACTTTTCAACTAGTAAGTCACTTGCAAATAATTCATTGCAGCTCAGTTGACACTACAGATAACACCTTCCTTCTCCAGGGGATCATTTTCCTCTAATGATTGCTTTATCTAGAAACAGACTGATTTCAAGGAGAAGCTGTCAGATCTAAGAGAGACTTTTTCAGTGGAACAGGGAATGAGAAAAGGAGAACAGATAAAGCAGATGATAGTGTCACAGAATAAAACAACTTCAAGTTCAGGTTTCTTGTTCAGCTTCTTATCCAAGTCTGTTCTCGAATTGATATTTATTTTTAAATTAATAACAATAAGGGAGAGAAAGGAAAGAGAGCTTGACCTGTTCTCTTACCTCAGAAGGATACCAGAATTTGTGTCCAGGTTCAAACTCCAGCTTTGTCTTAAGAGAACAGTGGATTGAATCTCCATTTCTCACTTCTCAAACCATTGGGTATTGACTATTAAGGAATTAACCTCTCTCAGAGAAGTTACCAAGACTTTAGTTCTCATGGAAATAAAAAAACTGTTAGCTGTTTGCTTTCTATTATACCTATTGGTATTGTTTTCTTATAATACAGGATACTTATTGTAGGCCTTTAACATCCAGAAATTGTCTGCAATGTCAAATGATCAAGTGCATTTGAGGTTCTTCTTGAAAGTTGTCACTGGAATTTCATTCTTAGAAAAAAACCCAAATTTTTAAAAAACCCAAACCTGGTCAGCCAGCAATACATATGTAGTTGATGAAAATAACATAGGGAATTCATGGCTCAGGCTACATACGTGTCGTTAAAATGTATTGTTATTGGGAAATAAAGTTACAGGACACGAAGCATATGAATAAAAAGAGTTCTATATTTTGAATTATTTATATTGTTACAGACCCTTCTAAATCCGTATTTTCGGGCTGGCTTTTATTTCACAATGTGCCTGTAGAAACACCTTAATTTGCTTCTTTCTCAGCAAACTAATAGCATCTGTGGGGTTGTAAATATAACTATCTTAAAGATAGAATTTGCAAGAGATTATTATTCTATGTAATGACTATTGAAAAGTAAATTACACTTGACTGTACAGGAATGTATAACTCATTATATATGTACAGTTGTATATGTTTTTTCCTATATGGAGACTACACAAAAGTAGAAATACTGAGGGACTGACTGAATTAAATAGTCTTTTGTATAGAGAAGCAATGGGAGTACAGTATTGTATTGAATATTTGTAACAAGATTTCCAATATAAATTATCACTGTCGTACGTGATTAAAATTCATATAAAACAAATATGAAGAAGTTAAAAAGGTATGAATTATATGATCTAAACAACTCTCAAGGGCAGAATGCCTTGTCTGTAGCAGTGTGGTTCAAGCTAAGACTTACCGCACCTAGGTAACATGGAATTAAGTCCATATACCATTGCCCACCACCATCTCAGTCCTTACAGTCCTATATCTGCACACTGAAAGCCTCCATGTGGAAAGCAACTAACAAAAGGATTGATTTTTTTTTTTTAATATTGCTTAGAATTATGAAGGGTTTATATCGATGATAAACTGCTTTACCATTTATTTAGAAAAAAATAAAATCAGAGCTGAGGCCTGTCCCATGGTTTCCTCTGTGTAATTTTCTCCACAGTTTAAATTAATGTGACTTTGGGATGGAACCTCCAGTGAATCATCAGAGAAATATTATCTACGATCAAGGTGAGCTGAAGTACCTCAAGCAAGGACCATTTGCAGAGTGATTGGAGTTACAGTTTAAACATAATATCATACCAATGCTCTCAAAACAAGTGGATAGAAATTATTAAAGAACTGACATTTAGATCCTTATTTAGGGATACAATGGAGGCAGGTTGTTCAAATTCCAATTGTAATTGCTGTAACTGACAGTCTGATGACAAGCTTGTAGGAAATGGTATGTCCTGTGAGAAGCAACGTTTAGTTCTGGATGGCAGCAATATGCCTGTCTGACTTCATGGAAACCAGCACCACTTCCTAAAGATAAGCTAAACTATGTCATGGGGACTTGTATAGCCACTGGATGCTGCAATTCCAGGTTATGTTTGGAAGTCATCGAAGTAGCTGCTGCCTGTAAGAACAGGATAAGCTTTCTGAATAGGAAAGAGAGAAGCCAAGGATGCTTACTAAAACAAAACCACTACAAACAAAACAAAATCAGCAACTAAACCCAAGGAAACACCCCAAACTTGTTTAGAAGTATCAAATGTTTTATTTGCATAGCTATTTTCTTTCTGCCCTTAAGCATATAATTTTGTCAGAAAATCCAAGCTAGTTAGTGTTACCCTTAGCATATGAAAAGTGCTGTGTTATAAATAACAATGTATTCTTCCTTAAGAGATCTGTATTTATATGTTGAAATTAAACTACAGTAGCAAAGTGCAGGTCCAGTAAACCCAAAGCATGAATATATTTTAATGACTGAATTTAAGGTGTTAGTCTTACTGGACTCTCAGCCTTTACTCCCAACCTTTGTAATAGCTGCTGGTTTCTATTAACATAAACTTAGTTCTGACTTCTTCATTGTTGACCATAACTGAAATATGTATATGGCCAAGTATATAACTACTGTCTTTAGTTATGCTTGCAAAACTTTCATCCTACTTATTTTTGTTGCCGCAATAAAACTGCAATGCATGTTACTTTAGAATGATGCCAAAGTATGTTGAATACTTTTTTTTAGGATTTTGCATTAGATTCCATACTTAGAAAGGCAATACGCAAATATCCTCAAAGAGTAATAGATAGTTTGGATAAAAAAAGTAATAAAACAAATTTACCCTTGGCTTAATAATATTATGTTAATCAGGAGCATAAGAGATGAATACCCTGATAATTATTTTATTTTAATATAGATTATATGTTTGTTTATATATTCATTTTATGTACATATATTACATCTTTTTCCATTTTCACAGATGGAGGTATAAAGTTTCCAGAAATTGTTCAGATAGTACTTCAGACAGTATTTGACTACTACCTAATGTCAGGTAGTGTTTTCTGGGTAGAATCCCCATCTGGTCTATAAATTGCAGACACTCGTTCAGTGCATTACAATAGTTACAGTTAATCCTGATTTATAATGTTCTCTGTGCCAACCCTTTGTGCAATCTATCCAGGGACAGCATAACATGAGCAAGTGTATGGCATTTATGACAGGAGGATGCATGAGTGATAAAAGTCAATCTGATTTGGAAAAAAAAAAATCTTACAATTATTTGATAATTAAAACAGTATTGATACATGGGTTTTTTTCTATTTTTTTTCACCTCTGTCTTTAAGCAGTAAATGAACTTTCAAAAACATCCAGTGATTGATAAAGGAAATGTTGGTGAAAGTTAGAAACAGATGAAAGCTATCAGGAAACAAGCATGAAGGAAATTATTACAGCGTTTGCTAACAGCTTTGATGTTAAGAGTATTTGAAAAGAAGAAAGCTACCAGTGTTCAAATTCTTATGTTCCTGATTACAACTTTCTAACGGCCAAAAGGAGCTACATAACAAGCTTTAATCAGCTCTGTGAAGTTTACCCTGAAATAAAGTACATCTAAATTGCCATCAGCTTAGGAACCTGGAGCAGAAACACCTTGTCTTCTGCAGAATATGCCTAAGAAGTATTTTCAAGGAATCCCGATAGGTTTAGGAGTCTCCTGTGGGTACCTGGGCAGGCAGACACCAGAGGAGAAAACACAGACATGACTTGGAACAGTAACCTACCAAGCAAAGCCATTTGCACAGATCACATTTTGCTTAAAGATGAAAAAGTGGCATGGACTCCCTGTACTCAGATATTAAAACAAAGTAGGTGGTGACAGCATGCTTTATAGTGGATATTCTTCTGCTCATTTTAGGCGGATGAAAGCAGGATGAATGTCTGAACCAGCAGGATTGTCACAAGCAGAAGTCATCCTGAATGAACATTTTCCTCTGGACTTTTACTATTGTGGGTTGGGCTGGTATTTAAAGCTTCAGGAGACTCAGCGCAGGCTGCCCTGAGACAAAGCTCAGCGAGGTAGTTTTACACCTACTTTGACCATGTATCCTAACTTCTGCACTTTCAACGAATATCAATAGCCATCCTTGGACTCTCCTACTATTCAGAGCTTGCAACTGAAGGAACAACACTGAATTTTTTATATGTCAAGGGAGAAATAGATTTTAAAATGCATCTTTTCTGTTCAAAGATTGTTTTCGAAAGTCCACATCAACATTTCAGGATTTTAAAGTAACATTAAAATAAAATCAAAATAGTATGCAAATTGCGAGAAAGAAATGTGGTTTCTCTTCTACCTTTGACCACTTTATTTAAAATAGAAACAGAGAAATCTCTGTGTTTTGCATTAAAATATCTTATCACTTTCTAGGGTGATTAAATAGATTGTGATGAACTATCTTGTAAGAAATAAACATTTCCACAGTTTCTTCATCCTGCCAGGATATACAGCAGCCTTGAATTCTTCTGAGGTGTCCCTGCACTAAAATTTTAACCTTAAGTTTTGCCAACCAAATACATGCCAAATCATCATCAAAGAAACAAGAGGTTTGTCTGTTGTGCTCCAGGTACACTTGAGTACAAGAGTGGGGCTGCTGCTTCAATTCCCAATTTAAACACCAAGATAAGCTTTTCAAAACCTGGAAGCCACTGCAAATATTTTGTAACTCTATTGGACTGATACATATTGTGGATGCATAAAAAAGACATTAATAAGTTGTTTGGCTAGCCTATCAAATAGACTCAGCAAACAAAATTATCACAGTTTGACTGATGGATCATTTATTCTCTCTGCTCTCTGAAATCAGTGCTAAAAACAAAACAGAAGGCATGTTTTGATGAGGTTCTCCCGCTGAACATAATATATCTCTGTGAATCGTATTGTCAGAAGTTTAAGTGAGATAGAAGGCAATGACCCAGCAAGACAAGTGGTGGTTTTGACTTCCTGTCTGTCACTAAAAAACAAAGCTAAACTCTTTCACTCTTCTAAAATCATACCAGTTCTTTAAAGCATGAGTTAGTATCTTCTCAGGCAAGTGTCTGATAAAATAAAGACTCCTTAGTAGCAATAATTGTAGTCCACACACAGATAAAAGGTAAATTAAGGAGACTTGCCTTTGAAAAGCATTAAAAAACTTGTTTACATTAATAATCAGTTATGCACAAATTGAAGAATATTGATAATTTCTGGCCTGGTATTTATTGAGAAACTGTAAAGCTGTCTTGGTAAGGACTTGACTGTAGTCAGAAAAAATAAGCCAACTCAGAAATCATTTAGTAGATATTTGAGTTCCACCAGTGTATTCTGTACAGTATGGACAATTGAAGGGAGCCTTCAAAGCTTTTACAGGAGTTGAAAGGATGCATTGAAGTTTTTAATATTATTGGATTTGAGATTTTAGATTATTTTATTTTCATATTATGTTAATCTGTTGGTTTTTATTGTAAATGTAAACCTTATTTTTCCATTTCTCTTTTTCCTTTTTTTTTTTTTTTATATTTTTTCTTTCTCTAATCATGTTGTTATGTTAAGGTATGTTTTCTTAAGTCATTATGCACTAATGGCACCACTAGCTTGATGTTAGGATTAGACAACGGAAGTAGACCCTCAGTCTGCAAAATCATAGAATCATAGAACAGTTAGGGTTGGAAAGGACCTCAAGATCATCTAGTTCCAACCCCCCTGCCATGGGCAGGGACTCCTCACACTAAACCATCCCACACAAGGCTTCATCCAACCTGGCCTTGAACACTGCCAGGGATGGAGCACTCACAACCTCCCTGGGCAACCGATTCCAGTGTCTCACCACCCTAACAGAAAAGAACTTCCTCCTTATATCCAATCTAAACTTCCCCTGTTTAAGTTTGAACCTGTTACCCCTTGTACTGTCACTACAGTCCCTGACGAAGAGACCCTCCCCAGCATCCCTATAGGCCCCCTTCAGATACTGGAAGGCTGCTATTAGGTCTCCGCGCAGCCTTCTCTTCTCCAGGCTGAACAGCCCCAACTTTCTCAGCCTGTATTCATACGGGAGGTGCTCCAGTCCCCTGATCACCCTCGTGGCCCTCCTCTGGACTTGTTCCAATAGTTCCATGTCCTTTTTATGTTGAGGACACCAGAACTGCACACAATACTCCAGATGAGGTCTCACAAGAGCAGAGTAGAGGGGCAGGATCACCTCTTTTGACCTGCTGGTCACACTCCTTTTGATGCAGCCCAGGATACGGTTGGCTTTCTGGGCTGCGAGCGCACACTGCCAGCTCATGTTCATTTTCCCATCGACCAGCACCCCATAGTCCTTCTCTGCAGGGCTGCTCTGAATCTCTTCTTTGCCCAGTCTGTAGCTGTGCCTGGGATTGTTCCGACCCAGGTGTAGGACCTTGCACTTGGCATGGTGGAACTTCATAAGGTTGGTATCAGCCCAACTCACAAGTGTGTCAAGGTCCCTCTGGATGGCATCCCTTCCCTCCAGCGTATCAACCGGACCACACAGCTTGGTGTCATCAGCAAACTTGCTGAGGGCGCACTCAATCCCACAATAACATAGAATAGCTAAAATATATGTATTCTTTCTGTGGTTCAGCCATTATAATATGCAGAGGTATCTCTACCTGAAGCATGTTTTCCTGTAGCTTCACTCTTTCATATCCTTTTGGTTTTGTTTTTTTGTTTTGTTTTTTTTTTAGAGACATTTTGAGGCTGGTAATGTAACGACTTGTGAAAAACGTTAGTGTCTGATGTAATTCAGTAGATAATGCAGGGAGCAAAAGCAGTGAGTTCTGAAAAAAAACAAACAAACCCCAACAAACAATGACTGCCCTTAATCAGTTAGTGTTGTCTAATGTTACAACTTTGCTCTTTAGCTTGATTTATTTACTTTGTTGCCTTCATATAGTCAAACCCAGAGCCCATACTGCTAGTGGCTCGGTAGCAAGTCCCAGAAAATTTCTACAGAAATGTGCTTTCTTCTGTCATCTTCATAAAACTGATAAAAATAAAGGTAATGCCTGTCAAAAAAAAAAAAAAATTTCTTTATCATGCTTGTTCTAGTTATAGAACTCCACAGCTACTTATTTCTACAGAGCAGCCTCTTGGTTTAGTTGAATATTAGGTTCTGAAGGCTGTATCAATTAGTTCAAAGACTCTGGTCCACTTCTGCAACACTAAACAGCAACCAGCTTTCCTTGTAAAAAAGTCAACTCCAGTGAGAAGAAACTGCTTCATCTTTAAATTCTAGCCATAAAAAAAAGACTGCTTTTTCTATAATACCTTTTGCAGTTTTATCTCTTCTATGCATGCAATAATATATATACAATATATATTTGCTATATAAATAAATATATATAAGTATATGATTTGACTGTGAGTAAAAATCTTCTCCATTTTTTCTTCTCTACTCAGTGATCTTTTCTTTTACAGGCTTAATCCTCTCTTCTGCCCCATCAATTTTATACTGATATAACACATTCTTTTGATGGCACAAATCAGAAGTAATTCCAAATAGAAACTAATTTTTTTCATATTTAGATTTTTTTTATCAGATCATTTACTTTCTTCTATGAAAAGTTGCTATTTTGGTGCCATACATCTGACAATCTGTTTAGCTCTTCGGTTGAACATGCAGAAGAAAATAAAAGTGGGGCAGCAGGAGTTGACAGATTTCCACTCATGCCCAGAACAACATATGGATCAGCATAGGGAAATTTCATTATTTCCTTTTATCTGTCAGTTTTCACATTATAGGAACACCATATATCTAAAGCCTGTTTCAGGGGCCTTTTGTGTTTTTTTTCAGTTGCAGGATTAAATTCAGGTTGTAGCTCCCATATTTGCAACTACTCTGCAGCAGTGTTTATTTGAAGAGTCCTTTGTGGACTCGTCCTGGTTTGACTAGATTGCTACTGGAAGCTATCAAAGAGCCTTAAAATCCCCAGCACGGGCTTTACCTTTCCTGTGGGCATTGACCGACATAACAGTTACTTCAGTTCATAGCTGCAGCTGCAGCTTTTCCCTTTCAGTTCCCCAAACCACTTAGCAGCAGGAATGGCAAAGCCTGTATGTTCTGACCTGTAAAGCTTCTCTTATTTCTTGCTGTCTTTCTGCCCAGGAGAGGATGTAACGCTGGTACAGCTTCTGATTAGACTCAGAGCCCCAGAGAGTGGCTGACTTCAGAGCAGAAATGCCGAAGCCAAAAAAACATTGATTTCTAACACATGGGTATGAAATCTAATAAAATTTCAGTAATATCAGCCTGTGACCTTTTCTTTTATTAGTGAATTTATGCACAGCTTAGTCCCCGACTCCCTTATCGCTCTGTGTGTGCTGGTGCTGCCTTCAGCATAATTATTGGAAAATTTTGAGTGTTAATTGAGCATGATTGAATTTTGATATGAATCATGTGTACAGTATGTGAGAAGAAAAACGTGCTTGCATTTTTCTTGGGGTAGGAAGAGACTGGTTAAGGAAGCTTTGTTGCAGGACCTGGAAGTCTGAATTTTTGTGATCTGGTTATTTTAATGTATTTCTATGAGCAGGAGTCTGGTGATATAATGCCATGTGGTACAGTACAGGTTTCACTTAAAATCCATTAAATGTATCATAGCAAGGCTCCTTGCAGTACTGGAGTGGAAGCTCAGATAACACAATCTTTTTTAAACCCTTTATTTTCAGGTGTTTAATATAGCCATGAAAATTTCATTTGGGCAGAAACTTAACTAGTAATGTTAAAAATACTCTTGATAAATGTATTTTTTACGTATACGTTCCACCTACTCTTGTTGAAGGTCATATGAATTAAAATACTCATATGAAGGTCATGACTTACAATAATTTGTTGAGTGTTTTGATGCTCAGTCTGTACTACAATTCCATATATTCTTTTCTATTCTTGTTATATTCTTTCATACATTTTATCTGTTGAAACTGTTGATGCATAATATGCTTTGGTTTCGTCATTGAACGGGTTCATTAGCTAAGTGGTTTGAAGGGATTAAATTTTTAAAAATTCAACCTATTAAGGCATTGAAAAACTAGGTTTTCAAGACAGATAGCCTTGAAAACTTATAAAGTTCACCAGCTTTTTTATGTAGCATTATTGTGGTTTGACTCAAACATTTTCAAGCAAACAAGATTTAGGAATAATAATTTGAGTTCAACAAAGTAAAATGACGAAATTCACTTTTGTAAGTTTTTATAAAAAATATAATTGTCTAAAAAGTTTAGATATATTGTGCAGAAAGCTGAGTTGACTCATAAGACAGTATTTCCCCAGTTTCTTGTATTTAAATTTACTAGATAAGGCCATGATAGATGCCAAAATAGTTCAGTTAATCTTTGTATGTGAAAATTCTATTCTGTTTTCATTTTGATTCCAAATTTTTTGATAGCTGGCTATCTTTTTCCCTTGGAATAAAATTACTTTTCATTTGGAATAAGGATAGATTCAGATGATATATTGATATGATATACACAAGTTTGATTGAATTTTCCTTATATATATATATATGAACATGATTTTAGATTAATATCTAGACTTAGATCTGTCTTTGTTAACATACGAAGTTAATTTATTAATAATTATTAATTAAAATTTCTGTTTTATCTTTGTAGGGTCTAGTTCGTAACCAAGATAGCCATATTTTTAGCAAAAAGAATTACTATTTAATTTAAATGTGTAAAATTTTGTTTTAAATTATAAAATTAAATAGGATTTCAGACCACTTGTTAAGTAAAAATGTACTACTCATGTCTACTGTTTTAAAGTTCGAAGAAAAAATCAGCTGAATCTGTCACCCAAAAATCTGATTTGCATGCTGTGTTAAGCATAATGTATGAATTTTCACAAGAAAAGTAGATGCTTACTTCTTCAGCAAGTTGCCGAAGAGACCCTGATTATGAGACAAGTACTCTAAAACAGCATTTCAGATATTTAGAATGTGCAAGAACGCATTTATACATGTAAGTACATATATGCTTCTAAATAAGAATATTATAAGAGCATAATCATGTAATATGATTCTTAAAATCTCGTTGAAATGACAATTAACCAAGTGAAACTTAAATGAATAATTCTTTTAAAAAGCCAAATTAATAATAAAGTTTTTGGGTTTATAGGAAAAACTTAATAATATCAGCAAACATGAAAAAATGTGAAGAAAGAATCTTTTGTATATTTTCTTCTTTCTCAGTTTTCACTGAAAACTCTACAAATACCCAGCTCAGGACAACCTCGTACTTAAAGAGGCTCATTGATAGACATCCATTAGTGATTCAGAATCTGTCATTAGAGCATCATGTAGTGATAATTTATTTTAATGTTTTTTTTAATCTGTTGGTACTTTGTCAAGGCTAAGATTTCTGCAGCTTCATTTGTGCTCCTTTGTTTGCTGTCCACAAGTGTTACCAGGACATTCAGTTTTCTGACTCCATGGGATGAAGGAAGTAC
Organism: Lathamus discolor; assembly: GCF_037157495.1. Lineage (NCBI taxonomy): Eukaryota > Metazoa > Chordata > Aves > Psittaciformes > Psittacidae > Lathamus > Lathamus discolor. Next base: position 114,801,220 of record NC_088885.1, read on the forward strand.
AGGATACCAAATAAAAGACACAGTTATTTCAAGATATATGTCCAAATCTATTTATCCAGGTGTAATAAAAATGTTCCTAAGAACCAAAATGCTTTGAATAAATGAATAAGAAAAGCTGTCTGTAAAAATTTGTATTTTAGATTCAACCTGTGTTGTCCTACACTATACACTTCTGCATTCGTTGCACCAGCAGCAGCACTAACAAGAAACATGGCTTCCTTCAGAAGCACCTAAAAGCATTTTTCCCTTCTAGTGAAGGATTTTTCATTTTTCCCTTTTGAATCTGATTTTAAATATCTCATGACTTTATAGTGCCCTGGTATAGCTTGGAAAGAAGATTTTTTTTTTCTTGAGATCAATTCATGATGACTCCTCAGAAGTTCTATCAGTGAAGTATCTCTCCAGTGCCTATCACTTGCAGTTCACAAGTCATATAAGACTCCGTTCAATAGGATGAGTAATTTAGTAATTTTCATTACAAAATAAAAATAAATGAATAAATAGAAAAACATATATTCCAAGAGAAAATAATACGATCAACACAGTATTGCAATTTTTAAAGTTTATATATATAAATATAAAATATTTGTAAATATGCTTTTGACCTAACAGTAGACTTTTGAAGAAAGAAAGTTAAAAGGAGTAGAAGCAGAAATTACATACTTTGATGGATCTTGAAATTTTCAATATTTAGATTATGTGGTATTATCATGAGATAATATCTGTTTTCCTGGTTTTCTATACTTTCTTAGAAGGAAATACATTATATGCTTTTATGCAAATAATGTTTGCATTTCATTTTTATAATCATCTTACTTGAGAGTTGTTGTTTAGTCTTTCTGCTTTAGGAATTCCCCTTTTGAAAATTTAAAAACCTTAAAGACAATAACCTGAGGAGACCTGAGGGGGAAAAATTATGATATGATTTAGATCTTGTAAGATAGCTGATAGTTACAGAGAAATTAAAAAAATAAAAAAAAAAAAAAAAAAAGGAAACATTATTGCTCACTAGTTCATCTAGTTATCATTGCCTTGGGTAAACTTAGCAATGGGCAGATGCTGAGTTGATTCAGCAGCCACTGTACCAATGGTGCTAAACCAGACTGGAAATGGAAACTTCCTGTTCTTGTTCTCCAGGGATCTACAGTTTGAGATCTCAAGATATCGGTTACATCACTCTAATAGGATAGAACTGATAGCTATTTTCAGTGTATTTTTTTTTTTTAATTGAAATTTGTGCAGGAGCAATTGTGATAATCATAGTAAAAAAAAAAAAAAAAAAAAACACCAGCCCATACCTTCCTAGGCACAGCACAGATGGTGAAAATTAAACCCCTATGTTACTAGTTCAGAAAATTTAGCCTAAACATACACAGGGCAGTGCAGTGTGCCACTAGTCATAGAGTACATCACTGCTTGAGGCAGAGCTTATAGAATCGTAGAATGGTAAGGGTTGGACAGGACCTTAAGATCATCTAGTTTCAACACCATGCTGTGGGGATGCCTCACACTAGACCATGTTACACAAAACTCTGGCCAGCCTGGCTTGAACATCACCAGGGATGCATCATTCCCCACTTCTTTGGGCAACCTGTTCCAGTGCCTCACCACTCTCACAGTAAAGAACTTCTTCCTTACATCCAACCTAAACTTCCCCTGTCTAAGTCTGAACCCATTACTTCTTGTCCAATCACTACAATCCCTGTTGAAGAGCTTGAAGATACCTGAAGGACTCTGCAATGAATATATAGCGTAAATAGTACATATTTAGGTACTTCTGTCTGTACACAAAAATCAACATCTGTAGCATACATGTGGAAATTGAAAGACGATTTCTGTATTTCAGACTGTACACTTCTGTTTTGTTATGTCAGTTTGTTGGCAATGTCCTTGCTGAGAAAATATATATAAGGAGATCAAATCCAAAATACTTCTTTTTTTCAAAAGCATTTCAGTTACTCTGGAAGACTTTGATGTCATAACTTCTATGACAAGCTGTTCTGTGCTCTCCCAGCAGAAGGAGCAGAAGGTCTGGAGCAGCATGGCTGTCTTTCCTTTTGATTACTCCAAGAGCTGTATTGAAATAACTTTAATACAAAGCACACATTGAAATGTTGTCATTTGAGCTCAGCTTTTTGGAAAATTTACAAATCTTTTAAGTGTCACTTTTGTACACCGAAGCCTGCTATTAAATAAATTAACAGTTCTTTTATAATGTAGGGCTGCATCTATTGAATTCCTTGAAAAGAAATTAAGAAAAAAAAAAAAAAAGAGAAAAGACTACATAAGAAAAATAGATTAATGGGTTAAATCTCTATACATTATCATTCCATCACACAATCTCCTGTTTTCTCTCTGGCAAAATCACGATTCTTAACTTTCTTTTTAAAGAGCTGTTAGATTTTTGGGTCTGGAAGACAGTTGAAGGACTACGCTGGGTGACAGATGATTCACTTGGTTTACTGTATGAAGCCATCCCCAGTTAGCATGGAAGATTAAATATCCCATGCCATTATTATCACTGAGTACTATATAACCCAAGTCATTGGCTATTATATAACCCAAGCTATTATCTATCATATTTGAGAAGTAGTGGCAGTCTGGTGAAGTTCCTACTGACTGTAAAACAAGAAAGGGAAATAGAACCCCCATTTTTAAAAAGGGGAATAAAGGAAGACTGGAACAGATTGCCCAGAGAAGTTGTGGCTGCCCCATTCCTGGAAGTGTTTACGGCCAGGATGGAAAGGGCTTTGAGCAACCTGGTCTAGTGGAAGGTGTCCCTCTTCATGGCAGGGGGGTTAGAACTAGATGAGCTCCAAGGTCCCTTCCAACTGTAACTGTTCTGCATATTTCTATGTGATATTGCATTTGAAATACAGTGAATTACAGACATGCTAATAATTATTTCCATTGCTTTCCCCCAAGTGTATAGCCTTATGACTTCAAAGATCTTTTCATACCCTCTGTCCGCGTTTAAGCCCAGGCAGCAACCCAGAATCACGCAGCCACTCGCTCACTCCCCCCCTTCCTCCCCCCGCTCCCAGAGTGATGGGGAGGAAAATCGAAAGAATGTAACTTCCACGGGTTGAGATAAGAACAGCCCAGTAACTAAGGTATAACACAAACCACTGCTGCTGCCACCAATAATAATAATGAGAAGGGAAATAAGAAGGGAAGAGAATACAACCGCTCACCACCTGCCGACCGATACCCAGCCAGACTGAGCAGGGATCTCTCCCTTCCTGGTAACTGCCCCCAGCTGATATAGTGGGCATGATGTGCTGTGGTATGGAATACCTCTTTGGCTAGTTTGGGTCAGGTGCCCTGTCTCTGCTTCCTCCTGGCTTCCCCTCCTCCCTGGCAGATCATGAGACTCAGAAAGTCCTTGGTTGGAGTAAACATTACTGGGCAACAGCTGGAAACACTGGTGTTATCAGCTTTGTTCCCAGGCTGAAAGTCAAAACCACAGCACTGCACCAGCTACTAAGAAGGAGAAAAATGGCTGCTACTGCTGAACCCAGGACACCCTCCTCCTCTAATTCTGCCTGCTTAAGTCATGAAACTGTACTTATTCTTTCACAAAGTGTATGCTTCCTCTTTCTCTGCCATCAGGAGCTGCCACTGTCAAACATTTATTTGCTTTTTGTAAAATAACTGTTGGACAGTTCATTCTCTTCCAGCACTTAAGCTGGTTAATTTTTTCTCATCAAGGATTCTGAAGAAACCTTTCTGTTTACTTTGCGATATTTGGAAAACCAAAGATTTATCTTTTCCCTTTCTCAAGGACATGCAGTCTATCAGTCTTGGCACAAATTCATATTAGATTATGTGCCTGAAAATATTCCACTGGTTCTAATTTTTTATTCTGTTTTCTTTTCCTTTTTATACGTTTTCCTTTTTGCTCTCAAGAGGCTCTTGCAGTCTCAGAGTAACATAGGCAGATATAGTCCTATATTTTGTGCTTATTTTGCAGGCTACTGCACGAAATAAATTTCCGGAAATTAGTACTGTATAGGAAGAGCCTCGTTTAATGGTTCAAGCCTTAGGGGTGTTTACAAAGTTTTCTGTTGATTTTCCCATTCCGAATTCTGTGTTTGAAATTATGTAGTTATAGACAGAAATGCACAGCTAGCGATGTCTGTATATTCCAACAGTTTCCTGGGATATCTGGTATCATTACAGTGATTGAATGACAATTCTGAATTTGTGTGCAAATGCAGCTGTCCTGCTCATTTCATTTCCTTGGTCTATAGTGTTTAGAAGAAGTGAAACAACCAAGTATATTTTCCTAGCCTGAATTGCTATGAAACCGCCCTTTAGATGACATAGCTTAAAGACTTAGAAGACTGGAGTTAAAGGCAATATTGTTCAAATGCTTTTAATAACATGAAGGTAATTCTTTTTCTCTGTATTCTGGCCATCAGAAAACAAGTTAAAAGAAAGTCAGCACGCTTTATAGTATGAGGAGTTACCTTTATAGTATAGTCTCTGTTGTTTTACAGCAACCAGTGGGTTATTTCCTAACCAAGTTAAACAGCTCTTTTAAGGAACAAGCTAGACCATTCAAGTCCTTAAATACTGTGAATGGAGTTGGTCAGAAACGTTGCTGAGTATCTCCACAAAATCTGTGTAGAAAAATGTCATTGAAAGAAGTTCCTTCTCTGCCCATACCGGGTATAATACAGCCTCCTTTCATCCTCATATCTCACAGGTGAGAAGGGTTTTTTTTTTAATATATTGAGGTCAGAAAAGATGCATAAGTGGAGGAGGCTACCTGGCAGAGGCCATTATAGGACAGGAAAGCACAAATGACATGTTATTGTAGTCAGCACTGAGTAGAGGACAATGACAGAACTGAATATATAAAAATATTGTTCCTGTCAGTTCTTCCTGTGAATATAAAAATAAATGTCCAAAAGGAAAGAAATAAAGAAACTTTTCAGGTCACATGCAAGTTCTTCTCCTTCTCTTAGTTTGTTGAGAGAAGCTAATATTAAAGCAAAAACACTGAAATAAATTTAGAAGCTTTATATTTCAGGATATGTAAATGGGAAAATAATTTAGAAAGAAAAGAAAAATAAAGTACATAAGAGAGAAAACCATAAATAAAAGCCGTGGTTTATAGATGGTTTGTTTTCCAATTATTTGAAATTAAGTTAATAATACCACTTATGATTCAATGTCTCTTTTGTAAAGAGGTTATATATCAGTAGAGTCATGAGCTTTTGCAGCATCATACACAACTTGTGAATCTGCTTCAAAAGCAAAGGGAATTGAGAAAGACATTACTTGTTCAGGAATTTATTTTTTAGACTATCATATTATGTATGTTAATTTTATATGTTCTTTAACCTTGCCAAACTCCCCCCTCCCGCGCCCCCCTCCCCCAAAATAGGAAAATTAGGCTTATTCCTTTTTCTCTCTTTCACCTATGATGGCTTTGTCACTTCAGCATTACTTACTCCATGATGTCATATGCAGCCAGTCAAGTACTTAATCATCAGTCACAGTGTTTGCCAATATTAGCTAATAGACAACAGACATGATATATGGGCACAAGACAATATAAAATTATTGGAAGTCTCACAAAATAAACTGTCTTATGTGACCACCCTCACATTTGAATCCAAATTAAAATCTAATTTAAAAGGAGCTTAAATTAAAAAAGCTTACTTAATTCCTTCAATTTGCAGAACTATTCCATTCCATTAGGCAACTAATTTCTACCTGTCAGATACAGAATAAAAGTGGTTTCTCTCTAGAGGAAACTTCCTACTTGTAGTAATTAGGTATGAAGAACTTGGGAAGATGCTTATACTTTGATAGTTGCCTATGCTTAACTCTCAGAGCTCATCAACCCATGGGTAAATGCAATTCAAGTGTCAGCTTCAATAGTTTCATGCTACAGAAGTCTAAAATGAGGTTACGTATTTCATAATTAAATAACAAAATTACTTTAATTTTTGTTAGAGAATCATGAAAGGTTACCTTTGTGAAATCCATATAAATAAATCGCCTTTGTTGATCTATTATTCTAATAAGTTTTTAGAGAGAGGGTATGAAGAGGTCTTGATTGCTATTAGAAGACAAGACCCAGGAGAATGTAAGTAATAAACATCAAGGAAATAATAAGATGAAGCTAACTGAACTGTGTAGACAAAATAAAAATGCTCCTCCTTCAATTCCCTTTGGATTGCACCTCCATTTATCTGTTTACTTTTTTCCTAAAGGAGCTGCTGAGGAAAATTTGAAGAAAAAAAGAGGCTTACAAAATGTGGAAGCAAGGACAGGCGACCTGAAAAGAATAAAGGGGTATTGTCCAGGAAGCTAGGGACCAGGTTAGGAGAGAATTAAACTTGGATAAGGATGTTAAAGATAACAGGAAGGCATTCTATAAGTACATAGCAAATAAAAGACAGACTAGGGACAACGTAGGCCCTCTCCAGAACCTATAGGGAGAATTGGCTGCCCTGGATTTGGAGAAGGCTGAGGTTCTTAATGACTCCATTGCCTCAGTCATCACTGGCAAAGGCTCTGACCACACAACCCAAGTCCTAGAAGGCAGACACAGGGACTATGAGAATGAAGACCTTGGGCCCACTTTAGGAGAGGATCTGGTTTGAGACCATCTTAAGAACCTGAATGTGCACAAGTCCATGGGACCTGATGAAATCCATCTATGGGTCCTGAAGGAGCTGGCAAATGAAGTTGTTAAGCCACTGGCCATCATATTTGAAAAATCATGGCAGTGAGGTGAAGTTCCCGACGACTGGAAAAAGGGAAATATAACCCCCATTTTCAAGAAGGGGAAAATGGATGACCCAGGGAATTACAGACCAGTCAGTCTCACCTCTGTGCCTGGCAAAATCTCGGAGCACATTCTCCTGGAAGGCATGCTAAGGCACATGAGAAACAAGAAGGTGCTTGGTGACAGCCAGCATGGCTTCACTAAGGGGAAATCCTGCCTGACCAATTTGGTGGTCTCCTATGATGGGGCTATGGAACTGATGGACAGGGGTAGAGTAGTTGACATCATCTACCTGGATTTGTGCAAAGCGTTTGACATTGTCCCACATGACATCCTTCTCTCTAAATTGGAGAGACATCAGTTTGATAGGTGGACCACTTGGTGGATAAAGAACTGGCTGGACGGACACACACAAAGAGTTACGGTCAATGGCTCAATATCCATCTGGAGACCAGTAACAAGTGGTGTCCCTCAAGGATCGGTGTTGGGACCAGTCTTGTTCAGCATCTTTGTCGGTGACATGGACAGTGGGATTGAGTGACCCTAAGCAAGTTTGCTGATGACACCAAGCTGTGTGGTTCGGTTCATACGCTGGAGGGAAGGAATTGCCATCCAGAGGGACCTTGACATGCTTGTAAAGTGGGCTGATGCCAACCACATGAAGTTTAAGCATGCCAAATGCAAGGTCCTATACATGGGTCAGAGGAATCCCAGGCACAGCTACATGTTGGGCAGAGAAGAGATTCAGAGCAGCCCTGCAGAGAAGGACTTAGGAGTGTTGGTCGATGAGAAAATGAACATGAGCCAGCTTCAGTGTGTGCTCGCAGCCCAGAAAGCCAACTGTATCCTGGGCTGCATCAAAAGGAGCGTGGTCGAAGGAGGTGATCCTGCTCTTGTGAGACTTCACTTGAAGTATTGTGTACAGCTCTGGTGTTCTCAACATAAAAAGGACACGGAACTGCTGGAACAAGTCCAGAGGAGGGCCACGAGGATGATCAGGGGACTGGAGCACCTCCTGCATGAAGATGGGTTGAGGAAGTTGGGGTTTTTTAACCTGGAGAAGAGAAGGCTGTGTGGAGACCTCATAGCAGCTTTCCGGTATCTAGAGGGGCCTATAGGGATGCTGGGGAGGGACTCTTCATCAGGGACTGTAGTGGTAAGACAAGGGGTAATGGGTTAAAACTTAAACAGGGAATGTTTAGATTGGATATAAGGAAGAAGTTCTTTACCGTTAGGGTGTTGAGGCACTGGAATGGGTTGCCCAAGGAAGTTGTGAGTGCTCCATCCCTGGCGGTGTTCAAGTCCAAGTTGGACGAAGCCTTGGGTGACATGGTTTAGTGTGAGGTGCCCCTGTCCATGGCAGGGGGTTTGGAATTAGATGATCTTGAGGTCCTTTCCAACCCTAACTATTCTATGATTCTATGATTCTATGGACCAGAATAAATGGAGAAAATCCCCAAATATACAATTTCTGCTGAAAATGAAATGCTGTACTTGAGAAAATGAAACACCACCTTTCCCTGTGCTTTTAAGCACTGTGCAATTTTTAAAATTCTTAAGAAAAGAAGAAGAAATATATTAATCAAAATTCATGTTTTCATAGACCATTTTTACCTAAAGATAACCTGTTTCTGGATCAGATGCAGCTTGACTTGACCATCCTTCAGTTCATAACATGCAGTATTATATACTTTTAAAGCTATATATATATTTCATTATAAGAGTGAAAGGGGGAAATCATTGCACTGTTTTATTTCATTACTTCAATTTAAATCAAGACAAATGTTTGTAATTTTAAAAAGTCCAAAGTGTTGTAAATGGATTTAGGGAGTGCCAGTGAATTATGGGGAAGAAATTCTTCGGAACAGAGGAAGGATTATTTTATTGACTTGTCCCTGGAGTATCTTAATTTTCTAACAAAGTGAGTATTAAGCTGCCTATACATCCCCTTAGGGTGACCACAGGCTTTGAAAGTTTAAGTAGAAAAATCTCTGTAAACCTCAGTTGCTTAAGAAACCAAAAGCAACTTTTGTTTTCATATAAAAAGGGGAAACAGCAATTTTTATATTCCTGCAGAATATCTTTTATTAAATGACATAATTATCTTGAATATAAGTTGCTATTAGATAAAAGCACACACCAAGAATTCCACAACATACTTTCAAGAATGGCATATTTGGAAAAGAACAACCTTTTATTTTACATTTTCTGCAGCGCTCACAGTAATTTTGTTAACATTTCAAAATTTGTTGCATCAGTAGGGGTTATGATCCCACAGCATCAAATTAGCATAAGCACAACATTGTTACATTCAGCTGAGGACAGAAAAGGCTCGTTAGCAATTTATGTCAGAAAGAAATAATTGTTTTGTCCTAGAGGAGAACAAATTCTAAAATGTTCACCCCAGGTTAGCAGGAAAAGTGGGGCTGCCTATGGCACTTTTACTTAAATGCTTGAGTCTCAGATATTGATAGAGATGAGTTTAATAGGCTATATCATCTGGGATATCAAAATAATCATTGTTCTTTTATAAAACAAATTGGATTGTTATTGCTAATGCTGAAAAAACAATTAAAGCCCAGTAAGTCACATATTCCATGCAGTATCACAGATATATATCACATTTAGTGATATTCTTTGTTCTAAGGAATCCCTAAATTTTTAAAGTTTTGCTGATGATCTTTTTTTTAACATGAATATGAATATATCAGCATTGTGTAACTGTATTTAAAATATCCTAACCACCACTTTATTCCGTTGACAGACTCCCAGGAGGCAGTGAAAAAATATATTAAAGAAACACCTCAGATGATTGCTAAACTGGAAAATATGCTTCTTCAAAAGGAATGGAGATTGCATTTTCTTGGCATAGAATCTGGTCTTGTAGAGACCTGGGAGAGTGTTCACAGGTTCTTGTTTGGAGTCTGCCACAGTATCACACAAATGGTATACCTACTAGAACAAGAGGAGGTGTTTTCCAGAGGTGATTGAAAAATATTTCACAGAAGATAAAAAATCCAGTTTTATGGAAATCATCGTGTTTTAAGAGATTTCAAGCTTCACAAAATTATTTCAGAAGGATTCCTCTAAAAATAAATGAAGTATTTTCACAACAGATGGATATTTGTTTGAATTTTATTATTTATTTTTTATTTTTTAATTATATCAACACCAGTTGTATTAATATATTTGGTTATCTGTATTATACTGACCATTTCTGCACTACAAACTGTCTTATTAAAAATATCTGGCTGTTAATGAAAATAAGGAATTTTCCCCTTATTTGGAATAAAATGTCAGTTCATCTTGGCTTGAAACAAAACCAAATTTCAACTTTTTAGAAGATGGTGAATGAACTGAAAAGGATAGCTGAGACCTATCTTTTGAATCCCTCACGAATGACAAATATTAGCCAATTGGAAATATTTTTTTTCTTAAAGATAGCCTGAAAGCTGAACATATCACTGTAAGAAATTACATGATATAGAAATAAAAGATAATGAAAAGCATGAAAATATTAAAACTTATCTATATATTTGGGTTTTTTTATTTTTAAATATTTATTTTAATTAAGGAATAGAAGCTCATATTGAATTGCCATAAATATAAAGAGACTTGTAAATACCTTTTAATTTTATATACATGATGGACTTATGGAACCAGTAAGAATTATTTGTCATCTGAATCTAGAAACTTTATGTTTTTACTATAATGATTTAGAATTAATAAGAAAATATTTCTACTACTTAACCTCTATAACGATCTCAGATACAAGAAAAATGAAAAAGTTTGTTTTGATTTCAGTTATGACAACATTTGCCTTTAGTAGCAGGATTAGAAAATAAATTTTGGAAAATGATAATGCAAACTTCATTTTGTAAATCATCAGCCAAACACTAAATTTAGAGGGGGGTGTTGTGTTTGTTTTTTTTCTTAGGGTGGTTTTCTGTGGGTTTTCTTTTTTTTTTTTGTTGTTGTTGTTGTTTATTGGTTTGGTTTTTTTTTAATTTGGTTTTTAAGAATAATCTCTTCTTAAGGTGATATCACCAGTAGTCTATTGCCGTGTGTCATCTTAATAATTCAGCTGCGATCAGTATTGGAAAGCCTGTGCAGTAGTAAATAGCCAGTGATCTACATTTTCACCCTTTCCACTATTTTCATAATCTGTGACTGCATCAAATAGCAGCAAAACACTGGGGAAATTCCATTGTATGTCCTTAATGTAAAAATTCATATGCAATCTAATTAGGATTATGACAAGGAAGAAGCCTGTCTTTGCTAACTGATATAGGTAGACCTCCTGAACTTCTCCCCTATCTTCTTTTTTGTTCTGGGAGTTCTCCAGCTATTGTGTAGCTAAAGAGATAGATAAACTGTTCAGCAGCCAGCTGCAGAAGACAATGAGAAAAAACAATAACAAACAAGACTGAGAATCCTTTGTAAAGATAATCTATGATTAAGTTGTACAATATAAAATAAAAAGCTTGGCTTTGTTAGTGGTCGTCTGAATAGGTCATGGGAAATTCATCTCATGTCTACATTAGTTTCTCTACTATTAAGAGGACTTAAAATAACATTAAGTGGCATTAGCTTATTTTAATTCTTTCAAAATTCCTGGAGAGCTCTTAGATGCAAGAGAGAGAAAAGTAAAAAGTCTTAAAATGTTTAAATTTGATCTACAACATGAGAAAGAGGAAGAAATTTATGAAAGTAAGTTGAATATTTGTGGCTAGTTAGAAGGTAAAAAAAGCTATTTTTAAGTAGGATAAGATTTAGTTAACTATACAGAACTGACATTGAGAAGCTAACGAGATTGTCTCCAAAATAATTTCCATTTCAGCTAAAATTACAGAATCCTTAGACATATATATTCCTTGTGATATTTCAGTCAGGACCTATGCAAAGATTTTGAAATTAGTGATGCTCCAGAATCATCTCAAGCTACAAATAAATAAATGGAAATGAAAATAGGTACCTGTTTTAATTTCAATTGTGGCATTACTGAAGAAATGGCTACAACAATATTTAGAGCACTTTAGAGAACCCTGATAATGACAAAATTTTTAAATGTGCAACATTTGGTCCAGAATATTTCAATGCATGGTCTGATTTACATTCATAAATGTTTACAGAAATATTTTCCTTAGATTAATGAGATTATTTGATTACTAAGCCTTAGTTAAATAGCATGATGAATTCATGACAAAAGGTCACAAAAGTAGGTCTAACAATATTTGAAATCTCAGCTTCAGAAATTTTTTTTACCAGTACTATGTCATTTAGACTTGTGTGACAATCACTATGGACTAGAGATAGACATTCATACTTGGGGATGTAATTAACTTTACTTTAATAAATCCTAAGTTTTACTTTTTAAATAAAAATCTCTCTCATAGTAGTCTCGTGATATTTTGCTATTTTACAGGTTAATTGGCCTAGAAGTTCGGCAAATCTATAAGTTTGCCAAGTGAACTTGTGACATATGTAAACTCACCTGGTTTAAAATACTTCAGGCAGTAAGCTACTGTAGCATTATGATTGCTTCTGTCAGACATAGTATCATAGTACATTTTAATGATAAGCTGATTAAGTGTGGGCTAATACAAAGTAGACTTCTCAACCCTGGAACAATTTGAGAATTCATACTAAAATTCAGAAAGGTCTATGAAGCTTGCAAGTGAGATTTGGGTGAATTCTTTGGCTAGTCCACAGGATTAGAAAAGCTATGCTGCTGAATAAAACGTGTGGTCTACCAAATAGAAGACCAAAAAAAATGTCCTATGCAGTGGCATGAAAGATGATTTGTTTATACAGCTTCAAGAATAAATAGTGTGAATGATGGATTTACAAGTTTTTTGCCTGAAATGCCTTAATAAAAAAGTAATAAAATTAAAAGAAAAAATAATTGTATTATCAAATTTATAGTTGACCTTATTATGAAAAAAAAAATTATACAACAAATTAAGAACCTTGTTATTTCCCTTATCATTATTATTATTGCTGGTAGCAGTAGTGGTTTTGTGTTATACCTTAGTTACTGGACTGCTCTTATCTCAAGCCTTGGGAGTTACATTCTTTCAATTTTCCTCCCCATCCCACCTGGAGTGGAGGGAGGAAGAGAGTGGGAGGAGGGAACGAGTGGCTGCATGGCTGACTGGGCTTAAACCATGACAATTGGTTAATGTATATTTTTTATATATATTTATATACATATATTTTTATATAATGTATATTTTATATACATTATTGTCCTGGTTTTGAGCAGCAGCAGTCATTTTTCTCCTTCTTAGGAGCTAGTACAGTGCTGTGTTTTGATCTTTTGGCCTTGGAGCAGTGGTGATAACGCCGATGTTTTCAGTTGCTGCTCGAATGTTTGGTGTGGCCAAGGACTTTCTGAGCCTCATGCTCTGCCAGGGAGGAGGGGAGGCTGGGAGGAAGCAGAGACAGGACACCTGACCCAAACTGACCAAAGAGGTATTCCATACCACAGCACGTCATGCCCAGGGTGTAACGGGGAGCTACCCGAAAGGGGTAGTGGGACTGCAGGGTTGGAGGAGGTATCGGTCGGTGCTTGGCTGGGGGGAGTGGGGTGAGTTATTGGTCGGCTGGTGTTGAGGTGTTGTATTCTTTCCTCTTGTTATTTCCTTTATCATTACTATTATTGGTGGCAGCAGTAGTGATTTGTGTTATACCTTAGTTACTAAACTGTTCTTATCTCAACCCGTGGGAGTTGCATTCTTTTTGATTCTCCTCTCCGTCCCTCCAGGAGCAGGGGGAGGGCAGGAAGGGGGGGAGTGAGTGGACGAGGTTTGTGGTTGGGTTCAAACCACGACAGTTCTTTTTGGCGCCCAACGTGGGGCACGAAGGGTTGAGATAACGACGGAGATGATCAGATTAATAGTCTTCACAGTGCTGATTTATTGGCTCTCAAAGTTGTTTCTCTTGCTCTCAGCGCTTCAGAATGTAGTACATTACATAGAGCCGGTATTCCCTGTGTTCGTGTTTATCAAGTGTGGGGCTTGGGCTAAGGTTTTTGTTTCACTGTACTTTATGGCAATGGCTTGTAATACGGGTGGGCTCCAGCAGCAGGGAGAGATGGACGTGGCCGTGGACTTGTACCGGGCCGTCCCGCTGCTCTTCACCGTCCTGGCCCTTGTCCTCGCCTCTGTCTTCGTGAGGCTGCGGGGAGCAGAGGGGGAGCGGCCCCGGGAGCCGGCGGCGGCCGAAGCGGCCCGGGAGAGCGGCCCCGGGGACCAGGCGGCGGCGGGAGCGGGGCCCGAGGCCGGGAGGAAGGCGGCTGCTGAGCAGCGGGGGGAGGCGGCGAAGGAGCCGAGCCCCGCGGAGGAGCCGAGCCCCGCGGCCGAGCCCAGCCCCGCGGAGGAGCCGAGCCTCGTGGCGGCCGAGAGAGTCCCCCGGCAGCCGCCCGCAGAGCCGCAGGAGGATGCAGGAGTGCACACAGCATTTCCCAGCACGGCAGAGGAGGAAGAGCTGCACCCAGGAAGAGAGAAGCTGGTGGTGGGAGAGCCGGCAAGCACAGCAGCTCCACCAGCCCCAGGAACAAGCACAGCAGCACCATTTGAGAGTTCTGAAGGGTTTGAATGGCCTTTGGGTACCCTTGGGACCTGCCTGCTGATTGTGGTGGGGATCAGCATGCTGGCACACACACAGAGTGTGTTCTACCCACGGCCATTTTGTCTGATCTCAGAAGTTAAGCAGAGTCAGGTTTGCTTCTTGTCTGGGGTTAGACAACAATATAGGAGGACCAGGAGATCTTCCCCAAGGCTGGACAGTCATGAGTGGCAGGGTGTGTGGGACAGTATGACCGAGCATCTGGTCCACTGGGCCCCTCCAGTGCTTTGGAAGCATTGGAGATGGAAGGTGGCTCTATGGGGTCCCCAGCAACAAGCTGCAGAAACTGCTGAAGGGGACAGTGAATTATTCTGAGCCTGGTGGGCCCATGGCACTTCAGGCCATCAGGGCAGAGATGCAACATAGAGATGGACTCATGATCGAGGGGTGGACTTAGCAATGGACACTATTGCCCAGGTTATTCATGAGTGTGAACACTGCACACAGCCTCTCCTGCTCTGAGAGACTGTAACAAGAGATGGAGCCTGACATCATGGACCAGATGGACTCAGCAGCTTTATAGGTCCATGCACTAAGAAATGATGTTTTTCTCTGTGTATATGTAGACGTATATATATATGTAAGAGTGATGGCATATTGAAGATGTGGGATCTGAGCATGACGTGAATGGTATGGAATAAGGGGTGGATAATGTCCTGGTTTTGAGCAGCAGCAGTCATTTTTCTCCTTCTTAGGAGCTAGTACAGTGCTGTGTTTTGATCTTTTGGCCTTGGAGCAGTGGTGATAACGCCGATGTTTTCAGTTGCTGCTCGAATGTTTGGTGTGGCCAAGGACTTTCTGAGCCTCATGCTCTGCCAGGGAGGAGGGGAGGCTGGGAGGAAGCAGAGACAGGACACCTGACCCAAACTGACCAAAGAGGTATTCCATACCACAGCACGTCATGCCCAGGGTGTAACGGGGAGCTACCCGAAAGGGGTAGTGGGACTGCAGGGTTGGAGGAGGTATCGGTCGGTGCTTGGCTGGGGGGAGTGGGGTGAGTTATTGGTCGGCTGGTGTTGAGGTGTTGTATTCTTTCCTCTTGTTATTTCCTTTATCATTACTATTATTGGTGGCAGCAGTAGTGATTTGTGTTATACCTTAGTTACTAAACTGTTCTTATCTCAACCCGTGGGAGTTGCATTCTTTTTGATTCTCCTCTCCGTCCCTCCAGGAGCAGGGGGAGGGCAGGAAGGGGGGGAGTGAGTGGACGAGGTTTGTGGTTGGGTTCAAACCACGACAATTATATACATATATTTTTATAAAAAATCTATATTGTAGTTGGTTTTGAGAACACCAGGAAAATATCAGAAGCCTTCACTTCTTCTAGATTTGTCAGAAGCATGACAGAGTTTCCAAAACTTTCACAATGGCAGTGAGTACCACTAGTATTCTTCATACAGAAAAGACTACTATAGGAATAACTGTAGATGCAGGAGTCACGGACAACGCAGAGATGATCAATGTGATCAAGTGATTGTCAGACTTTATTGTGCACACACCGGGTTATATATACTGTTAGAATTCTTCCAGCTTGCATTATGTCATTTAGTTACAGCAATTTCATTGGTTAGTATACAAAGGCTTACATCACCAGTTTATCAATAATGATTTTGCTGGTCATCATTTTAACATTTCAACATTTACCATATTGTCTTCCCAACATAGCTCACTTGCCAACCACAACTTCCTAAAACATCCTAGCTCTACAGCTGCACATCCTGTTTCCTATCAATAAGACTAACTCCCCTACTTGCTAAGTATGCTCAAGGTTACATATCATCAACAACTAAGCATATTATAGAAATAAAACTGCTGACAATGCCTTTCCAGATAGAACTTGGGTTTTTCCACTCAGACCATCACAAGGCCCTGTCTGAGTGGAAAAACCCGAACTTCATCACAAGGCCTCTTGCAAGGCCTCTTGCCTCTGCTCACAGCCATGACAAGCCTTTCCACAAATAACAAAAAAAAAAGTACTTGCTGTTGCATGTAATGTTGAGAAGGACTTCTTTCATTACAGTAGCACCCCATGTTCACAATCAAAATGTCAAGTACAGTTTTGCATTTTAATGTTTATGTATCTATCCTACTAAGCTAGCAAGTAAACATTCAAAATGAATTGCTTTATTTATATTCTAAAAAATATATGATGGTCTTGGAATCACTTCTTGCTAAAAAGTGCCATGCTGTTCACAGACAGCTGTCATTTCAGTAAAACATTTTCTCTAAATCATGTTAAATGCAAAAATAAAACGCTTGAAGTTAAATGATGCAGCTTTGAAAGTATCAATATGATGATATGTAATACCATCAACAAAATCGCCATCATCATAAGTCTTAAAATATATCACAGAATCATAGAATGGTTTGGATTGGAGTTCAAAGATCACCTGGTTCGTACCCCCCTGCCATGGGTAGGTACAGCTTTCACCAGATAAGGTTGCCCAAAGCCCCATCCAGCATGACCCTGAACACTGCTGGGATGGTGCATCCCCAGCTTCTCTGGGCAACATGTTCCAGTGTCTCACCACCTTCATCCTCATATCTAATCTAAATCTACCCTCTTTCAGTTTAAAATTGCTGTTCCTTGACCTGTCATTACAGGCCCTGTCAAAAAGCTTCTCCACACCTTTCTTTCAAGCCCTGTTTATCTACTGAAAGGCCTCAATAAGGTCTCTCTAGAGCCTTCTCCAGGCTGAGCAAACCCTACTCTCAACCTTTCTCTATAGGAGAGTGTTACAGCACCCTGATCATCTTTGTAGCCCTTCTCTAGATCCAGTCTGTACTGGGAATCCCAGAGCTGAACACAGCACTCTAGGCAGAGTCTCATGAGAACAGAGCTGAAGGGGAGAATCACCTACTCCACCTGCTGGCCATACTTCTTTTTATGCACCCCAGGACACACTTGGCTTTCTGGACCACATTGCGAGCCCATATCTAATTTTTAATATACCAGTATCCTTGAATCCATTTCTACAGGGCTGGTCTCAGTCCATTCTTCCCCTAGTCTGTATTGACACTGAGAAATGCCACAACCCATTTGAAGCACCTTGGGCCAACTCTTCAGGCCTTTTAAGGCCCCTCTGGATGGCATCTCTTCCCTCAGGCAGATCAACTGCACCACTCAACTTGGTGTCATCTAAAAACTTGCTGGTGCACTCAATTCCACTGTGTTATTGATGAAGATAATAAGTGATGTTTGTCCCAGCATAGACCCTTGAAAGACATCACTTGTTACTGGTTTCCAGTTGGACATTGAGCCATTTATTGCTCCAAGAGACATATAGGCTCTTTTGAAGGTTTAAAGTTGCTTCATTACTGTGTCATTAGATCCTATAAGCAAAGCTTGTAGCAGATGATAATCTGTTGAATTCACCAGGCTTGGCTTTCTCTTTAGAGAAATTTCATGTACAGTCTCTATGAAATTGTCTGGCTGGCAAATGGATGCTTTGGTGCCTCTCAGCAAGGAATCTCCAATTACTAATACCTTATGTGCTTCTCTGGTGGCACTGGTTCTAAGATGGTTGGGTGGTTGAATCAACTTTGCATGGCTGGCTTCTCCTGGATCCTGCCTGTTACTCACATGCTCTTCGTTCTCCAGTACCAAACTGGTATACGGAGACAGGTCAGATAAGGGGGGAAGGCTTTTCCTTCCTCCCACAGCAAAGACAGGGGTCCAGTCTCCTTCCTCTCATGAGTCACTTGTGCCAGTCCGCTCATGTTTGAGTTCAGTCTTACTTTCCCCTTCACAGCCTTAAGGCAGGGTTGTCACTCAGCCTGGCACAGTGCTCGGTATCATGTGTTAATTTCACAGAATCACAGAATCACAGAATGGTTAGGGTTGGAAAGGACCTCAAGATCATCTAGTTCCAACCCCCCTGCCATGGACAGGGACACCTCTCACTAAACCATCCAACACAAGGCTTCATCCAACCTGGCCTTGAACACCGCCAGGGATGGAGCACTCACAACCTCCCTGGGCAACCGATTCCAGTGTCTCACCACCCTAACAGGAAAGAAGTTCTTGCTTAAGTTCCCAGGTATTGTGCTTCTTGTCGAATTTCTCTTGTTTAATGTAGGTAACCCGGTTTGCTTAAATATATTTATTGTATTCTAATCAAATGTTGTTTGTAGGATATGACATAGTTCTTTTCTTACTACTAAGAACTGAAAAAAGATCATTTAAGTAAACTCTCAATAAGTGCTGTTCATTAAAAACATTTCGTGAACACTCTCTTACCACACAAATTCAAAGCAGTTTGATACAACCTTGATATAAAGACTCCAGCTCACTACAGCAAGTATGGAATCTGAGTTGCAATAAGTTTTATCATTCTGGAGAGCTGGTTGGGCAATGTCACAGTTCTTTTAGTCACTCTCCCACCATTTAACTTTCCCTTATGCTTTCTGGAAATGAATTGGCCTTGATGATTTTAGAACTGAACTTGTCTATATGATGTTGAAACAAAGAGGAAACTCCAGGCTGAGACCCTGGAGAGCTCATTTACTCATCACTTTCAACTAGTGGTAGAAAGCCATTGACAAAAAAAAAAAAAAAAAAAAAAAATATTTCAATGAAGAAAATATTTCAAAACTGTCCATGAAACATCTTCTCTATTTTTTTGGCAGGATTGAATTCCAAATTTCCTAGGTGATGACATATAATTTTTACCAGGCTAGGCACTCAAAATTTATTTTTTTTGTGCATAAGTAGAATTTTAATAGCTCCCACAGGGAGACATTGAGGAAATTGTCACACCATGTTTGATCACTGTCTCCATCTAGGCTTGATGCAGTGAGAGGAAGGAAGCATACCTGTTGCTTTGAAGACAAATAAGTCCTTCCCATTCCATTATACACTATCTTGTGTAATTATTATCAGACCTGTTTGCATAGGAGCCATTCTTTACAGAAGCAAGGAAAATTTAAAGTGTAAACTGCAAGGTTCGATTCTGTTTCATCAGGGATATTTTTGCTAACGTACAACCTCTGCTAATAGTCATAAAACTGTTAATCCTGTTAAAAAATCAAGCACCTTTTTCTTTCCTTCATTGTCCACTTACAATAGTGACTCGCAATTTAACAGTAAGCTGCATAGGAAAATACATGCATACAGAAGTCATCGAAAAAGACATACTTTTTCATTAATGAAAACAAAAGGAAATATGGAAGTTTATTTCCTTTTCCTTTCAAGTTCTCTTTTGGCTCCTTTTTGTTTTTCTGTAATACAAGCAATTGATACTATTCTATAAAATTTGTGCTGCAAGGCATAACAGTCCTAACAGTACTGACAGTGTTATGAAGCTCATAGAATGTTTTTTTTTATTTGTTTCCATTTATCCAGATCCAAAATATTAGACAATAAAAAGTGGAGGAACATAGTAACAAGAGCAGGATTTTCTTACTTATGACTCAGATGCAACTGGGAATGGAGGCATATCTCTCATGTGACTGTTGTGTGTTCCCACATTCACCTATGCATTCATGAATAGCTGAATGTAAAAGTAAAAAACACTTTCTCATAAGAAATACAGCAAAGTTCTTGCTTAAAAAGCAGGAAGGTAATAGTCCCTCCAACATAATTAAAACTCTTGAATACAAACTTTAAGCTGATTTTAGAAGTCTAGTAAGGATGAAAACTTTTCTTTTTCAGTCCTCAAAGAAAGTTATTCAGCTTACTTAAACATAATTATTAATTGTAACATTGGAAATTCACAACTATAATTTAGACATCAAAAGTAAAAAAAAAAAAAAAAAAACAAAAAAAAAAACCCACAAAATAGTTCTCTCCAGACTTCTATGTAGTAGTGACAGAGCTCTGAGACCATCTGTCCTGTAGAACCGTCAAAAGGAGAAAAAAACTGTGCAAAGCACAGCCAAGGACTGAATTTAGCTAGGATTTTGTTCTAAACAACATGAAACGTTGTGCCCCAGTTGCCTTAATTACATTGCAGTATCTGAATGCTGACTTCCCTGTGTGTTGTGGAGCTCCTGTGGAGTTCTTCTGTAGCTCTTTTCCTTAGAAGTTTAGCAGCTCCAAAGGATCCTGGTGTTATCTCAGCTATGCTGCTAATAGCTGCTCTGGCTCCCACTGGTGCCAGTGGCAGGTAGAGCAACTGCTGTTAGAGACCCAGTGGAGCTGGAGTTTACAGCTGGAGCCTTTCTGAAGTGAGCCTTACTGCCCTCCATTACCAAGGACCACTTGAGACCCTTGTCACACCAATGGGCTGAAATAAACACAGCGGCTTGTCTGTAATGTTCCTTATCTCATTGGAGGTGGAATTTTCTCACAGGACCCATTTTACCTGTGTGAAGCCTGATGTATGGTGGAGGGCTGTCATTCCTGCTTGTCCGAACCCCTTTTTCTCTGTCATTTTCATGTGTTATATGTATGAAGACTTCAGTAAATAAATGAGTAAAGGGAATACATATCATGAGGGTAGCACAAAAACATCACGCTGTATTCAGTCCAGGCATTACTAAGCCTTTAAGGTGCCTGTATATGCCTGTTAAGTAGGTAAGATACATATATGAGAGAACACTTGGGAAGAAAGAAATTCTTGTTTCTTCAGCTTCTGTTAGCATGTTTCTGAATTTCAACCCAAGATTTGGTTCTGCAGTTCTTTAAATTTTTAACAAAGTTGAGCCAAATCATTCCAAAGTATTAAGAGAAACAGAGGTATTGTTCCACTGGGATTACAGAAATTTTAAGAATAGTTTAACAGCAGTCACCTAATGTTTTGAGGTCAAGCTATATTCAACCTCCCCTTCTCTCTACCCCTCAATTATTTTGAAAGTATTTCTGTTGAGTGCCAAAATTTGACTATCCAGCATGATGAATAAGTGAGATTTGGGAAGTGTGAAATATTGCGCCAGGCTCCGGGCAGACTGCCCTCCAGGATCTGGGGAACTGTCAAAGGGCTTGGCATATTTCTCCCAAACTGCACACATCATCAGAAATGAAAGAAAAAGCAAAGAAGCTGACAGACTTTGCCTCTTTGGCAAAGTTCTAATTTCTGTATACTTTTTTTTGATATGTTGCTGAAACCCAGATGATTATGAAATATAAAATAGTCAGCCAGCACGAATCTTACCGCTCTTCATAAATCTTCTGAGAGTGTATTCTTTAATATCTTTAACTGTCACAAAAGATATCATGTGGATGCTAATTACCTGCAAGTACATTTTAAAAGCTTAAATGCTGACCACTGAAAAGTGTAGTAAACTGAAAGGGTCTATTATTTTATGTGTTAGTAAACAAAACAACAGTGCTCTCTGCCATAAGTTCACTGTCTGATGAGCTTAAGGGGTTCAAAATGTCTGACAGGTTAAGTTAATGAAGTTGTATTAAAGCATTTAGAATATTATAAAAGGTTTTTAGCACTTGAGCTTTCTGACAAATGGTCTTATAACAAGAACTGGTCATTTTATCTCCTTTTCTGTCAAGTATTCATCTTCAGTGAAAGTTTGCCTGCATTTGAATTTGTCTTAAATTTATGCATAACTAGATTAGCAGTTCCTGGCAATCATGTTTTGCTTTTTTTGCTTTCAGCCATCTCCTCTTTTTACACCACCTGCTGTATTTGCCTTCTGCTCAGAGTACACTGTTGACAGTTACTAATAATGCAGATTAAATTTACTTACTGTGACAGGCAAAACACTGAGTAAAAACAAAACAATAGCATCCCACATTCTTTTTTTCTGCTTAAGCAGTGATTTAAAAGGCAAAAACAGATTTGTAAGAGCACTAATTCATTAACAAAGCAAGTGTGTTTGGGGGCTTAAATATAGACAGTGTGCAAAGCTGAATATGGTGGCATAATATTGCAAGGTTTTTAAGAGGAGTATATATATATATATATGTGAAGTATATCTACAGATCAGTTTTGATTTATTGGAGTTCATTAGGATTTGCTACTAATTAAAATGTAAAAATTCTTAAGGAATGAAAATTATCTTGGTTTGGATATCTTATTAGGCTAAATTCCTATTTTTACTGTTACCCATCTCTAAAATCCCTGTCATTACTTCTTGTTCATGACTTAAAACAAGCTAAAAGAAAACTATTTACAGCCTTTAAAGTGCGGTGATCAAGCCCAGCCAGAAGCTGCTTTATCATGCATCTAAGACATGTGGTTAGATGGCGGCAGAAATGATAACTGTAGTAAATGACTGCCCTCTGAACCAATGTATCATTGACCTACAGTATCCTCCACAGGGCAGCCTGGCAAATCTCCCATGTGAATTGCAGCAGTATATGTCTTTTCCATGTATTTAGCATGGCAGATGCATGAATTACAGTCTTCACACAGAAAAAAAAGCCTGTAGTGCTTCATGCTGCATTATAATAGGACTGTTCCATAACTGGCGCTGCTGATGGTAAAAGATTTGGGTTTGTGTTTTGGTTTTTTTTTCCTAAATATAGGTTAAAGTAGAATAAGCATGTTAGACACACTTTAGCCTCCAGATACAAATATAAGGATCCTTTTACTTACAAATAAGAATCATTTAGAATATCAGAGAAGAAGGGATGACCTTCAAAAAGATGAATTTTTTGTACAGACATAAATGGTATCTTATAGAATATGTATATACTAGTGATTCATAGGTAGTCAACTATACAGAATTTCAATTTAGCTGGAAATTCACTGCCTGAAGTATTTTTAAGAAAGAAAAAAACGTTGTGTGAATATAAAGTTGAAGCTGTTTAAAGATGTCATTTTTCTTTCCAGCTGGGGCCTCTTCCAAAGACTTTCATTAGACCTACAGACTGCAATGTTCTGTTGTAACTAGGAGAAGAGGATTTTTTCAGTGTCTACATTAGACACCTAATTTGGGAGCCCCAGCTAATTGCCTAGGCTCATTATATATCTAAAGAATAAAAGTAAGCATCTCCAAAGGGCACCTCAGAGCACCTCAATTAGGAGGCATCTACCACCATTTATTATATAAAGAACTGAGACTTTTAGCTTTATGGGTAAGTTTTCTTTACCTGTGCACAGAGATCTAACTTTGAGTGACTGGGGTTTTTCAGGAGGCAGGCTTCCAGGAAACTAGTTATTGGTCACCTTCTGCAAAGCGAGGTCCAGTTTTCTCTCCAGCTGTCATTAACAGAGAGGCCTCAGCCAACACCAACAAGCTCATTTAATGCATGACGTAACATTGGTGAAAGGACAGAAGTATCATCCAAACTCAGATATTAGAAAAATGGGGTTTTGTTGGTTTTTAACTGAGAACAATAGTACCATGCACGGAGGCATTGTCAGTAAAGAACATAGAGCAACAGCAGGGGAAAGAAGCCAGCTACAATAAGAAGGACTTCAACAGAGTCTAGGCTGAAGAAAGCAAAGCAGTAGAAATGAGTGGTTTGGTTGCTGCCATGGAGTCTACAGAGTTTGTGAAAGATAGATGTTAGGAGTGGCTGCTGCAGTAGGCTGCGGAAAGTGAGTGGGTTTAGGATCTCAGAAGCTGGCATACAACAGCTGAAAAGCAAGTACTGGGAAAGAACATTCAAGGCACAGTTATGGAAAAGCAATCTATCTCCATCAGTAATTAAAAACAAATGGTGTTATGCAGTAGTGGGTGCTTCATAGTTAAAAAATTCTGTTTTGAAAGAAATGGCAAGATTGTTATATTTATGTCTGGAACAATGTAGTAATACGGTAAGACTAAGTGACTGTGGCTTGGTATATGATTCTAGTTTAGAAACTCATAATTATGTACAGTACTGTAAGTATCTGAAGTAGCTATATGTACTCACTCTGGAGTATTTACAATAAAAAATTAATTCATATGTATGAAAAATATTTTAGGGAATAGTGGCCAGATCTGGAAGAATAAAAAGAGACACCAAGAATGTTAAGAGAAATGCTGAATCTGACATATTTAGTGATGATATATTTAAAAAATGTCAGAAAAGTTTTCAGAGATAACAGACATTGTGGGGACAGAAACGTAGGATAGAAATTGGGAAACAAAAACACCATGGACAAAACCAAATGTGTGTCCTGACACAAACAGATCTGTGAATCTAGGTTTAAGCAATCAAAAGAGCATAGCATCATTACATATTTTACCAGTTAAAAAAACACTTGAGATTGATATCAGATGCCAAAACTTTCTATCATTCTGCCTTGGTTTACATGGACAGGGCAGCCTACTGCATAACATTTTGCTGTGACCCCAGTACACGTAAAGGTTGCGAGCAAACTGAGAGTCCTTCATTTCAGAATTAACTAATACAAGTTCATATTAAATCCATGTCAGAATGTGTTCTTATATTCTGTATTCTCTGTTCACTATGGATTTTAAAATAATTCTACCTTCTCAATACAGAAGGGGGGTAACTATTGAAAGGCAATACTAAAGCACAACTCTGCCTTGAAGCTACTGCATACATGAAGAATCATAACAGAAATTGGGCTTACGATTAAAGTGGGAGTCCAAAGCTTCTGAATTTAACACATGAGATATTCTGTAAATTCATATGCATCATGCAGATGTATATTAATAAGAAGTTAATATATTATGTCAAGAGCATCACCTCCTCTGCCACTGAGGTGTTTTTTTTTTTCCCCTGTAAAACTCCACTTGTCACTTTATCTAGCATTGGTCACAGTTAATGGATATAGAGCTTTGCTAATATTTATTGGCTCAATGTGAATTGTTTTCATGTCTATGATTTGATATCTTACTTTCCTTTTAAAGCTTGAATCAGAAATCTCAGAGACTCTCACTTTTTCTCCTGTTTTCAGTATTAACAACAGTTTTTTGTGATAATGATTTGGTACTACATGACATTTCCAAAGGATTCTGTTTAACATGCAATAGATGAGAACCTGTACTCTGTGGGGTCATGTTTTTCCACCCTAAGTCTTCAAAGTCTTTTAACATTTTGGAGTTGAAAACAATATTACAAAACTCATTGTTTTAAATTAAAATTGATTCATGACCAGAGAACTACATACAGTCTTTAAAAAGCCAAGAAATCAATTTAGACTTCTGTATCTCTGAAGTCAGAGAAAAAGGATGAAAATTAGACAAAGAATAGACAAGATGGAGATGTTAGTCTAGCATTATTATTAATATTTTCTGAAGGAAGTCCAAACATGAAAGAAATCAGAGAAGAAATGTGTAACACAGCTAGCTTTTATCTTTTATTTGCTATGAGAAACAGCCCCCAGGAAGAACTTAGAAAGATTCAGGCACAATAATAGTATGCTATTAATAAAAAATACAGCAGCAAGATGAAGAAAAAAAACAAGGGACTCAGAAAGGAACATGAAAAAAGAAGAAACAAAGGAGGCAGAGAATGAAGCAAAGAAAAATAATTCATTGCATAATTTCATCCCTATCCTTTTATTTTCCCCCATCCATCTTCTTTTGTTCTTTCTTTGTGGTATTTTGAGATATGAAGATTGAGTTCCTCCTTCTGAACACTGACTAACATGCTGTGATTGACGTGTTACCTGCCAAATGTTTTGCAAAAATTGAGCTATATATCATATAGAAATTGTTCTGTAGTTGGCTTCATAAAATTGCTATGCTGCAGTTAAAATTTTTCTAGAAACTACGTGTAATGGCAACATCAGTCCACAGATGAGCACTGAAATGTTTTTATTTCAGACTGGTTGATTCATCTTTCATAATTCTATGAACAAGTCATTTGCAGTGGGTTGCAAAAGACTCTACTGCCATTTTTATTTTCCTTAATAACTTTCTTAGTCCCAGGGAAATGTATTAGATAACACCAAATTCCAAACCGAATTGTTATATCTCCTGTATTAACTGCACTGTGTGGACAGTACTGTTCTACTGTTAAAAAAACATATCAACAAGCAAAACTAAAAAAGACTTCTTAAACAAATATTTAATTTGTATTTGAGGATGGGTGTGACTGTTGGTTTTTTTTTATTTTATTTATCCTTTAAGCACTTTGCCAAGATTAACTTTAGAAGAATCTAAGTGTCCCTGAAAAGTCAGATGTGAATTTTGTAGCCAGTTCCATTTTCCTTAAGTTTGAGCCTTAACTTTACATATGAACTCTATCATGCTTCAGGTTATTCAAAATCCACATACAGATTTGCTGGTCCCATTGGTTGTTCTCTAGTGTACTTTTGGAAAAGAACAGGTGATCATTTTAAAGTGCTGCAATCTAATTTTTGCAGTCTGAGTACCCCATTGTTGGTAACAATGACAGTTTAAAAGGGGCTCTTTTCTTTCTTCAGAATCCTTTTGATTATGCTGAAATTGCTAGTGCATAATTTAGGTCTGGTGAATAGTGAAGACAGAATCTTTTGAAAATGGGAGAGAGGAAAAAAACCACTGATTTTCACAGAATTGCGTTAAGAACTTAAGCATATATATCCAAAGCTTAATTTTTAAATAGAGTAAGTGTTTTCTTCGTTTGTTGAGCATACTCAACTTCTAGTAAAATTCAGCTGAGTCTGCAGTTTGTAGCAGAACAGGTAATTTTGGACAGGGTTTTATTTAAGAAAGTCTAGCAAGTATAAACAACATAGGTCATAAACAAAGTTATAATTCTTTTGATTCCCTATTTAACATATATCATGTTAAAAAATACCTACACATTGCCAAGATGTGTAATAAAAATGTGTTTTATTAGGAGCTTACCATGAAGAATGTTTTCATTTGACAACAAACAAAAAAAAAGAGTTCAAGTGAAGCATGAGACCTAAAAGCTTTTAATTATTAAATCCTAAGCAAAGGTTGAGTTCCTGTAAAAATCTGTGCTCTAATTTGGAGAGCCTTTCTCAGGCAGACACTGTAGACAAATCTATTACAAAACTCTGGAATTCATATTTCTAGATATTTTCTGAAAGTATGACATTTGACCACTCTGCACAGGAAAGAAACAGCAAAAAGGGATGCTGTTTTCTTCTACAGCTCTCTCAGGGCTGCTTCTGAAATTGTAGCTCTGCACGAATACAGAATGAGGACTTGGGGACTGATACCTTAAAATTTCAATAAATGTATGATTCATTTGAATAATGATGGTAGATTGACCTTTGTTTCCTGTTCTAATTTGTATGACACAATTTCAGAGTTAAAAAGGGGAAAAGCCTTTTTTTCCAGGGGTCAACATTCACTGGCTTGTTTGCTACTTTTTAAGAGACATTGAAGCTGTCAGTGGCAGTTGGAAAAGGAGAAACCAAATAATAAGTTCTTGAATTGGGTATGAATCACCACTGTGGGATACTGGAAATTCTACAGAATATGTATCTCGATAATAAAGACTTAAACAGGGGTTTGAATATTGTCTGTATTTCTAAACATCAGCTTTTGTGGTACTGTCTTGAAGCGTTACAATGTCAAATGGCTTCTCTTTACAAACAGTGGCTTTCACTGTTTCTTGGTTATACCTGCATTGATCAGGTGTGTGATAGCAGTGAATCAGATCATTATGACGTAGTGCCCTGTGTGACTAGAGGACAACTGCCATGATGAATTTTCAATTCTGATGGCAGGTGATACGGAACTTTAGAGATTACATATGCATTCTCACAAAGTCAAAGTGTAAATCTCAGGGACTGGGATCTATATTGTGTGTGCTTTTATGTACATATGTTTATGGTGCCCTTGACTGCTGTGTGTAACACTTCAGTTTACATGGATGTTTAGAAATATGAAAAATTCCAATAAATCTACCACAAAGGTACAACTATTGCACTGGCAAGTAAACACAAGAACTGTCTAAATATGTTTATTTATGTCTAAAAGTATTTTTCATTTAAATTGAAAAATAAGAGAACCTTTGGAAGAAATAGTCTTACTTAAAAGCTTTTATGTTGGGGTGGCAGACAGCCTTCATAGATTTTGTTATGTTTCAATTAGATATGGGTTTGATTGTTCTTCAGAAAAACACCACCAAAACAAAACAAAGAAAGAAATTGCTACTAATATCACTTGGGAAGGAAAAAAAGAGCAGAAGAAATGCATAATGTACATTATAGGGCAGCAAGAATAACTTCATTCTGATTAAAGACATCTTGAAATAGTCAATTAAAAAAAAAAAAAAAGAAACAGCTAATAAATCATTATTTGTATAATTATAGCAAGGAACAAAGTTTGCAATTTGCAACACAAAAGCTTTTCTGACAATTGTCCAATCTGTCTTTCTGAAAAGAGGGAACTACTAGAGTAGAAGATTTAGAGCAGAGATCTTATAAATGCATCTAGAAACTTATATGGCAAAAAAATAAGAACATCTTTTAAAGCTATTAAAAACTAAAGCTATAAAAAACTAAGTTTCAATAGCCAGAAGCTTCTTTGCAAACTTGTTAAAAGACATTCAGAATTTCTTTCTTTGTTCCTACCAAGCCTTGAAGGCTTGAAGTCTAAACTCTAAAGTTTCAGGCTCAGAGACTCCTTGAAGCCCTTAGTAATTCACAGGACAATCAAAAGTAATTCACAGGACAATCAAATTCTCTCATATATGATGTGACACAATTACTTTTAAGAAAATTTAAAATGATGCCATGAACTGTACTAAGTCTGGCCTTCACCAGCTCTTGCTGTAATTATCTGTCCTAGTCAAAGGCTTTTAGAGACATGAATTGGTTATAAATCACTATAAGCATTCTTGTTGCATTTTTTTAATCAGCTGATTTGTAGTACTTGTTGATTAAAATGCAGCATTTTTTTTGGCTCCTGTCTGTCTGAAATTAATTTGACAAGACAAAGTCTTCTTGACACCAAACAAGAGTTGTTTTCAATCACTTTTACGTAAAACAGTTGCTCTTTGATATCACAGTTTAATACACAGTCTCGATTGTGCCAGATAAAAACCCAGAAAACTAAAAACAAAAAGCCAGAAAAAGAGCTTCAGGGTTTCACTACAGATTTTATATGCAATCTTTTTTGATTCTGGATTTCATTGCAGATTCAAGAGGTTGAAACCCTTTACATTAACATGTCAGTGTATATGAGCTTGAGTTTATTAAAAATCTGCCTACTTAGTACTGACATTACCAGCTGACATTAACTTTCTTGTTAAAAAGTTGTTTGTTTGTATGAAAAACAGAGTAAATGTGACACTAATAAAAACTGCATTGATAAAATCTGCATTGTAATACGCCGAAACTTTCAAGTCTGTTGTTTGTAAAGCAAAGCTATCATTAGGATATAACAAGGATGCATGCTTCAAGCTGAAGATCTTTTATGATGATACATCAAAGAAAATGCCTGATAAATCTCATTCTTGGGTAATAACTGTGAAAATATTGCCTAAGTCTTGGGTTATTTGGTATACTTTTACTAGTCAATTACTGTAATTTGGACTTTTTCCTTTAACAAATGAAAATTGGCTTTATAATAGGAAATAATTATTTTTTTTGGTTTTTTTATCCAACTGAGATTTATATAGGAAGAATGTGTTTAATGTCTTGAGATGCAATCTTTTCCTGAATTCTGTTGGTTCAATTTTTAATGTACCCCTTGGACTATATTAACAAAGCTTTCTAAATGTATTTCCAGAGGCAAGGACATCTGAGAATAAATATGCCATAAAATAGGAGAAAAAAAAAAAAAAAGGGTTTTGTTGCAAACTTTGTAACCAGCTTTATATGATATATTTCATAGTAGTAGTAAACCCATGCTAATGTATCAGTCACTAGGGATTGCTTAAGAAACAATAGCAGTAGGAAATATAAAGTAAATGTAAAGGTTGATTTTCTTTTACAGTTTTAATGTAATTTCTTTGGGACTCCATTTTCCTTAGACTTTGTAGGAAAAAAAATAGAGAATTCTTAGGAAACAGAATGTTTTTGTCTTATCCTCCTGTGACTGCATGTGATAGCAGTAGCAATCCCTGATACACTGTTCAGAAACACAAAGACCAATTATAGACTGAAAACTGATGGTGTGAATTATAGTATTCTCTCTAGGCAAGGTGAAGAGAAACATTATATTACTGTTCCTCTTTAAAGGTTAGTGGCTTTGCTGAGGTAGTGTGGTTTTGTATTATGGTATAAGAAACCCTTTCTTAATGGCACCATTTTGCTCTTTCTGTATATATTTCATCACTATAGTAGCTCATATGCATCTATCAAACAGGGAATTTATGTCACTGACATGCTTGGGATGTGATGGAAAACAGTATCAAATTCGCAAATGCATTCACCTTCTAGTTCTCTGCAAATAAGTGTACGTGCTGTTACATACCACTTACTTCTCTGCCTATTTTAGAATAAAAATCAGAATTTGGACTTGTTCTAACTGAATGACCACATTACTATTTACAGAATCCTGTTTATTTTTCATGTCCTCTCCTTGGTCCAAAAACCTGAAGACACCTGTCCACTAAGTAACAAAGTTCCAACAGGAAGAGCAACAGAGCCATCCTCCTGAGATATTTTGCAGCCATATATTAGTATAAATAAATTACTTCTGTTCTCATGTAAAGGAAAATACAAGCAGCCATTCTCTGGAGGGTTATAGAGCTGTGGAAAAAATGTCTCTTTGAAATCCAAAATAAAGATTCAAAGCTCTGGAGAAGTTGAAATACAAGGGAACATATTTGCGTGCCTACCCAAGGCAATAAATACTCTGCTCACTATGTTAAACTGCAAGGTGGTGTGCTTCACCCTCTGCTCGTATTCTGAGATGAGCTCAGGCATTGACACCCAGCCCTGGGGTGTCAACTCTGATGTGAGAATAGTCTGTCCATAGCAATCGGGCACCAGCATGCCCAATTGCAATGTGACAATGATACATGTATGGTAAATTCTGTGTATTCTGTCATCTTTATCTGTTTTTTTTCCTAGTTATAACATATATTCAGTATAAGAAATGCAGGATTGCTCAGGGATTGCATTGGTGAGGATTATGATTCTATGTTTTCTCCGAGATAAGATGAAGTTGATTATGAATTTCAGCAACTCTTCTGTGGCCTTAATCACTAATTTTATTTTATTATTAGAAATTAGGAAGGAAAGAAAGAAGGATAATTAAATTTCTTCCAGCTTCAGGCAGCATCAAAGATATATTAAAAATAAAGCTACAAAGAGATATCTAACAGAACTTTTTAAAGCTAGAAAACTAGTTAAACAAAATGGATAAATGCTTCCAACTTTTCCTAAAAGATAAAGCACACACTATGAGTACTTTGAATTAATTCAAAAGTGTTTTACATGAAAAATTAAACATAATACGAAGATCTAAGAATATGTGACTGTGCTTATCTATGTAAATTGCTTAACATCTTTCCTCTCACATAGAAGTTTTAAAAAAAATTAAATTCTAATTTCATTGTACTTTCTTTTGTGCCAGATCCATCCTCTCATGTCTTGCTTTCATACTGTCCTGACCTACAATCAGTGGCAAATGAATCCAGAAGTCACAGCCCAGTTGCTCTCCCACTCCATAAGCTATAAAGAACATCGCCATGCACCAGTCACCCATTCAAGTGAATCATAATTGTAATTATGTATGTTGTAATTATTATTAATTGATCACAGCAAAATGCTAATACGGAGGAACCGGTTTTTTTTCTTCCAGTTTGGAGCTTTTTAGAACAGAGGTGTCATATGGTTTCATGGTATTTATATCTTTTCTTCCTACCATTAGAAAACATCCTCTTCAATTTAGATCATGTTTTGATCATAGCAATGCAGACACTCGAGGCCATGCACAATGAGCACTTCGCTGCACTACCTGTACCTGAGGGGATGCAGCTGAAAGACCTGCTGGAGCACAGACACTGTCACATCTCATTGTTTGTATGTGATTGACTGATGTAGTACCACATAATGGTTTAATGAAAAACTTTCAGAAATCACTTTTTTCCTTAAGCAAAGTCATTAATTTTTAAAATATTATGTTAAGCTTTCTTTTCTTTTTTTCTTGTTTCAGAAAAAAAAAAAATCTCCAAAAAAAAAAAAATCCCAACTAAAGTGACATCCACTCTGCATAATTACTTTGACGTCAAGAAACTACCAAGCATTTAAAACTGTGTATCATTTGTAGTAATGCTGCTTTCTGCTACTCATCTTGATACTTTAACCCAAAGAAAAAGGAAGGTTCTCAGTCAGATCTTAGATACATTTTCCACTGTGGTTAACTCTTAGATTTGAAGAGGATGAGAAGTTCTGATTAGTATCAGATACAAATAGTACTGCTGGTTTCTAAAATAGCTTATGTGATTGCATTATTCTGTGATTCTAGAATTTACCCACCTGAGGACTGACACTTTTCATAACTGGGAAATGGCTTATTTTAATAATGGAAGGATAAATCAATATATAAGAAAGTATTATGAAGTAAGGCAAGGTTAGTCCTAGCTTTTCCTTGAACTGTGTATCTTTGTATTTGGAAGCTTTTAGGTAGAAACCAGTTTTCTCATGTGCCCTTTATACTACTTCAGTAGAAAACCTGTTATTCTAAAGGAAAATCTGCTTTGACTAGGCCTTTATATACATATATGTATACTCTCTCCAACAACTAATTCCTTGTCATATCAGCAAGATGAAATATTTTGATTCTGCAGCAAGTAAACTTGTTTGTTGGCTATTTAATAAAGGCAATATGAAATAATAGAAATGCAGATTTCTAATAATTACATTATAGTAATTCAATTACTTAGCACAATATACATCTGTTACCATTGTTCAAGCTCTTGAAGTAATGCATAGGGCTCTGAGCCTGCTTTTAATCAGTTGAAAATGGTATTGAAATTCAAATCCAGTAGTGTCTCATAGCAAATGCTGGTAAGTAATATTTAGTCAACTGACATGCTTAAAGTTGAACCTGTGGTATTACTAAATTATGCTTGCCAGCTCCCGTGGACCTCAGAAAAGAAACCATTGACTACTGAGGATATCAGGTGTCTAAATGATGACTTGACGGAGGAAAAAGGACTAGACAGAGGAGCAAGGACTAAACAGGGAGTAAAGCTTAGCTTTCTTTCATGTCTTGTAATAGCTTTTCTTAGTCTATGCCAACATCTGAAAAGCTAGCAAAAATGGCTTGTCTAGTTTTGGAAGATAATGGAAAATAGCAAAGAAAATTTTCCTCTGAAGAAAAACAAAACCAAAATTTTTCTAATTATTTTCTCCACTTGAGAGGGACGATCTTGGTAACATTTGCAATCTATGTTTACCTGTTCTGTGCATAGAAAGAGAAAATGGTTTCTTTACAACTTTCTTTAGTCACAGTTCTTTTGTTTCTTTCCTCCCTTCTTGTCTCTTATCCTTATGAAAAAATATTTTAAATGATGAAAAGACTCCTTTGAATACAATGAGGAGAATTAAAAAGATTAACTGACTGAAAGTAATTGTAGTTGAATTCTGTATTTTAAAGAACAGATAACAAAATAGAGAAATGTGTTTATGTACTGTCACATTTTCTTACTTTAGTCAAAAAAGCCCAAATACTAAAATGCAGTATGCTGCAGTAGTCCTGTCTGGAATTATAATATATGTTAAATAATATGGTGTCCTGTGTTCAGCAGTAGCAGTTATTTTTCTTCTTCTTGGTAGCTGGTGCAGCACTGTGTTTTGACTTCCAGCCTGGGAACAGAGCTGATAACACAAATGTTTTAGTCTGACCAAGGACTTTCTGAGCCTCATGCTCTGCCAAGGAGGAGGGGAGGCTGGGAGGAAGCAGAGACAGGACACCTGACCCAAGCTAGCCATAGAGGTATTCCATACCACAGCACATCATGCCCAGGGAGGTAACTGGGAGTTACCCCGGAAGGGCTAGGACTGCAGGGTTGGAGGAGGTATCAGTAGGTGCTCGGTCGGGTGGGGTTGGGCAAGTTTTGGGTCAGCGGGTGTTGAGGTGCTGTATTCTCTTCCCTTGTTATTTGCCTTATCATTATTATTATTATTGGTGGTAGCAGTAGTGATTTGTGTTATACCTTAGTTACTAAACTGTTCTTATCTCAACCCGTGGGAGTTGCATTCTTTTCAATTCTCCTCTCCGTCCCTCCAGGAGTAGGGGGAGGGCAAGATGGTAGGGGAGTGAGTGGATGGGCTATGTGACTGGGCTTAAACCACAACATATGGTAAATGAAAGCTGGTT
Source organism: Lathamus discolor (assembly GCF_037157495.1). NCBI lineage: Eukaryota > Metazoa > Chordata > Aves > Psittaciformes > Psittacidae > Lathamus > Lathamus discolor. The sequence continues at coordinate 114,835,637 of NC_088885.1, forward strand.
GCTATTTTAATTTACAAATCTTAGCTGTTTAGAGAACTCTCCCATTCTCCTTTGTCTCAGAACTTCAGAACTTTGAACTGAATTGCACTTTTAAACTTTCTGTGACACTTCATCCTATGAAACATTAAAGATAAATAGATTAAAATGTTAATAGATTTTGTTGCAAAGCTGATATAGTGCATGATATTTTTCTTTATCTTTTTCCAAAAAATGACCAGTTAATTTAAGGAGGCAGGTTTGTGTAAAGGTTGAAGTTTATTACATGCAGTGTGTCTCCTTCATACCCATCATGACATACATTTACACATGGGTGGATGATGCAAGTATAGGAATCCTGCTTCATTGCAAAAGCTCAGTGTAACTAGCTAATATGCCACCACCAGAGAAAAGGACTCCTTTTTGTAGGGTTTTATTTTTAGTCATTATCATAGTTTAAGCTCAGTCATAAATCAGCCACGCAGTCCTCGCTCACACACGCACACGCACGCATACACACCCCCACATCCCCCTCCCCCCACACACACACCCCTTTCCTTCCCCAGCTCCCGAAGAGATGGGGAGGAGAATCAAAAGAATGTAACTCCCACAGGCTGAGATAAGAGTGGTCCACTAACTAAGGTGTAACACAAACCACTGCTGCTGCCACCAATAATAATAATGATAAAGGAAATAACAAGGGAAGAGAATACAACCGCTCACCACCTGCCAACTGATACCCAGCTAGACCAAGCAGAGAACGAGCGCTTTCAGGTAACTCCCAGCTTACACCCTGGGCATGACGTGCTCTGGTATGGAATGCCTTTTCGTCTAGCTCGGGTCAGGTGTCCTGTCTCTGCTTCCTCCCAGCTTCCCCTCTTCCCTGGCAGAGCATGAGACTCACAAAATCCTGGTCAGACTAAACGTTTGAGCAGTAACTAAAAGCAGTAACTAAAACCATCGGTGTTATCAGTGCTGTTCCCAGGCTGAAAGTCGAAAACACAGTGCTGCACCAGCTACTAAGAAGGAGAAAAAATGATTGCTAATGCTGAACCCAGGACAGTCATTGGTCCAGATGCTTAGAAATATTGGACATGACGTAAACTTTAATTTTACTGGGAAAATGTAATACATACTCTGTATGAGTTTTGTGCCAGCTCAGTCTCTGTGACCTGTCTACTAATTCTACCTAATTAGTTTACCTAATATAATGTGTCTTAAGATAAAAAAAATATATAAATAAGGTTTCATTATTTAGGGTGTCATGGTAACATGACAGAATTCAGTCTTAACAGAAGATCAGTCTTACAGATCTTAGCAGAATTCAGTCTCTGGGGTAGGGTGAGCATTTTAAGAAGTGAATAAGCTTATCCTATAGATTGGTTGGGGTTTTTTTAACCTCTTAGCTTGGATTTTTGCCTCCTTTTGTGTAACTTCAAGAGAAGTTGTTAGTGCGTGCCAAGACTGGGATTGAAATACAGCTGTTTTATTGGAGGTAAGTAAGACAGATGAAATTCTGGAGACCCACTTTTTACATTATACCTGATTCAGATATTTTTCTACTTCCACACTGTATCAGAATAAAAAACTCTAGAATAAATAAGGAAACTAGAGTAATGCATAGTTTAAAGTGACAGGTATAATTTATCATAGCAGTCAGTGGTCAAAAATAATTTGTTCTTTGAAGGCTAACCTAAATTATGAAATATTCAGTTGCAGTCATTCTGCTGAACAATTCTTCAGGCTTAATACTTATTCTGATGAGATGAGAAGAGCTGGAGGGTGCATCAAAGTGGAAAATTCAACTAAATGCATATTTTCATGGGAGTTTGCATATTTTAAACTAAGAGCTGAGCTTTAATATATGTGTAATTTCAAAAGTTTTAAAGATAACCTGGAAAAAAGGAAAAAAAACGCTGTGAAGTTCTAGTATAGAGCATGGGTATCTAACGTTGATTGCAAATTTCCCACTTAAATTTTTCATTAGAGCCAGTCAATATATTTCATTTTTCTAATAGCATAAGTAAAGGGAAGATATGACCCACATTATCATATTTGTCAATGACCTCATGTCAAAGAAGGCAGAAAAATGTTAATTTTTTTTTCATGCAGATTTTATGTGTTACAACAAAGATCTGATTTTTTTTCTCTTGTCATCTCACAGAGGTTCATGCACATTTTAAAAGCTATAATGCATTTTCTATTAAAAATGTAGTCATTATGATGACAGCATATCGCAGATGGCAGGCAGTAAAAGGGACAGTTTTGCAAAAGTATATACAGAAGTTGCATTTATGCAAACTGATAAACAAATACAGTCACAAAGTCTTGTATATTCACTTTTTGCATTTGTGAACACTCAAATGCATAGTAAGCCCCATTACAGTCAGTGAGATAATACATCTGGATAGCTCTCAGCATCTGCAAAAGGTTAATCACCTTATAGAAATCAATTTGACAAAGAGGAGGATTACAAAGGTAACACAATTCACAGTAAATAATTTCATCAGTCTCACTTTTGAGGAACTGGTATTTTATTAAAAATGAAACCGGGTTACTACTGTGATAAATAAATAATATCAAAGGACAAAAGGGCACATTTGAAGGAGGATATAAATCCACATATCATAGTGAACGAAATGGTTTGTCACAGAATAATAGGCAACAAAGCAAGTTCATGATACTGGTGGAAAATATGCTTTTGTCATAGGCTAATCAGACTTTAATCAGACTGCGCAATCCTTGAAATGCTTTTTCCTTTTATTCTCCATCCCTGTAATTTGTGTCAGGAAATGTCACTACTGTCTTCTCACAACAGTAAATAAAGTAGAGATCATACATTTGCATTGAAATCACTTTTCCTTAGTAAACATGAATATATACATCTTCATTCTGTCAACAAAAACTGAAAATCTACAAGAAACATAACTCCAGAAAGTCATATAAGTGCAAGTGATGTAATATTTTATTGCTTTCATGTTTCAAAACCATTTTCTGGGGTTTTCCACACTTTTCCCACTTCTTAATTTAATTGCAAACCAGGTCTTTATTTGTATATATGCACATATATTTATATGCCTTTATATATATATATACACACACACGCGTAAAGACTATATATGTGTGTGTATATATGTGTTTATGTGTGTACGTATATGTACGTATGTATATGTCTGTGTATATATATATATATAAATAAAGTTTTCCTTAATATGATATTTTGAAGTCATAATGATGGGCCAGCATCTGAAGATATGCAGATCTCCCAGATCAATGACTTGCTGATGCTCACAGTAAATCTTTTAATATATAAAATTTTCTTCATTTATTTTCACTGAAACTGGGAAATTTTTGTGATATTGGCTCCTATGAAAATGAAGGGCTGCTCCTTTCTCTGCAGTCATAGTTTATTACAACATTTTTATTCTGCTGAAACTATTATATTGTTCACTGAAAATGTAAAGAAAAAATATGGGTGGGAGAATTTTCATTAAAACTGCCTTAAAATATCAGAAGAAAGAAAAATGAACAGAGGTCTCTGATTTAAATTCAGATCTTGTATCTCCAGTTTAGCTTCTCCTTCATAGCTGAAAAATCTTATAATCTTAGTTGTTTGCTAGTGTGTACTGCTGGACTTCCAGATGAAGAGTTTTCCCCCACAGAATAGCTAATGCCCAGGGAATACAGCAATCTCTGTATAAAAACTATCAGAAACATGCCTGTTCTTCATTCTGAATTAAAATTAAGCCAAGTTTAAGAAAAATATTGAAGTTCTTTATAAAAATAGAAACTTCCACTTTATTTCCTTCACCTCACTGTCTCTCACCCACCCCTAAAGAACATAACTAATTATTGCTGCAGGGTGATAAATTAGAAAGAAATTTAAAGCCATTAATGGTTTCTATTTTTACACAGAAATAAATGGTGTTACCCAGGGACCATATAGGATTCTAGGTGGATAGACATCTGCAGTCATCTTGCACAACTAAAAGGAGCGTGATTGTACCCAATGCAAATTATGAGTTTATTTTAGCTATTAAATAATCTTTTGAAATAGTAATTATTGCACAATAATGATAAATCAGGAGGTAAATTGCAGAGATAAAGTTTTTCCACATCTGCCAAACAGTGTAGGAGTAGATATCGTTAACTTTCAAGAAGCTACCGTTCTATACCTGAAAAGCCGCTAAATTTTTGACCCAGATATTTACTAAAATGAGTATAAGTGCAAATAAAGAAGTTTGAGAGCTGAACTGTATTTGGTCATATAAACATCTTTGCTACTGCATACTTTAGAAGGAAGAATCTGAAATCCAATGTCTTTTAAAATTTGAAAGAATCTTCTGAAGACTCTCCATATCAAAATCTGCTCTTGTTTCTTGCATTGCGTTCAGTCACCTCTTATTGCTTTTGGCATATCTGTACTTTGACCTAAGGTTACACTTCAATGGAATAAGCAGCTTAAAGAGACAAACACCATCTACGCTTAACACAGTGAGCTCAGATGTTGCTGCTGCTGCATAAAGGTCAACCCAGGCACCTAAATTCACTAGTGTCCTAGGATAATATTCAGGCAGATAAGTTGATCTGAGACCAGTGCAGTCTACTCTCACCTGCAAAGGTCGCAGCTGAAAACAAGTTTGGCTGTAGCCACAAAATCTGCACTCATGCCCATTTTTCAAAGTCATAGAATCATAGAATAGTTAGGGTTGGAAAAATCTTAAGATCATCTAGTTCCAACCCCCCCTGCCATAGGCAGGGACACCTCACACTAAACCATGTCACCCAAGGCTCTGTCCAACCTGGCCTTGAACACCACCAGGGATGGAGCATTCACAACTTCCTCGGGCAACCCATTCCAGTGCCTCACCACCCTTGCAGTAAAGAACTTTTCCTCCTTATATCCAATCTAAACTTCCCCTGTTTAAGTTTTAACCCGTTACCCCTTGTCCTGTCATTACAGTCCCTAATGAATCGTCCCTCCCTAGCATCCTTATAGCCCCCCTTCAGATACTGGAAGACTGCTCTGAGATCTCCACTCAGCCTTCTCTCCTCCAGGCTGAACAGCTCCAAATTTCTCAGCCTATCATCTTCATACAGGAGGTGCTCCAGTCCCCTGAAAGTCCTGACATATCTTAAAGATTGAAGCAATCTTACACACAATCCCCAGAAGTTACAGTTATCTTGTGCAAAAATCTCACAGGAATAACTCATTAGGAGCCACGGGAAGTAGCTATTTTGGAAAAAGCCACTCAATCAGTTTTGCAAACTGATAATAGGGTGCTTTGTAACTTTCATTTACAAACAGAAGAGTAAAATGTCTGAGCCTAATCACTAACAGGGAGATCAATTTTCTGGTTCTAAATTTGTCTTGTAAATAAATATGGAAAGGCATTTTATATTTAGCAACCTCAAAAAAAAAATCTTATATTAAAGTTATTAAACTCCCTTAGGACATAGCTTCTGTAAAACAGAAATTCTTTAGGTTTTGTGGTTTTCTTTTTACCCATGAGTATTTTAGCATGGCATTGCTGATTACAGTGTTTAAAGAGAGAGTTCGCTTTCAGAATGCGAGTTGCTAAATTATAGTTCCAAGTACTGGCACTGGAAACGTGAATCAGCTAGGTACCCATCCACTCACAGAGTAAAAATGTGCAGAGATACCTGCATCCAGTCAAAATATTATGCATTTCAAGTTAGGTGCATCCAGTAAACATCTTAAGTTGCATCCAGTAAATATCCTATGTTACATCCAGAAGCATCTGTACACTTACACAAATAGAAATCCAAGATATCTATATAACAATGAAACTTGAGAACTAGATACCGTGAATTTACTTAGAAAGAAATCAGAATTTAGCTCTTACACAAAGCAGACTCTCAGCATGTACTTCCAGTCTTGCCTTTTCTCTTGAAATCTCTGCAGATGGAGGACATATTTTACTTACCTTGTCCCATGCTCCACGAGTAGTCCTCCTACTGAGTTACTTCATCTCTTTGTATTTCACCCCATAAACCTCTTTTTTCACTTTACTTGGCAACTGAGTCCTCCCTTCACTCAGCACAGCACACCTCCATTCTGTGCTTGCTTTGGGCTAAAGAATACCTGCATCTAAGAGCTTTAGAGTTTCAGTGTGTTTGTTCTTTTACTTTCCTGTATCACCATGCAGTATGTCATTTCCCCCTAGCTATCTGTACGAGTAACTAGGTCTATTTCTATGAGATATTTGCCCTTTAGTCTACCTCTCTTAATGTAAAATATTTTATCACAGATTGCATAAAGGTCTTTACAAAATGGGGAGAAAAAGAGGCAGACTCTATTCTATTCACTTTTTCAAAAAGAAAGTCAAGCATATGCTCACATTTGCTTTCTTTGAAAGATTTGATGAGAGGTTATACCTGCCATAAGCCCAGACTCATATAATGTTAATATTGAGAAGGGTCATAACTAGCTTTTCATGAGCCCTGCCCCCTGCAGGGCATCAGGTCCATTCACAGTGGTATTCCCAGCATTAATAAACTGCAGAGATTTAGCTGGTCACACGATTCCTCTCAAGTGATTTTTATCCACAGCCATGGCAAACACTAAGCTTTTTTTGTTCACCTAGCCTGACAATGGCAGGTTCAGCTGCATCCAGAACCATAAGTGCCACATATAAGTTAAATGCAACCAGAAACCTCTCTGAGAAGTTCCTGTCTCTCTTGTTATCTCTAATATTGCTTTGTATTATCATCTGTCTCCCCTCTGACCACCCCTATGCACTGCTTAGACAGAGAAGAGGACCACTTTTCCAAGATTACTCAATAATAAAAAAAAGCTTTGATAGGTTTATGTTAGAAACAGAGAGCTCTGGATCCTCAAATTTGACAGTATGGGTTGACTTGAACTTTCCCCATATGACTTATTGCAATTGATGTATTAAATCAAATCAATACGATGTATATTACTTTGCCATCTAGCAAACTACCGTTAGGCTGAAGTGGTCTGATGCAGAGTGAATTCAGGTGGGAGTCAGACAAAATATTCCATACCAGAAGGCAGCAATTCCACTTGTTAATTGATGGGTTGTTAGCATGACTTTAAACAACTTGGCAGCTGGCTGGCAAGCCTTATTCAGTGGGTGAGCACATATGATGTATTGATATTTAAAAGGATATAATCCACTTACAATCCATATAATCACACTTTTTCCTGACACTTTTTTCTACCTATTCTTGTGACAATCAAGAACTAGGAGTAGTGGCAATGGAAAAGATTAAAAGGAAAATATTTTCTGTAGTCTCTATGTATATTTACTCTGACAACATTCTGAAAACAGTGAATTTCACCATTTGCTCTCCAGCTGAATTACTTGTCAGCCTAGGGAAAAGATTGAAATACCCATTTAAAGTGTCACTAATTGTTTTCCTAGTTCTTCCACACTGCAATGGGGTAAAAATAAGACAGTGTTACACTTCAAGTCCACGACTGTCTTTTCACTCACTGCTCCATGTCTATCTATGGTTCTGGCAGAAGCCCATTGGAGTAGTTTAGGAGCACTTCACAGCCTTTAATTTGTTTATACTTATAACTGCTGTACACAGAAGAATGTTTTATTCATTTTATAAATAGTGAAATGTGGAAGAAAGAAAAAAAATGCTACTTTCTCAGAAAAATAGAGAAACTTGAATCAATCCTCCTTGGCCCGAAGATTCATACAAACCTGGAGTGTGTACTTTCATTGACATTATAGAGGGCTGTAGGATTTACAGTTTCACTCTTGTTTTGTTTCAGATCAGTCATGTGGTCTGGAGCACATCAATTCATTGGTGCCAAACAAACTACTCTCCTCACCAGATCACTATATTTTTTTGCTGTGACAAGTTCATGCTGTACATGGACAGTTGCTAGATGCAACCTGAGATGATAGCCTGTGTCCAGTGGCAGTACTGGGAACAGTATCATCCCTTTCAGAGGAACCTAGAGCTGAAACGAATCAGTGTGTAATGTCAGCTGCCACTCGTGTCTGCTTCTGCTATGTAGTTCTGTGGATGAGTAGATCCATTATCTCTGTCTCTCTAACATCATTTGAGTTCAAATCAGGAACATGCCTCAGAAGAGACATATCTTACTCTTCCCTACTGTGCTTTAATTTATATTATGGGGAGGTCTGAACTGAACTGAATTCCCTTGGGAACTGTCTGGAAGATGTGCTCAAGGAGTCCTCTTCAATACTCTGCAGCATCTCACAAGACTAGAGTTAGTGTAAAGCACGATCCCCTGGAATATACCTCAGATGGACACTGGTCATCAGTACCGAATGTCTCTGACTGCAAATTAACTTCTATGACACTACATCACTTTATTAGGTAGAGCCTGATTGCAGGCATGTACTTTGTTTTTGTAATGTTCACAAATTGAATGAACGCTTATTTGTACATAGGGTTGTTGTCTAGTTACTGTCACTTTTATGCAGATATTCACTATGCTATCTGAATTAAAATGGATCCCCGGTGAGAACTGTTTTAAACAAACTTGATTATAAATGCATTTGGGACAGAACTGTGAGAATTAAAATGTTTTTTCTAATTTGAGCAGTATTGATGGAGAACGACAATGAATTATCTCCTTTGCCTTTCCACTACTATAGGATAATGAAATATACAATAAAGAGGAAAAACCTGAATATGCTTCCATTAGAATGGTAGGAATTTTTTGGTACCGACTGTGATGAGAGAATGAATAGCTTCCAAAAGTCCTAGCATACAGCACACTCGATGAAAGTTCCATGTTCAGGGTATCTCAAAATTTCTCTTGAGCCGTTAAGCATGTTACCAACCTCCTTAGCAAGGATTAAATGGTTGTGAGGAACATAAAACCTTAGAATGAATACGAGATTATTAATTTCCTTAATTTACAGTTTTACGATGTAATTTCTCAACCAAATGAAAGTTTCACTCTTTAAGGTGAAATGTTTAGAGATGTGTGCGCAACTTCAGGAAAAATATTCAAGGTGATGAAAGACCAGGAATATAATGAGGTTATTGTAATTATTGCAGTGCTTGCAGGTACAAACCATCTGGCAGAACTGTTAATTTCATTGCAGCATATTCTTTGTGCGCTAACTTTGTCAAAAGCTTTGAAAGTCAGTATCCATTTACATCCTCAGCCACTGTTTGCAAAGGCCATTCTCTAAAGTGTTCATACAGAGAGTAGAATAAATCTGGATACTTAATGACAAATTAGTTACACATGAGAGCTAATTCTGAATTTAACTGGGAGGAAAAATACATCTATTCAACAATTCATTAAGAGCGACTGGGCTGTAGCTCTTGAAGATACCTTTAAACATCCTTATGGGACAGTACAATTTTATCTTGGAATTATTAACATTCTTTTTTTTAATATGGAAAACTACTTTTAAAATTTAAATATTTAATTGAATATCTGATGATACAGACCCTATATGGTTGCTTTCTGTCAGCGGATGAAAATTTTTCTGAGGAGCAAAGTTTTGTAATAAATTTCTGATTCAAAATAGTTTAATAATTCTGATGAAGCATCGTGATTCAGGACTTTATATTTGCTATATAGCTTGCATTGGGTAAGCACACAAACAAATCCAGTGACAGGTTTTTGCACTGTTTCTAGGGGGGATTATACCCATTTTACCAAAACCAAAGTGGGTTGTATGTGTAATTATTTTCTTTTACATTTTTTTTTTAAATTCTTAAGCTTACCTGTTTTTCTACTTTCAGACATTCACAGAGAAATATACCTTCATCTTTGACACAATCTCAATATTCCACCTTAAGGTAAGTTCCAAATATATACATAAAAAAAGGTTATTAAAAAGAGTAGTTAAATACAGAAGTTTACAATTTTTAATCTGAACATTTTAAAGATATATCAGATGAGAAGGAATACTGCTGAATGCTGGGAACGAAAAAAAGATAAATCTTTGTTTTGTCTGTGTACAAGTAATTCTAATTTTAAGACTTCTATCAAGCCAGTATGAAAGGCTCGTATGTAGTGATATATGTTAAGAAAAATGAGTGAAAATAAATAAAGCAATTTTTTAAAACATAGAAGTCATACTCTGTAAAACACATTTTTATATGAAAATTCCACAGTTAAGCAAAATTTGGAAGTTAATTATAAGCCAGATATTTCTGTTAACACCAGAATAAGGGTTAGGAAGTAATCCATTTGAACATATTTTACATTTTTGCTATTTGTCATTCATGCTTATTGAAGAAGCGTCTGAGATTCAGCATGAAAATTTCCTGACTCAGAGTGTATAGGAATGAGAAATATAAAAAAATGAGATATATGAAGAGTGGCAGAAGGGTTTGACATACAAGGAATGGACAGCAAATACCATCTTGCATGAGGAGCGTATTTTTAATTGATGAAGGAAACAAAACAGAAAGCAAAAAGAAAGTAAATAAGAATGGACACAAGGGTAAAAGAAAGAACAATGTGTATGAAACAAATTAAAAGAAAGAAATAGAAAGATAAAAGATCAAAATATGACAAAGTGCATTAGAATTCTATTATTTTTTTTAACTGGACAAAAGCAATGTATTTGCTGCTTTTGGATGTGCTCATCTGAGCTGGAATCTCTTTTGCAGATTTTCTCAGGTCATCCACCCTTTTGTCTACACATGCCATCATAGTTCAGAGCTGTTAAGAGCAGAATCTAACACTAGTTATCTCTGTACATTCTACTTTGCAGCATTTTGTATGGTTGCATAGTGTGTATTAGCAATAGAAATTGATTCAAAAATCTCCTGCCAAAAAATTGATGAGAAGTGTAAATAACATAGATAATTAAACAGAGTAAAAAATTAAAACATTAAAAATGCTTTTACAGTGTTTTGGCCATATTCACAGCAAAACAGTGAGGTTTTCAACATATAGTCTATTGAACAGAGTATTATTTCAGTGAAGGCTATTTTGTAAAAGGTAGTTTGAACCATTTTTTTTGGCATGATTTATGGGATTGCAGGTAGATTATACTGTGTCGACGGTATACTCCACTGATGCAGAGAATATTCATACAATGGAAGTGGTTAACTCTACCTGAAGGACAGCAAGATCTCATGCTGGGAAGTATGGGAAAGCACAACTGCGTGTGAAAGTGGAATGGTGGTTACCCAAAAAGGCAACTCAGTGAGACAGAACTAAGGTAAGAGCGTTTAATATTTTTTTATGCTTTGGATTTAAAGGCAACTTTAGCCCTGTATTCAAGGAGAAAGGTAGATTCTTTTATTCGTTCCCTGGAAGTCAAACAGAACGGAGCCCAAGAGAAAGCTGTGGACAGGACAGTTTGAGCTCCCAGTGGAGCCACCAAGGTTATATATATATGCCTTCATGCTAGAAACAGAAAGATGGTGAAGAGAAACGTGAACGATTACAGGCAGACCTGGTCAACCTAATCAGCTTTGGCTTAATGTTGGTAAGTCACTGATGGTTATCACAAAAATAGGCAGTGTTGATGCATTAAGTGACACTGAATGAGTGAGAACATGACCAGTTTTTCATCAAGGAAAGTTTTCTCTAAAAATATTTGGAAATCACTACCTGTCAAGACAGTTGGCTATCCAGGCCAGATGCAGTTCGATTGTCCTTGGGTTACGAGTACTATGATTATCTTGTCCAAACTAATGCAAAATTTGGCTATTACACAAAAGCCATGTAATTCAGAAATGTCGAAAGAATGTCTTGTACAAGATGACTTGAATGAGTTCTGAACTTATACACACTAATTTGGTTGGTTTGGGAAGCTTTGGTATGGCAAAATAAACAGAAAAAATACAGTTTTCTGCTGGAAGTCCATCATTTTTCACTCATCAAACACTTGAATAGCTTCACAGCCTAAGAAACTAAATCAGTATTTTGGGGGAAACAAAACAAACAAACAAAAAAGGCAACTCTCCCCCCCCCCCCCAAAAAAAAAAAACAACTCACACCCAAACCACAAAATAATGAAAAAAAAAACCAACCCAAACCAACCAACCAACCAACCAACCAAGCAAACAAGCAAACAAACAAAAGCAAACATCTTCTGCTAGTGGAGAAAGATAATTAATCCACTTGAGTGTTGTAGCATTGTATGTCAGGAATAACCACAATAAAGATTAACCTGCAAAGCAACAAATAGCATGCATTCAAGAAGAGAACAGTGGACTTCTATCTTTCAGACTTACAGCACAGATTATATTGGAAAAAAAAAATTCTCTTTGCTTTAGAGAGACAACAGATGTCTCTGAAATAACTCTCCTGGACAGCAGAGTCCAAACAAGAGAAAATGGACCACGGAGAGTTTTGTGACTGACAAGGAACATGGAAGAACTTATAAAAAGACACAGCAGTAATGGTGAATTAAACTGTAGGCACCAGAGTATCAATATACAGTTGATTCTGGCTTTTTAGGTAGTAAATATTCTTAGAAAATAATCTACCATATCACCAAATTTTTCTTAAAGCTTTCGTCAGAATTCCAGTTGTCTCTTTACACATTTGTCAGGATATTTGGTAGGTTTTACTAACAGGAAAATAAAAAGGGATCGTCAGCTCTTTGCCAAAGACACCTGTGGGAGTTGTGAAACATAGCTTAAATTAATTCTCTGCTGGAAATGAAGGAAAAACTGTATACATGCTCCATCCCTGGCAGTGTTCAAGGCCAGGTTGGATGAAGTCTTGGGTGACATGGTTTAGTGTGTTGTGTCCCTTATGATGGCAGGGGGGTTGGAACTAGGTGATCGTAAGGTTTTTTCCAACCCTAACTATTATAGGATTCTACGATTCTACATACATACTGTATATGAGAAGCTATATTTATTAAATGGAACTTCTCCTAGTAGCTGAGCCAACAGACTGTAAACTATACATTGGAGAACAAATAATTTCCTGACACACCTAATATGGAAAATGAGCAGAATTAATGAAAAATGTTTCTATTCCGTTGTGGTTTAAGCCTAGCCAGTAACTCAGAACCATGCAGCTGCTTGCTCACTTCAGCTCTTTCTTCCGCTCCCTGCTCCTGGAGGGATGGGGAGGAGAATCTAAAGAACGTAACTCCCACAGGCTGAGATAAGAACAGTCCAGTAACTAAGGTATAACACAAACCACTGCTGCTACCACCAATAATAATAATGATAAAGGAAATAAGAATGGGAGAGAAAACAATTGCTCACCATCCCCTGACAAATACCCAGCTTTACCTGAGCAGCGATCTCACCCTTCTGGGTAACTCACCCTGTTTATATACTGGGCATGACATCTTGTGTGTGGTATGGAATGCCCTTTTGATTAGTTTGGGTCAGGTGTCCTGGCTCTGCTTCCTCACAGCTTCCTATCCTCCCTGGAAGAGCATGAGACTGAGAAAAGTCCTTGATCGGAGTAAACATTACTGAGCAACAACTAAAACCATTGGTGTGTTCCCAGAGTAAAGTTGAAAACACAGCACTGCACCAGCTACAAAGGAGAAAAAATACTGCTACAGCTAAACCAAGGACACATGCATTCTATATATGTGCATCCTAGCTATATAGAAAATGGTTGAAAAGTTGGACGTAGTTCCTTTTTGTCCTTATTTGTTTTATTTTGTCCTTATTTTTGCTTTTGGAAATTAATGACGAAATTTTCACTTCTGAAAACTGCTACAGAATTTAATTTAGGCAGAAAAAGAATAATGCTGTTAGTCCTATAGCTTATGTATGAAACCCCTGAAGTACAAAAGGAGGGTAGATTATTTGTCATGGATTGTACTTACACATTTGATATCATATTGCTTTTTGGGAAAACTGCAGCTGGATGATGTTGCTGAAAATATCCTAAAAGTGATACAAAGCCTCTGTGGAAATTGTCATTAAAAAAAAAAAACTGAGCAGAGTGATTGGTTTAACTTGAGGATAGGTATAAGACAGGGTTGTCAATTCCAGTGACCCTCTTTAACCATTAGGAAGAGGAATTTTTAAGTACAGAAAGAAACTCAACATAAGAATCATTATTCTATCATTATTAGATGGAAAGAAAACCATAATTTCTTGATAGGTGATGTTGCCCTGAGTGAACATCGCACAGGAATTTCAGAAAAAGAACAGCAGAAACATAATAATCAAGTCTAAAAGTCTGTGAAAGTACAAAAAAAAAAAAAAAAGTTACAACTCAGTGCAAAGATGAAATTAAGTATGCTGAGCTCTTTGAATTCACTACTGAATGACACAGTCACCAGGGATGCTAATCATTATGAGAGTTGCAACTCTCAAGTGCTGCTCTTGGGAAAATCTGCAACAGGAATATACTACTATAGCACCTTATGAAGAAGAAAGGAAACCCTTTGGCATATTTTTACAGGTACAAGGAAGTGAACAAGTATGAGACCAAGTGTCAAGCAGTTTTCTGCTATGGTGTATCATCTCTCTCAGACACAAATACCATACTTCTACAGTTTAGCAGTCACCTAAGACTGTTGTGGAATCGAGTGATGCCTGATACACAGGTACTGAAAAAAAACACTGCATATAGTCAAAGTCAGCTAAACACCATCAACTATGTACATTTTAATTTACATTAGTAAATAGTTAAATTTAAATTTGAAAATAAATTCTGGCTAGAGAGATAATGTATTCAGACTGATTTTGTCCATGTAGGAATACTATTTATGCTATACTTATTTCTAGATACTCTTTGATTTGTAAAGTTTAACATTTCTGTCATTTATTGATATAATTATTCTGAGTCTTCAAAGAATTAGTGAGCACTGATCAATAGTTTGGAGGTTAATCAGTACTTTACTTCTTGACTCCAGTTAAATTTAGCTCAATTAAACAAAATTGATGCTAATTTCTGTCCTGATTAATCAGTGGTTGTTAGCATATTATCATTCACTATCAGTAGGCTAAATCAGTTTCCCAAGAGACACCTCAGTAAAGCAGCTATAATGACATATCATGCCACAATTAAATAGTCTTTATTGTGATAACATATTTACATAGAACTCTTCATGTTTATACAAATTACAAACATGCACTATTTTTGAGACTAGGCAGCATATAGCCAAGACATATGCGAATACACATTAATAAAAAGATGGTAAAAGTGTATAAATTGAACTTAGAGCAAATTTCTATTGCTCCTATGAACAAAAAAGACCTTGCATGTTCACCTTGAGGAAAAAAAAAATGAGAAACTACCTTTTCTGAAGGGACTTGAGTATTTAAAAATACAATTATTTGTTAAGTTTTTCACATACAGACTATGTGTATTTCGTTTTCTCTTTTTACCCATATTCTTTTGCCT
The DNA here is from genome assembly GCF_037157495.1 of Lathamus discolor. NCBI lineage: Eukaryota > Metazoa > Chordata > Aves > Psittaciformes > Psittacidae > Lathamus > Lathamus discolor. The sequence goes on from NC_088885.1 coordinate 114,850,902, forward strand.
GTTTAGGAGCTGGGGGGTGGAAATAGATGCTACGATCAAATCTGTGCATGAAAAGCCATTTGTGCTATGGTTTTAACTAAAAGGGGTAACAATCCCATATTTAGAATCATAGAATCATAGAAGAGTTAAGCTTGGAAAGGACCTTAAGATCATCTAGTTCCAAACTCCCTGCCATGGGCAGGGACATCTCACACTAAATCATGTCAACCAAGGCTCTGTCCAATCTGGCCTTGAACACCACCAGGGATGAAGCATTAACAGCTTCCCTGGGCAACCCATTCCAGTGCCTCACCACTGCTACAGTAAAGAATTTCTTCCTTAAATCAAATCTAAACTTCCCCTGTTTAAGTTTGAACCTGTCACCCCTTGTCCTATCACAGCAGTCCCTAATGAATAGTCCATCCCCAGCATCCTTATAGCCCCACTTCAGATATTGGAAGGCTTCTATGAGGTCTCCACACAGCCTTCTCTTCTCCAGGCTGAACAGACCCAACTTTTTCAGACTATCTTCATACAGGAGGTGCTCCAGTCCCCTGATCACCCTCGTGGCCCTCCTCTGGACTTGTTCCAGCAGTTCCATGTCATTTTTATGATGAGGACAACAGAATTGCATACAATACTCCAGGTGAGGTCTCACAAGAGCGGAGTAGTGGGGCAGAAGCACCTCGTTTGACCTGCTGGTCACGCTCCTTTTGATGCAGCCCAGGATACGGTTGGCTTTCTGGGCTGCAAGCGTACACCGAAGCTGGCTCATGTTCATTTTCTCATCGACCGACATCCCCAAGTCCTTCTCTGCAGGGCTGCTCTGAAGCTCTTCCCTGCTCAACCTGTAGCTGTGCCTGGGATTGCTCTGACCCTGGCGTAGGACCTTGCACTTGGCATCCTTTAAACATCAGCCCACCACACAAGTATGTCAAGGTCCCTCTGGATGGCATTCCTTGTCTCCAGCATATCAACTGAATCAACTGAACCACGCAGCTTGGTGTCATTGGCATACATACTGAGGGCATACTCAATCCCACTCTCCATGTCAGCGACAAAGATGTTGAACAAGACCGGTCCCAACACCGATCCCTGAGGGACACCACTCGTTACTGGTCTCCAGCTGGACATTGAGCCATTGACTACAACACTTTGTGTGCGTCCATCCAGCCAGTTCTTTATCCACCGAGTGGCCCACCTATCAAATCGATGTCTCTCCAATTTAGAGACAAGGATGTTGTGTGGGACAGTGTCGAAAGCTTTGCACAAGTCCAGGTAGATGATGTCAGCTGCTCTACCCCTGTCCATTAGTTCCATAGCCCCATCATAGGAGACCACCAAATTGGTCAGGCAGGATTTCCCCTTAGTGAAGCCATGCTGGCTGTCACCAAGCACCTTGTTGTTTCTCATGTGCCTTAGCGTGCCTTCCAGGAGAATGTGCTCCAAGATTTTACCAGGCACAGAGGTGAGACTGACTGGTCTGTAATTCCCCGGGTCTTTCATTTCCCCCTCTTGAAAATGGGGGTTATATTTCCCTTTTTCCAGTCGTCGGGAACTTCACCTCACTGCCATAATTTTTCAAATATGATGGACAGTGGCTTAGCAACTTCATTCGTCAGCTCCTTCAGGACCCACAGATGGATTTCATCAGGTCCCATGGACTTGTGTACGTCCAGGTTCTTAAGATGGTCTCAGACGAGATCCTCACCTACAGTGGGCCCAAGGTCTTCATTCTTACAGTCCCTGTGTCTGCCTTCCAGGATTTGGGTTGTGTGGTTGGAGCCTTTGCCAGTGAAGACTGAGGCAAAGAAGTCATTCAGAACCTCAGCCTTCTCCAAATCCAGGGATAGCCAGTTCTCCTGACAGCTTCCGGAGAGGGCCTATGTTGTTCCTAGTTTGTCTTTTATTCGCTATATACCTATGGAATCCCTTCCTGTTATCCTTAACATCTCCAGCCAAGTTTAATTCTAACTGGGCCTTAGCTTTCTTAACCTGGTCCCTAGCTTCCCCCAAAATATCCCTGTATTCTTCCCAGGTCACCTGTCCTTGATTCCACCTTTTATAAGCCTCTTTTTTTTCCCTCCAAGTTTTCTCAGCAGCTCCTTATCCATTCAAGGAGGTCTCTCCTGGCCTTCCTGCTGCACTTCCTTCTAGTTGGGATGCAGCACTCCTGAGCTTGTAGTATGTTATTGTTGAATATCAAACAACAGTCTTAGGCTCCCCTGCCCTCCAGGGCTATATTCCATAGAACATTACTAAGCAGGTTCCTCAAGAGGCCTAAGTCTGCTCTCTTGAAGTCCAGGTCTGTGAGCTCTTCTCACTGTCCTGCGGATCTCGAACGCGACCATCTCCTGATCGCTACAACCTAGGCTGCCGTGGAGCATCACATTTCCAACCAGCTCTTCCCTGTTGGTGAACAGGAGGTCAAGCATGGCCCCTCTCCTTTTCTTATTACTTCTTAATACCAGGACCATAGTTATTCTTTAATTTTAAAAAATGAATAAAAAAGCATACAGAAGTGCAGCAAAAAGAAAAGTAGTTATGTCACAATCATATTTGTTGAATTATTTATTTCACTTTTTTGCTTTACTCCCCACACCCACCTTTACTGAATGAAATCTTCCAGACATCTGTGGTAGCTAACAGTGGTAAAGAAGCAGCACTTTATATCTTCAAACTGGATGTAAACATTAAATAATTAATCCTCATATAACTCTCTTTTATCTCGTAAGTTAGAAAAGTACTATTATCCAATGTTTTTGTATTTGTCAGATCATCTGGTAAAAATAGCTTTACTTCTCCACATGTAGATAAAGTAAGATTCATTTTGCAGTTCAGCACAAAACCTATATATAACAAGATAAAAATATTATTATTCCTGTTATGATATCTCTTTGAGATCTCAAAAAGTTATTCTGTCCTAAAAGACCGTTCTCCACTTCCCTTGGATCAAAACTTTTTATCTTTTAATATTTATCAAATGTGTGTTACATAAGGATACTGTACTGGTGGGGGGTAAGAAGACTATCATGGTTTAAACCCAGTCAGCCATAAATCAGCTTCACAGTTTCTCTCTCACCATGCACACCCCCCCCCCCCCCCCCCCCCGCCCCTTCTTGCCCTCCCCCTGCTCAGGAAGGGATGGGGAGGAGAATCAAAAGACTGCAACTCTCAGGGGTTGAGATAAGAGCAGTTTAGTAACTAAGGCATAACACAGATCACTACTGCTACTACCAATAATAATGATAAGAGAAATAACAAGGGAAGAGAATACAACACCTCACCACCCGCGGACCGATAACTCACCCCACCCCGCCCAACCAATTGCTGACTGATAACTAGTCCAACCCCGCAGTGCCCTAGCCCTTCCAGGTAACTCCCAGTTACTTCCCTGTCATGAGGTGATGTGGTATGGAATAGTGGCATGGAATATCTCTTTGGTCAGTTTGGGTCAAGTGTCCTGTCTCTGCTTCCTCTCAGCTTCCCCTCCTCCCTGGCAGAGCATGAGACTCAGAAAGTCCTTGGTCAGACTAAACATTTGAGCAGTAACTAAAAACATCGGTGTTATCAGCTCTGTTCCCAGGCTGAAAGTCAAAACCACAGTGCTGCACCAGCTACTAAGAAGGAGAAAAAAATGACTGCTATCGCTAAACCCAGGAAAAAGACCTATTTTACATATTTCAAAATTACCATTATTCAAGGTTCAGGTTTTCTGTAACCTGCCAGGCACTAAATTTCAACAAAAGTTATCTGAGTTTACTAGTTATGAAAAAGAAAGGCAAAGAAAACAGGTGTGTGGCCTTTGCCACTCTTTTTCCTCGTATTTCTACTTCAGAGTTAAATCAATGATGCAAACAAATCTATTGGTTTCGATCTGCCTGGGTGTTGTAGGTAAACTCTTTATATTTCAGGCTCTGCAATCACAAAGACCAGCCAAAGAGAAGATCAGTTAATACCCTGTTACAATTTCACTAAGAATGCAAATGTATTTTTTGAACTCTGTAAATGCTTAAATCACACTAGAATTCATTTTGCACAAATTCTTTGCAGTGAGACAGAATATGAAATACAATATACATTTCCAAGAAAAATCGTTTGGATTTATTTAGAATTATTTTTTTCTCCATTTTAATTTTTCCCCATAATGTTTCATAGACATTTTTGTATATTTTTAAGGTTCGTTTAATACTTTGCTTTTGATTTTCAGTATTTTTTCATTTCAGATTATGTAAACTATCCTGCTGACTTAACCTTAGTAGAGAGACAGACACATTACAAATTCCTCTAAATGCAGAGAGATTCCCTGCCAAGAGTCACCCCTGCTCTTTTCAGAAATATAAAATTAGTTGAAGAATCAACAGAGAGACCATTTAGAACTCCATTTTTTCAATCTCTCTGTTAAAAATATGCAAAAATATTTGAAACCCAGCTAATGAAGGAGACGGGAGTCAACTGTCCTTCAAATTTCATCTCTTCTATCACAAATAATTCCATTATAAAGACAACAAAGAAGACAAAAGCACACCTGTGTCTCCCTTTCTCCTTGTGAAATTCTACTGTAAATAAATTTTGCAATGAAACATTAATTCTTCCTCCGACGCCGTCTTACAGAAGCATACTATACAAAAGCATAACTAATCATGAGAAATATACTGGGCTAAAATTGTGTTTAGTCAAGTATACTCGACTCAGTAAAACAGGCTCTCTTTCAGAGTCAAGAAGAGGTGATGATTGCTCTTGGTTTGATGGTCATCACTTTTAAAGAACAGCAATGACAAAATGTAGACCTACAGCTGCTTTATTACACTTTGTTCAGATAAACTGACTGGGTTTAATGTTGCCATGAATCCTTACAGCTTTTGGAATTTGCCTTGGATATGACTAAAACCATCATGCTGTTGGCCTGGCTTCACTAGATATAGTGATAGGAAAAAAAAAGATATAGGAAGAGCTCCAGTTATATATACATAGAGAGGGACATTGAGTGTTTAATTTATGGAATGAATTCATGATGAAAAATGAGCAATACCGGCTTGTTGGAAAGGAGGAATAAATGCAGTCACTCTCAAAAGATTTTCATAACTCACATAAACTTATAAGTGTCAGAACTTTTAGATACTTAACTGAATCAGAAGCAACCTCTGAACCTTTGCAGGTGACAGAGCACAAAGTGCAGTCAGGCTTCTTCTCTGCTGTTTGTCATTGAATTAATTATTATGAAGCTGCTGGAGCCTGATAGATCTACAAGAAAAATATGTGCTTGTAATGTAATACATACCCCCCTGTGGGATTTTTTCTAGTAAATAGGTCTTTTTCTTGGCAAGATTTAATTTCCTGAACAACCGGAATGGTTTCCTAGTTTCTGAAATTCTTTTCACTCCTACTGTAAACTTGCCTGTTTAGAGATAGGCCTAACTTTCATAAAAAATGGAAATATTTGTGGCTGATGCAAGCATGTCAAGATAGGACTTTCTAAAGAATATACTAAAAAAACCCAGATATGAGCTGGTTAGTATAAAGCCGCGTAATTATGAGTTATGTTGTATACCTCTGCTTTTGATGCATCATGTGATTGTATTAGAATCAATATAAATATGTTATTATAGTTCGTCATGAGAATAATTAGGTATTAGGGAGCATACATATTTGTGTGTATATGTGTTTCAAACATTTGGCAGGTTATATAGATGATGTAAATGCATATAATCAGCAAATGCACTATGTTTGATTATGATGGTTCAACTACATAATTCTTTATTCTAATCTAATATAGTAATTCATTTATTTACAGAACAAAGGTGAGAAATACAGAAAAACTCTGATGATGCTGAGCAAGCAGATATGACAGTCTTGTTCTGTCTTCTTTGATGGCATCTTTTCTTCCTTTGTTATCCTATAAGGCTTTTAAAATTGCTCAAGGGCTCCTCAGTATTATTCCTATATAGAGAAGAAATCCATATTAGCAGGAGACTGATTAAGGCATTCTGCAGTCTAAGTTATGAATAGGAAGAACTGCTGAGACAAATTCGAAGAGCTGATGGCGATGTTCTGATTTATGCGGGGTCTGCAGCAGGCTTTCGGGTCTCTAGTATCACAGAGTATAAGAAAAAAGCTGTTCAGAATCTATTCTTATGTTTCTATATTAGTCTCTTTTCTTCTTTTTTTTTATTTTTTTTCTCCCAGGGTGTTATAAATCTTGTGGGTTTAAATAACTAAAATGTCATTGACCAAATTTATAGGTAATTTTGTTTTCCAGAATATGTATTATCATCTTCCAGGCCATGGTTAGCTCCAGAAGTAATTATGGGCCTGATCATATGCATTAGGTGCATGAATATTTTGCACAGCAGAGGTCTATATTTCTGGATAAAGTGAGTCAAGTGTTTTCTCAGCTAACATACTGGATTATATTGTGACTTTAAATGCACATTTAAATTCAAGAACATCTTAAATCTATTAAGCATGCATTTATCTTTTAGTTACTTTAAGTTAAACTCCGTGTGTGTATAATTTATTGCAATATTTACAAGATTTCAGAAATTCCCTTTGAATTAAGCAAGCAACTCCAAGAAATAACCCTCCAAATGCAAACTTTCAATTAAAAAAAAATAATAAAAAAGTAGATGATTCAATCTATTACTCTTTAGTTTATGCCAGGCACATAGTTCACTTGTGAACCACAGCACCAGGAGCCTACACACTGCTCAAAAAGTGGCAGGATTTACCAATTTGTGTTATGTGCATTTTGGCAAGTCAGTGTACTTACTCTGTCTGTGGTATTAGATCTTTTGCAATAACAGATGGAGACAGCGATTTCTGAGCTTTTATCATTTCAGCGAGCATTGTCTGACATAATTTTTTAAACATGAAGATGATTTGGAAGCAAAGGTACTCAGGTGCCAGATTTGGGGAACAATAAAAAAGCCACCCACCTTCAGTAATTTTGTGTTGTAGCAACACAAACTTTCTGCTCTCTAACAGCAGTGAAATGAAGAAGTTTCGTGGTCACATTTCTCCTTCCTTTCAAGAAATCTGGGACAATTTCTGAAATCACTGCAGTGTGCAATGAGAACATCTGTCAGCTGAAGAGCCAGCACATCAGTTTAACTACCTGCATTGATATTAAAGGACCAGCAAGATCACATCCCTGCTTGAAAGTATTAAAGATATGTTAACAATGTTCCCAGGCTATGGTATTTCAAGTTATATAGACTAATCCTCCAAAATATTGTGGAAAGTCATCAGGAAAAAAAACCCACAAAGCAAACATAAAAAACACCTGTAAAGCATGTTTTTTTCTCATTTCTTATCATTTCTATATTTTGTATTTATTTTCATACACATAAAATAGAATTTAGGGCCAAGACATAAAGGCACTTTTTTTTTTTTTTTTTTTTCCCAAATATAATTTCCACTCCACAGACAGAGTAGCAGGAGCCAGGGGCTTCCTGAGGACTGGGAACAACAAGGGGACACCCCCAGTCTTCCTGCTCTCTCAGGCATGGCTCAGAGTGGCTGAGAAGCCCCAGGAGCAGTCCCTGTCCTGAGCATTAGGCAGCTCCTTGGGGATGGGGATGGACCTTTTGTAAAAAGAAACAGGAGTCCTATTTTCTAGATGGAAGACAGAAAGATTCAATCAAATTTAATGTCACAGAACACACAAATGAGAGGAATGGATCCTTGAGCTGAATGCAGGTAACCTAGGGACCCAAACCATAATCAAAGTATAACTCTCACAAGACAACTTCTGACTAGCACGTATCCACAAAGATACCATAGGTCAGGAACTTGGTAACCATTCTGTGAAGGAAAGCTTGCCATCTGCAAATAGTTCCCTTTCGCCATATATTTTAAAAGATAAAGTGCATTCAAGTCCATAGAGATTACTATCCTATTAGAAAAAAAGTAACTTTGTAAAAGTACAAAGCCAGTCCAGTGTCTATGCATTTAGACCGCTTAAGCTTTGACAGTTCAGTGTAAGCTCATTTGTTATAAAAATTAAGAACTTTCAGATGTCTAAAAAGATATGCTAGCTGACAATTTGAGATGGGAATTCAGTGATATTCCAGCAATCTTTGAGACTACTGTGATCTTAATACACTGACGTTTAAAGACTTCTTTAGACTCAGGGGAAATAAATTGACTAATAGGTTAAGAAATTCTTAAAAAAAAGGAGAGTGTCAGAGAGCTATAATTTTTCATCCAGATGCATTAAAAGAGCTTTGAAAATTTAAATTTAGAAAGTTTAATCTCAAAAACTTTAAAATTAAAAAATTCCCTGTCCACTGAGAAGAGTGGAAGGAAGTTATGGGATTGATAATATTCAATATGCTCAATATACCCCAAATATATGAATTCCATGTACCTGACAAGTGATAGTTTCATTAAAATTGTAGTATTGGAAAAATATCCCCATTGATTCAACCATTCATGAAACCAGTTTATAACAGCCAGTGGAAACTAAACTGGTGCAATTACAATTGTGACTGAGGTGTGTATACATGAATATTAGAAATTAGGGCTGAAATGTTTCTCTGTTAAACACCAAAATATACAAATGCAACATTACAGTACTGTAAAAGATGTACTGATTCTGGATACTGTTTGGTGGATCCTTATTTGTTCTTTTATTACTCTGAAAGAAAAGCAAACTAAACCAGAGTGCAGATTAGGTTAGTTGAAGTCAGAAGTGTGTATACTCAGATAGTCTTTCTGAATGTGAGATGGCTGATGCCTATGAGGCAAAACAGTTCTGACAATTATAAGAAGTGACTGTGGATTTTGGTTGTTTTAGCTATATTTTTATATTATGTGTTGTGTAAGAGAGCTCCCCTTTTGTTCCCATGCTCCTCATTCCTCTTTGCTCTTTGTCCTCTTCTGTTTGCAAACCTCCTGGATGTGTTTCAAGATATAAGCTCGGTCTCTTATCTACCTAAAATTCCAAAGCATGTCAGTTTGGGATTGGATAGTATTATTGGCTGATGGAGTATGTTGCCCCACTGGAATGGAACAGAATTTCCAACAAGTGATTATTAAACATCTCTGATTTTTCCCTCTGGCTCCCACACATAGCAGTGCCAGGGAATAGAATTGCTTCTCTTAAGGTACCTCAGGCAGTCTGTGACCATCTCTGTTCTGTGGAGATTGTCTCAGCTAGAGTCACTTCTCCCTATTAAAATTCTAATTAGGGATAATTAATCCTAGTCTAGATATAGCTACATACAGGAAAAACACCAGTAAAAGTGACATTCTCAGCCTAACAGTTGAAGGCAAAACAGGACCCAAGAGGCAAAGATGAATAGTTTATTCAAACATGACTTAGTTTAACACTTTTAAAAGAAAGCAATTTGCCAATAATTATGGTAGGGTTTTTTCTCTGACAGTTTTTAAATGGCGAGTTAATGCTTTGCCTATGCTGCCTAGTTTAAACAATTACTTTAAGTGGTTCTTGTGACTTGTATTGACAGGCAACCAGACAGACCAAGTGGATCCTCTCCAGTATACCATTTGTTAGCCTATTTTCCTTCCTGAAGGGAGGTGTGACTTTAAATAGGCAATAGTTGTAGAGGGACAAAATCATTTGAGACAACTCATCCCATCAGCCACAGGGTAATGGAAAAGATTCCTGCCTGTTGCTATAGCCAAGATGGAGTATGTGCTTGTCTTTAGGCATGAGTATAGACAGACAAGAGCCTACTCCTCTTGCAGAAAAGTTAACCAAATTTGAGATTTGCTTTAAAAATTGTGTTTTACAAGCTTTGTCTATAGGCAGGATAAGTAAGTTGTACATCTGTCACTGTTATGTGGCTTCCAGGCAAAATTTGGTTTTTATTTGTATCCTTAAAAGCTACATCATAAGTGTCTGAGATTTATATCCCAAATTATGAGTAAAATTAAGAGGAAAAAAGAGTGGTTTTTCATTAGTTGTGTTTCTAGACTATCCTTGCCCCTGACAGGATTCACAAGTTTAAATCATTTCTATGAACTAGTTAGCACTTCAAAAATAATCAACGATACTAAAAAAAAAAACAAAACCCCGTCACCATAGCTTTACATGTGACATAAAAAAAAACCTTGTTCCAGCTGTATAAAGAAAATTCCATTTCATTTTTTTCTTTTCTTTTTTTTATTTTTGGTTTTGTTTGGTTTTTTTTTAGACAACATAGAATAAACCAGTAATATTTCACATCTCCATAGAAAAAGGCATAAATCTCAGTACTGTAAAACCTAGTAGATTTCCTCAAGAAAGTCACATTGTTGAAACTCAAGTTCTGGAGTAGTTCCTCAGGCAGTAAAACATCAACTCACAAGAGATTTTGAAACCACATAATATTTACTATATAGTTCAGTGAAACTGAACACACTTCAGTTTGCTGAATGCCAAAAGGAAAGATGGTGTTTGCTTCAATAAATGACAAAAGAAAACTACAAAGTTTATTGAAATAAATAGAAAGACTTGAAAAGATCATCTACAGATATTTGTAGCATGTAGCTTTAGTATTCATAAATTCTTGCTGTGGGCTTTTGTCTTTAATCACATCCAGGAGGTAAAATATTAACAAAGAAATAAATTAGATAAAGACATTCTTGTGTAATTTCCTTTCAAATTACATAGAACTCTGCACCTGGAATATGCATCTGATCATAAAAAAAACCACACTAATTTATATGCTTAAGGTTGCAAGTCCAATAAATTGCAGTGATTCATTACAAAGCTAGATGTAGCCTTCAACTTCAAAGCTCCTATAATTTAGTAAAGGAATCATCAACTTGAGTTTTTCCATATATATCAAGAGAATAAACCAAAGTTTAAACCTATACTGATGTTTTAGATACAACTGCAGCACACAGAATCGCTTTGCTCATCCTGGAATTCCTGTAGAACAGCCTGGGCAGGAAAATGTTTTGTGGGTTTTTGTTCTTTTTCATTTTTCAGAAGAGGATGGGGTTTGGATTTGGGGATGAGGGGGAGAGGTTTGTTGTTAGGTGGTTGTCATCTTTCTCTATTCCCCCGCTCCCATGGAGATTAAAATTTTATCCAACACTGAATCACTGAACAGGAGTTGAAACTTACAGTGTATAGCAGTAAATTAATAAAAAAGAAATGCACACAGAGGTAGTAAAAACTAGCTTTAATATTTTGTGATATTAGGTCCATGCTAGAACAGGGGAGTAAGTGAATATTATTTTGGTGCCCTTATCTCCCACACAAGTTGAGGGTTTGTCAATATTCTTCTAGGCTCTCTTGAACATTTATCAGTCAGCATTGGCAGCTGTGACAGGATGACTGCTCATCGAATGCCAAATGTAGTAACGCAAAGCTGTCATTCTTTAACAGGTTATTACTTTGAAATGATTATTATTTAAGATAAGTTTTCTACGTATATTTAAGGCAGACTTTCCACCATCTCTGAGTTCTAGAAGGATGTAAAATACAATATAAAAAATGCAAATTGTATCTGTAAGGAATACATGTAATCGTAATACTTCTGTATAAGTAGATTATTGCATTGAAAAAGCATTTGATTATTCCCTAGTATATCAAGGTCTCATAGATACTACTGTTTATAGCAATGTCTATTATTAATAAACTGTAAATAATTTGAATGGAATTTCCTGCAGAATGTAATGACATTTTTGTACATGTTATTAAAAAACTCCAAGTTGACTTTCATTAAACAGAAAACCTGTACCATGCTGAATGCATTGAATGTCAAGGTTAGAGGTGAATAATTTCTCCAGTACTTAGAAATGCTTACTTCACAATAACTTAGGAGATGAATGAGGGTGCAGGAGGAAGAAAAATGCTTATGCTACAGAATTGCAGATGTGCATTTAGAATAGAACTGTTTCCATACCATTATGCATTTGTGAATCTGATGGTGTCTTTGTTTCTGTGAATTCTCCACTGCTGAGAGGGTGACTGAAAATAACTCATGAGCTAGAGATAAAACATGTTTGCTTTAAAGAAAACTCGGATCTCATTAGAAGGTTTTCTAATCATCACACAGCAAATGAAATGCAATGATGGTATGCATGCAGTGGAGAAAGTATCTAGCTATTAAAAAAATAGACTGTTCTTATTGATTACAAGATGCACTTTTATAGCATATCTTGAAGCTGCAACTCCATCAACCAGCTATAAATATGTTATTTAATAATTAAATTAATTTGGGAAGATGTTGGAAATTATTCTTATGTACTTTAGCTTTCTTTTCTTTTTCTTCATTTATTTTTGGTTGAAATAATGTATGTTAATGGTAATAATTGAGATAATCCAGTTCCTTTTCTCTTACAAAAAGTATGTGTTTATAAAATAAAATAATTAAATAAAATAATAAAATAAAAAAAAGTCATTTCAGTGTCTGAGAAAAGAAATTAACGAAGGTTTCTAGGGAGTGGGGGAAGCTCATCTTTTAATACATATAGAAGCATTATATAGTATAAAACGTTCCATATAGCTCATGGTGTACCTTCTATAACATTTATTTAATTTAACAAATTATAGTCATAATATTTCATTTTTATTTTGGTTAATCCTTCCAAATTATTTCAGTTGCTTTTTTCATGGAGATGGCTTTTCCTGAGTTCTTTAGTTTCATTATTATTTTGTTTGGTTGCAATTGGTATTTTTTCTGTTTCTTAGGTAAAAGCTACCCTTGTACTCATTTTCTTTACTATTGATGATGCTGGAACTCTATCAATGAGTGCAGGAAGAAAGAAAACACAAAAGGACGTGTATACCTTCAAAGAAAATTCACTAATAACGCAAATAAATAACCCTGGGAATAACTTTATAACATTTACACAACTTTAGTCGTGGTTAATTACTCCTTGGAAACTGTAAACTTAAATCTGCTGTCTCACTTGATTAGGCTTTTTCTTTTTAATCCAGCTTGTATTTTATCGGTTGTTTCCAGACTTCTATTGTTAAGATGGCAGAAGTTTAATTATTTCTTGATTTGCATGTAAAAACATCATCATTACTGACATTATAAAAAGGAAAATAGCTTCACTCTTTAAAGTAAGACAGGTTTTGTAGCCTAGTCTTTAAAAAAATAATCCTGCATCTGCTTTGTTTTATCTTGTTTAGAATCTTTGTGCTTCCTAACTAATGTGCCATTTTATATCCTACCAATTAAGCGGCAAAGCAGGGTTGATTGGAAACATTGATTTTGGATTAAAAACTAATTCCTCCAACTGTGAGCTGAGTCGTCACATTGTTTGTTGTTTATAGCTATTCAGTAATCAGTTGAATCATTTATGCAAATATCACCAAAAGTTCAGAGGACCTTAGAATACGTAATTAATTATGCTAAAAATCTTATTTGAAATCGATTATTTATTATTTTCCTACTTAAAACTACTCTTTTTACAATCATAGGGCATAGGAGGCATAGTCATGGACTACCACTTTTCTTAGATAGACAGACTGTAAAACTGTACATGAACCTTACCTGAAGACAGCAGAGTCTAAATGTAAACTAAAGGCTCACATGCAGACCAACAGGGACAAAGAGAACATGAAGCTTATTAGGAAATTTCAATGACATAGCAGGAGAGTTATTTTCAAGCTTTTTATTAAGTTTTGTACCGAAGGAAAAGAATTCTGAGACAAAAAGCCGTTAGTCCTCTACTTCACAAGATACAGTCTCCCAAGAGTGAGAAATAGTGTCTGTTAAGTTTAACACATGGGCAATAGAAGCAGGCACAAGCAGAATTGGGAGCCAGTAGTGAATGAAAAGTGGTAGTATGTAAAGAGGGACATAGCTGTGAAAGGCTTTGAAAATAAGAAAAGAAGCTTATGCTTCTTCACTGGAAAGGGGCAAGCAGCAAAAAGAGAGCAGGTGGTATCAAAGCTTAGAAAATGGTCTTCGCAGTAGCATTAAGAGGAGAAGAAATCTGTACTTTCATTAGACAGCTAAGGGGACAAAAGCCTGAGTGTGTTAGCTGCATCTGAGTTTCTAAGTCCTTTAAGACACCTATCTCTTAAGCACACAAGGGATAGACTCACAGTATCATAGAATGGGTTAGAAGGGGTCTTAAAAGCCATCTAGTTCCAATCCCCATGCCATAGGCAGGAACCTCTCACTAAATCAGGCTGCTCAAAGTCCCATCCACCCTGGCGTTGAACATTCCCAGGGATAGGCGATTTACATCTTCTCTGGGCAACCTGTTCCAGTGGCTCACCACCTTACAATAAAGAACGTTTTCCTAATATCTAATCTAAATCTATCTTCAAAAAGCCATTACCTCTTGTCTTATCACTGCATGCCCTTGTAAAATGTCCCTCTCCAGCTTTCTTGTAGGCCCCCTTTAGGTACTGGAAGACTGCTATAAGGTCTCCCCTCACCTCCTTTTTTCCAGACTAAACAACCATATTTCCTTCAGCCTCTCTTCTTCAGACTTGTGCTCTAGACCCTTCACCAGCTTCATTGCCTGTCTCTGGACCTGCTCCAGCACCTCAATATCTTTCTTGTAGCAAAGGACCCAGAGCCTCACACAGTGTTTGAGGTCAGAACCACACACAGTGTTTGAGGTGTGACCTCGGTATTGCCAAGTTCAGGGGGACAATCACTTCCCTGGTCCTGCTGGCCACACTATTTCTGATACAAACTAGGATGCTGTTGGCCTTCTTGGGCACCTGGACACACTGCTGGTTCTTATTCAGCCAGCTGTCAACCAACACCCCAGGTTCTTTTCTGCCAGGCAGCTTTCTAGCCATTCTTCCCCAGGCCTACAACTTTGTACTGGGCTGTTGGGACCCAGCTGAAGGATCTGACATTGAGCCTTGCTGAATCTCTTATAATTGCCTTTGTCTCATCAATTCAGCCTGTCCAGATCCCTCTGCAGAACCTTTCTGCCCTCAGGCAGGTCAACACTCCTGCCCAACTTGGTATTGTCTGGAGACTTCCTGAAAAGTGCACTTGATACCTTTGTCTAGATCTTTGATGAAGATATTTAACAGACCTAGCCCCAGTACTGGGACCTGAGGAACACCACCTGTAACCAGCTGCCAGCTAGATTGAAGTCCATTCACCACCATTTTTTGAGCCTGGCCATCCAGCCTTTTTTTTTACACATCAAAGAGTATTCCCATGCAAGGCATGAGCAGCCACTTTCTCCAGGAGAATGCTGTGAGAAACAGTATCAAAGACTTTACTGTAGTCCAGGTAAACCATATTCACAGCGTTTCCCAGTGTACATTTGCTAATGTACCATTACAACTTCTCTATGGCTTAATTGCCTTCAAAATCCACTAGAAATTCAAAACTTCAGGTGTTGGTTTGGTGGGGTTTTTTGAGCATTGATAGTGGTTTGCATGTACTTAACTTCTTGGTTAGTCTCCTTTGTCTAGCCAGCCTACACTTTTCTTTTGAGAAACAATTTTCAAAGATTATTGTTGCCTTGTTCTTTTATCTTTTCATGTCTCTGCATACGGTGGGACTGCTCTGCTATAGGAAATGATAGACCTCATGAAACAATCTGACTATTTTAGCTTTTTTTTTTTTTTTTCTGGCACTACTTTTTTGGTGGTGATGATTTGACACGTATGTCTCGTTTCAATTGTCAGATTTTTTTTTTTTTTTTACCAGTCTACTCATTCTGGGCATAAATCATCACCTTGCAGCCTATCTATGATAAGCTCAAAAATGAATTGCCAGAATAGATGATGTATCAGAATTAGATTTAGAACCTGCATGTACTAAAGAGAAAGTAAGTCGTGCCAGCATAGTAACCCTGATTGGCGGATATAAATGGTCCTGCTCTGCCCCCTTCATACATATCTTTTCTTTAAGAACGTGCTCTAAGAGTCTCAGATCTGAAGCAGGTAGCACAAGTACAGGTGAGTGTCTTACAGCCTTTAATTACCTGTAATATCCTGGAGGGTTAATGACAATCTACCACGTGGATGCCTGCAGAGATCATTATTTTCCTTTTTCAAAGACTAATTATCTGTAACATGATGAAATTTGTTGTCTAACATACAGAAATTATTATTTCAGTCTTAAAATTAAAAATCATGAATCAAAGATGTGTTCCATTTCTTGTCATGGTTTTACTTCTGTTTCTCTATGATGGATTAGTTTGCATAAAGACTATATTAAAATATGTGAAAATATTAACTTAAATATGCTCGTGAAGTGCTTTCATTGGAGCCTCTTCATCTAAATTGCACGAGACACTGTTGCATGGGATCTTTCATATTATTGGGTGGTAAAAGAAAGAGGTGAAGCCTTAGGCAACACAATACACAGAATTACCTAATGTGACTATATCCCAAAGCAATGCATGCCCTGTTACATCTTTTGACTAAATTGACTCATGAATATGCAAAATGTGGTTAAATTGTGGGGAATGCAAAATTATTTACAATTCAAATATCATCACCCAAATGCATATTAAAATTAATGACTTCTGGATAAATGTTAATGAATAGGATATAATTCTACTTTAAAATATAAGAATATTCATACATCAATAATTGATGTATTTTGCTTTTGAAACTAAGTTGCTTCATTTCCAGATAGAACAGAAAGAATGCCACCTTAGTTATTTGTACTAAATGTTTCTTTTTTAATCAGAACTTATGCCTACAAATAACTTCATGCTGCTTTTCTGCTTCTCAACATGGCCTTGGTAAGAATTATTTTACACATAATTAGGTTTTGCATACACAGATTAACACGTTGGCACAAACATGGCACACAACTAGACTGGACATTCTAACTGTCAAATATTCACGATACAGGTATGGACCAAAAAGGGAAAAGCATGCAAGTTTCAGCATGTTTCCTTCTATGTTTGCAGGGATGGATAAAGTTCTGGAAAATGGGGGAAAAAAGCTCATGAAGTTACGAATTTTCTGAAGTCATTAACTTAAAAATACACACATATGCTCAACACTACAATAGAGCAAACCAGTATCTATCATATGTGATGATGGCAAGTTGAATCTTTAACTTGTTAACCATACATTTCTGCTTTTCACAAGCAAACAGACAGTGTTCTACTTTTAAAATTCCAAGTTTACTCTTTAGTTTAGTCAATTATACTGAATAGGTAACAAACATGAGAACAAGATCTAAGTGAAATTAAAGATCCTCTGTTTTAATTATCATTAAAACTGAACTTAAATCTTGGCTTTAGAGAAAGTGTTATTTTCTGCTCAAGCAACTAACAAAAGGTCAGATATTTTTAGATAATGTAATCTTCAGAATCTCATTACTTCATAGCGGTTTGAGCTTGCTTTCTACCAAATATTTTTTTGCAACATGAAAATATTTCTGATTCAAGTTTTGTTAGTTCAATGAAAAAAGAAGGGCAAATTATGAAGAGATAGAAGCAATTTATGAAACCACTGTCCCCCATCTGCAGATACTTTTTAGCTAGGTACACCAGATTGCTGCTCTGTGAGCTGTACTGAAATATGACTACACTCAAGACTGACAGTCTTCAGATTGACACTAAAATTCATTGAAATTAATAGTTAAATGCATTAACTGTAAAGGATTATTAATTTATCTTCTGACATGATGCCTCTGTAGCCCATTCACATTCTTAGGTAGAAGGTGCACTTGTATTTTGACATTTTCCTTCTATCCCTCTCTCTTAGCTAAAATCTAAGGCTGATCTAGTGTCACATGTTCCATAGTGAAAAAAAAATCAAGATCTCTTCTACAGATCTGGTATCACCTGAATGCAAAAAAATCTAAAGAATCTCTTAATCCTATAAAT
The DNA here is from genome assembly GCF_037157495.1 of Lathamus discolor. NCBI lineage: Eukaryota > Metazoa > Chordata > Aves > Psittaciformes > Psittacidae > Lathamus > Lathamus discolor. Next base: position 114,868,623 of record NC_088885.1, read on the forward strand.
CACTTTCAATACAATGCAGAGAAGAGGCCCAGTGATTGATACATTTCACAGTTTATCCTCAGAGTGTCCAAGCAGAGTACACAGAAAACTCCATCCAATCCTCCAGACACCTCCCACCTTCCACACACAAAAAAAAAGTCAAACCCAACAAAACCCAAACAAAAAAAAAAAAAAAAAAAAAAAAAAAAACAAGCCTTCTGAAAGCATACTGTGGGGAAAAAAAAAAAAAAAAAAAAAAGAAGAAACAAGCCCAAAAACCAACAAGCAACAAAAAAAAAAAGAAAACAAAGTCACAGTTTTCAAACAAGTACCTTCTTTTTTGTATCTCATTAAAATTTAAATACTTGCAGCCACTTTAAACGAACATCTCTTTTTTGCAGTTGGCTTAGTTTGAGCAGTGAAAATAAAACCATACTTTCTATAAATGTATATATTTACAGTGTATATATATATTTCTCTATAGTCATTTTCAGTTCTCTTTTGCGTGTGTTTGCAGAATGCTGTAGAATTTTGAACATGAATGCGGCAGGGCAACATTCAAATCCTAAGTTTTCTGTCCATATTGAAATTAAAGTAATAAAAATATATTCTGCATATGTCAGGGTTTATGACCTTGATAAGCCTTTCCTGAAAATGTTCGGCTTTACGACAGTCGCTACAAAAAAATATGTAAATGATGAAAACATTTTTTTAATGGAAATAAATTACAGCAAAGCATTTAAATGATTTATTGAGAGGCAGAAAGAAACTATCCCATCTCACATTTTACAGAAAGAAAAGGTGTCTGATTAAATTTTATATTTCATGCACCAGAAAGCATGCTTTCTATAATCAAAATCTTTGATCAACTACAAATTACTGGGGACCATGCAGTCTGTGGAGATAGAAATAAGTGAAATGCCTTCAACAACTGAAAACCAACTTACCCACTTAGAGGAGTGATAAACCAGGTTTTGAATTTGATTTCTTTAGTGATAGAAGTACTCTATCAATCTTTTTAAAAAAACATTTCAGGACATAGAGAAAACGCAAGTACTCAGTAGGTCATATCAAAAAGCAACAGGCATAACAGGTTGTCAGGCTGAATGATTATGTGACTCTGAAAATGTGCTGTAATCAGACTTTTGTGATGTAATAAATAGATATGTGTTTACTTTCTAATGTTAATTTCGCCAATCTGTCTATAGCAAGTTTTTATATAAAATGTGAACTGCTGTAGTTAGGCTTCTGCTTGAAGTTCATGTCTGTATTTTTTTTTTTATTTTAGAGTGGAAATACTTTGAATGCAATACTAAATGAGTATGAAGCAATTCCATCAGTGTGTTTGAGTGTGATTCAGGGCACCACTGAAAATAAATAAGGGAATTAAATGAAGAGACACGGAACTGTTGGAACAAGTCCAGAGGAGGGCCATGAGGATGATTAGGGGACTGGAGCACCTCCTATATGAAGACAGGCTGAGGAAGTTGGGGCTGTTCAGCCTGGAGAAGAGAAGGCTGCGTGGAGACCTCATAGCAGCCTTCCAGTATCTGAAGGGGGTGTATAGGGATGCTGGGGAGGGAGTATTCATGTACTGTAGGTTACCCTGCTCTTGCAGGGGGGTTGGACTAGATGATCTTTTGAGGTCCCTTCCAACCCTTGGGATTCTGTGATTCTGTGATTAGGGACTGCAGTCACAGGACAAGGGGTAATGGATTCAAACTTAAACAGGGAAAGTTTAGACTGGATATAAGGAAGAAATTCTTTACTGTGAGGGTGGTGAGGCGCTGGAATGGGTTGCCCAGGGAAGCTGAGAATGCTCCATCCCTGCTGGTGCTCAAGACCAGGTTGGATGAAGCCTTGGGTGAGATGGTTTAGTGTGAGGTGTCCCTGCCCATGACAGGGGGGTTGAAACTTAGAATCATAGAACAGTTTGGGTTGTAAAGGACCTTAAGATCATTTATCTCCAAGAAATTGATGATCTTAAGGTCCTTTCCAACCCTAACTATTTTATGATTCTATGATTCAAGTAAAGTAAGAGAGAAAAAGAATATACACTAAGGAATATATTAATTAGAAGGGCTAAATGCCTTTTTAGACAGTTAGTTCCAGTAAGGTATTTTGCTGCAGAGAAGACTTTCCCTTTGGGTTGGAGAGATACCAGCACTCTGGTGGAAAGTGAAAGTAAAAATGTGAGTTAGACATTTCCACTTTCCTTTTGGCATTGGATGTTTTCCCACACTGCTATTGAGTGTGATGGTGTCTGTGAATGCTGCTCTTTAGCAGCAACCCCTTACCATGGCATTATCCTACACCTAAAAATACGTTCATTTCCACACACAATAGATTGTCCCAGAGGATATGAAAAACATATGTTAAAATGCAAATGTGAACAAAAGAGAGGTCAAGAGTTGAAAGAACTCTGTGGGTTGTTGGCACAGAAGAGATAACAGATGCTACTTGAGTACCCAGAAAATATAGATTAACAAGGAAAGTATAGAGTCCTTCTGTTAGGTGGATAAAGATGAAAGAAATCACTTACCTAATGGAAGATTAGAGGAACTATGAGATACAGGAATACTATCAGAAAGGTATGAAGAAATAAAATCCAGAGAAAGACAAGACAGAATGAAAGCAGAATATAAAAATTACCAGAAATCTCTTGAAAAGGTACAATACAGACTAACAGTGAAAGAAAACCTGAACCAGAGGTAAGAATTTCTCTATTGGAGACGTTGGAAAGATTATGAGTTAATGATGTAAATCATGTGATTTCCAAAGGTTTTAGTGGTTAAGAACAATAGTGAGAAAAAATATGAGAGAGCCTGAGATAAAAGGTGTGCTTTTTAATAGGAGAGAGAGAACATTTAGGTGTCATGGCACTAGGTTATATGCAATGTGTGAAACTGTATCTACAATCACATGACACCTGTATATATAACAGACCTAAACCGACAAACACCAACAGTCTTCTCTCTGGGACTTACTATGTGATAGTCTTGGCTTTGGCTAAAGCAACTATATTTGAATAGAAAATTCTTTTAGTCTATAGAGATTTTTTCTGTATATTGTCATATCTCTGCTAATTTTCTTTCAGAACATGTAGAGGATGGGAAGAATACAAAAAAAAAAAAAAAAAAGACCAAAAGCTGAGGAAGTTTAAGATCTATGTAACTAACACAGAGCTGGTAAATATAACACATTGTGGTAAATATAGACACACAGTCATAACTACATACAAAATTTCAACTTTCTGTAAATACATCTGGATAAGCACAAAAGATCAGGCAAAATTTGTTTTTTCAAGAGGTTGATGATCACTTGAAGGAATATAGCACAGCTGAGAATTGGTAGGGATCTGTGCAGCTGCTGAAAGCAAAAAAGTAATAAAGACTATGGGCACAGAGTGAACATTTGTCATACTGACAGTAGTGGAAACTGGTATAACTTCTATACCCAAGAAACAAAGACAGTGTGATGACCAGTAGTATTAACTTCCCTGTAATTTCATCCTTGAGAGGTGGAAAATAATGTGGGTTAAGAAGAAATTCAGAAACTAAATTCATTCTCCACCTTCCCTTCTTTTCTTCAATTCCAGCAAACACTTATATAAGTAATAGATCTCATAATTTAGAAATTTATAAACTGGAAATCAGATTTAAAAATTACGAGTTTATTTTTTGTTGGTTTCAGCCAGATTTGAACAAGTGACTCAGACAAGAAAAGATTATTTTACAACTGATTTTTCTTAAGTGGAGATTTAATAGATTTTTTTTTTTTTTTATAACTAAATGCACCAATACTGCTGACACTTAATTAGGTCAATAAAATTATTTATTTTGAATTTTCTGAAATAACAGTTGTTTTCTGGAGGACTTTTCCTTGCAGTTTCTAATCTAGTGAGGAAGGATTTAGATATTTTTCCTCTTTAGTTCCCCCTAATATTGAAGGGGCTGAAATATACGGTGACAAAGGAAAGGATAGAGTATTCCTAGATAATAATTTAATTATTCATTAAAATTATTATTCCATTATCACTTAATAGAAATAATAAGCATAAACAAGACATTCCAGAAGAGTTTTTCAAATAGCATCTGAAAATTATGAAATACAAGAACTGTTGCAACTATGCTATCAAGTGCAAAAAGCAAAGCATGCTTGTTTATATTTTAAGTCTGTTTAAAATACTGGGTCTCAAGTGACCTACTTTTCAGACTTTCATGTGATGTGTTTGCATTTTTTGATATAACACATCTGTACTGTTCTCAGCTGTAAATGATAATAACAATTGTTCTTCATCTCAGAGTCTTAGTGAGTCTTAAGCTATTAATATTTTCTTTAGGATTTCAGCTGGAAGGTACTCTTTGAGACATTAACAACAAAAATTGTCTCACTACTTTTATGGCAGCAGAAAACTCGGACCTGGATGATCACATGCTTACAGAAACTTTATTCTTACTCTTGTCAATCCTTTTACTTAGGGAAATTAGACTTCTGTGTATATCATGGACACTTACTGAGGGTTACACAAGCATTTTGACCTAAGACAGTCTCCTTGACGACTTAATGCAACGTACCACAATGATTGCCACTGTAGAGCTGTGGCTCTTTGGCATTGTACACCACTTTGCTTCAGCAATTAATATTTGTTGAAAACTGGGTTCCAGCCCCTATTGACAGAATTGCTGATCAGAATCAGCTGTCTCACTTTGCTCTGCGAATCAAGTCAAACTAGCTTAGACCAACTGCTCTTTGCTTTTCAACAGGAAAGGTAAATTCTCCATACTCAGTCAGTCTCTTTTACTCTAAAACAGTCCCACCAAGGTAAGTCAACTGACTAGGCAGCATCCATATGACTCAGAAATGACCCTCAGTGTTGGTGGAAATCATGTAACCACGCACTGCACAGAGATTTTCAGTCTGGACAAAACAGAAGTTTGGGATTTCTCCCCCTTTTTTCCCAAAAAAAATAAAAATAAAAACAAAACAAAACACAAACCAACTGCAACACACCTAAGACAGATGTATTATGCATCTGCACCCTAATAAAGGGAAGCTGTGCTAACTTCTTAGGCTTTTCTGATGAGCTTGTTCCCATTTAAGTCTCAGAAAATTTACAGAACCTTTGGTTCAAAATAGACATTTTAAATATAATTTATAAAAAAATCAACACTCCCTAGGAATATAGGCAGAAAAAGATAAACTTTAATCTTCTGCACACCCTTCCATTCCTGCTGAGCTCAGCAGGTTTTATTCACCCAGTGAATGCCAAAGCACAACCCAGATTTATAACTTTTCCTGAAATTTGCAGACACTTCAGATATTTCACATGCAAAAGCCATTGTTAAAAGATGTAGAGTTTGGCTGAGGCTAACTGTGCTGTATGAGAGCAAAGCCTTTGAGTACGAGCCCAACAAAGGTTTTAGGGCATTCAAAGAATTGTGATGGATTTAGGTCTACATTTTTAAATGAGAAGAGAGGATCATACTCTATATGACTGCTGCAAGAAATGGAGCACAACTGCAAAACCCAAGCTGTGAACAACTTTGTCTTAAACAGGCAACAAATACAGACTGAATGTGAAAACTGAGAAGAGCTGATCAGCCTTATATAAAAAAAAAAATAGCAAGGAAGAGTCAAGTGAAACAAAAGACATTCCAGAAAAGCAGAAAAGGGACTAAGAAATGTAGGGTCTAACACAGAAAACAGCTGTGGTGAAAAATATGATCACTGTATCCAAAAGAACAACTATAAGAGAGGAATAAACCTCTTAAATCCCCTGCTAATTCTCATAGATCTGTGCTCCCCATGGAAACAGAGACGTGAAGCTTGCTAACCTAAAGAATATAAAAAAACATCAAAAACAGAAAAGGTCACACGAAGTTCCAGGAGAAGCTTGATGCTTGATCTTCATGTTAGCAAAGGAAAATCAGCCTAATTCCTCCATGGTAATGATTTAAAGGGAAGCTTTTAAAACCAGTCCCCAAAAAGTAAAAATGAGATTCAAAGGCAGGATGTCATTTACAAAATCAGATTGGAACGGGATTACTTAATTGAAAGAGAGAAATTAAAAATATGAAATAGTACAGCTGGAGCCTGCAAAAAAAAAAAAAAAAAAGGGGGGGGGAGGGGGGGAAGCGGATGAAACACGTCAGTAAAAGTTAAAAAAAAAAAAAGAAAGAAAAAAAAGAGATTAAAAAGTGCTCAGTAGATGTTGACATCAAACATGAAAAAATGTGAGGATTTGGAAAATAATTACTGAAAGACATGCGGGCTATAAATTTAACAGCAGAAATTGCATCAAGTATAGACAGAAAGAAAGAAAAAGCTCGTTATCAAAGATTAGCTTTGAAGTATGGGGCTATGACAAAGGTACTGTAGTGGATGAAAGCCAGTTATATTCAAGGCTTAATAATTCAGCGTTTCTCTCCAAGGCACTCTCTAAAGTTGTATCGATCAAAACAAAAATGCATTTAGAAATAAGATACATATGCAGAGCAAAAGACCATGAAAGTAGTCCGAATAAAGAAAGCTGGAAAAACTCCTGTCCAACTAACATAAACAGAAGCTTTCATTAAATGTTTGCTGAATGTTTGCAACTAAGCCTATGGGAGTGTAAGAGGACAAGATGCAGGCTTTGTTTTTTGTTTTGTTTTGGGTTTTTTTATTTCATTTCTGGTTTTAATTTTCCCGGAAGGATTATGATATAGAAAAGAAATAACAGCTTAACATTGAAGTGAAAGAACTACGGTGCAATGCGTAAGGTTGAAAGTTTCACTGTGTTCAGTAAGTCTTGTGGGACTCAACTGCAAGTTAATTAGGGTGTAAAGTGATCACAATTTACCTTATTTTTTATTTTACTGGGTAAAAGAATCTTTATTTAGGCTTTAAGTCTCAGAGCTGAATAGCATGGATGATAATATCCAACCATGCTGTCCTGACAAAGTCATGCTGGGAATCTTGTAGCTGAACTGCAGGCTGCCTCACACTAGCAATTTCTGTTTTCCAACACATTTTTAAAACAATAACAAAGCAGGAATGCTACACTTTCTAAGCTAAGCTGTTGAATAGGAACAGACAGAGAAGAACATTTTTTCCAAGCCCAAGACAATAATTACATATCTAACGAAGGGCTGTGGATGTTGAGAATTTTTTAAAATCAGGCTCTTTGTCCTAAACAACAAAACTGTCTAAACCAAAATTTTCCATATTGAAGCCCTTTCTTGCCTCTCCTGTAAACAGAAAGACCATAACTTTCTTTCTCTGCTCCTCTGTGGTTTGTTTATTCTTTACCAGCCTCCTGCTTTTACAGTTTTTTCCCTCTAGTCCCCTTTTTTTTCTGCTTTCTTCTATAGTGTTATTTTTGGTAGAAGGTCCGTTCAGGCATCCTTCAAATATACCCTGTTCTTCTGAACACAGCCATTAATGGTACCAATTTCTCTTGTTTTCTATCTTCTCTCCAGCAGTGTGAGTAAAATACGACAAATGTCTTATCAGAGAGTTTTTTCTACTCCTCAAAGTATTCGATGTCCTAACAATCACAGAAGCACATAACATGATTACACAAATTTAGAGAATTTTATTTTAAAACCCTATACCAAAAGATGTAATTGTAGTTCAGTAGGTAAACTGAAAAGACCCCATAATCCTAGTCACAAGGCATTCATCACCCTCTTCCCTTATTCTTCTAACTTATTTAATTGGGCAGATTTGTCACTGGTGTAATAGCCATATGCTCACTTGTATTAGCTTTGAAAATCTGTGGCAGAAAATCTGTGGCAGAAAATCTGTGGCAAAATATCTGCAGCCAGTGATGGTCTGCTCTGTTCTTACATTGATTTTTTAGCTATTCACAACTATTCCCCATCCATATTATCAAATCTACATCAGTTAACCGAATTAGGAGATATTAGTTTTTATTTATACTTCTTGACACAGAGTAAATTGGTGTTTCAGGAAACACTTTTGACATGCTCAAGTAAGGCATTAAAAGCCTTGCTTTTCTGAGCATGTATCAGACTGTCAAATTTTCCTAGATATATATCAAACACATTAAACTCTTACATGGCAAAAGAAAAATGTGAAGAGATAAAACTTCTTTGACAGCAAGTTCACACTGTCCAGAGTCTTATTTGCCAGCATCATGGGAAATAGAATTATACAGGAAAAGACCTGAATAAAAGCATCTGTGGTCAAAACTTGAGTTATGTTAGCATAAAAAAGAATTGTAGCTCCATGCAGCCTGAATAGAAAAAGAACGAGATAATGTGCTTAAAAAAATAATGGGTTAATTATGTATGTATTTTTAATAGACTGTTTCAGTTCATCTTAATATTTAAGAAGTTGGTGTAGATAGCTACTACATAACATAATGCAAGTCAGTTCTAAGATTTTGACTGGGTGTGTTTCAAGTTTTCAGAGACTATTGTTTCATAAATCATTTGAAACGGCACAAGTACTTCATCTGTACGGACTGAAAGTTTCTACCAGATACTTTATCATTAGTTTCCTTGTGTTCATTCAGTTCCTTAATTAGGTGTTTATTTCCCTTCCCTTTTCTAACTTTCCATAATTATCTCAACACTAACAGTAGATTACAGAGATGTCTACACAACATACCATCAAGCCCTATGAGCTGCCTTTTCAAGCCTTGCAACCAAAGATTTAGCACTCATTTGATCAGAGCTGGAATGCAGAAGCTAGACCTGACCTGGAAATCTGGACCTGAACTCTAAGACCTTGTACTCTAGGGCTACAGCAGATGTAATTGCAGAATCAGTAATGCTCAGGTTGCCTATATACACTACAACAGGCTGAAAGAGGAAGCACTGTTTACGCGAAAGGATGATGCCTACTAATGCTAGTCAGTAATATCTTATCTCTGAGAAAGACCAGAACTTCTGGATTCCAGCTCCTGCTGAAATGGAAACAGAGCAGTAGTGCCTCTTACTGGGCAGGTACATACAGCTCCTATCTTAAATTATTTGATTTCTGATTTACTGCAGACCTCTCCTGTTTCCATGTTCTTAGCTGCACCCAGAAAAAAAAAAAAAAAAAAGTCAGCTCTCATGATTCAGCCAAGGTCAAAGTTTCTACACAAACTGAAGATAATAAAAAAAGCTGCTGGATCAAAGCAAAGCGACCTAAGGCCAGCCCACCTAAGGACTCTCAACCCTGGTCAGCACCTGAAGAGAATTAGCTGAAACAGAGGTTTACAGGTCAGAAGGAGAATGGCTCAGCAGTAATGTGAGAAGGTGTTGTGCCAGGTCATTGCTGTCAGTTATGAGACAACAAACAATACTGCCTAAAGTTCAAAACATGAAGAGTGTTGAGGAGTACCTATAGGTAATTAACTGGAGCAGCGTAGCATAAATTTATGGTTGGATGTTATTGTCTTCAACTACTACAAGTATTCCCTCTGTCTAACGAGAATTGGTTCTTTAGGGTTTTTGTTTGTTTGTTTGTTTATTTATCTATTTGTTTTTTTGGTTGTTTTTTTTTTTCCTGAAGTGTATCTAAGCATTGTTTTTAAAGTTATTGCTAGGGAATATGGTTGGTTTGGGTTGGGTTGGGTTGGGTTTTTCATCATTTTCATCATCTCATTCACTTTTAAAAATATGTTTTGTTTCCATTTACTAGAAGTGTTTATAAACATTTTTTTTGTGGATGCTTAATATATATTCAGATGACCATGTCTAAATATACTTTAAATTCTTATTAAGAGATTATTCTCAAGAAGATTGGTTGTCTTTTATCTTAAAGAAAGTGCTAATTCTGTTAGAATGTTTAGCTATCTAATTTATGCAATAGGCAAGCTTGCTTTGATAGCTTAGGTTTTTGGGAGAAATATGTAGAGCAATCCCTATATGCAAATCCATTTGCAGAAGCAGTATTAGCTGTCACACCTCCTAAAGCTGTCACGATGACTGGTGATGGAAGACAATGGGTAAAAGTCTGAGACACTTCTCTCACCCTCATTAAACTTCCTTTTGAGCAGCATGTGGCACTGCAGGTAATGAGCTCCATCTGTATGTCACCAGTCTCACCTACAGAGAAAAATCATTGAGATGTTGGAGGCAAAAACTGACTTCAGAGAAGACAAAGTTTTCAGCTAAAAATAAACCTTTACGATCAGAGTTCTGCAGAACTCCCAGATATTCCAATTACTGTTCCTAGTTTGGTACTCAGAAAAAGCTTTTAGTAAAAAAGTTGTTGTGTGATCTAAGTAATTGGTGAAACTAAATGCTGGTAATTAACAAACAGCAATAGTTTTCTTCATCTTTGGAATTCTTGAATTTATGAGTTCAGTCATTCAAAAAGTAGCAGATGACCTCAATATGATTAATGTGTTGACATAAGAAGTGTTTAGTATCAAAATGAAGAAAATAGATAATAGTCAACTGAAAGTTAATGATGAATTGCTGCCATTTTTTTTTTTGAAGGTACAATCCCATAGTAACCCAGCCCCTGAACTGGCTGAAATTAATTGTTCAGCGAATTAATGCGTCTAAATATTGAGAACTGCAATTGCATTGTGCATTAACCCTCATACAGTAAAACCATCCAGAAAGGAAAGGAAAGAATAACCACCTTTCACATGTCAGCATTTCTGCTATGGCTCATTGAATCCTTCCATAAGAGGTGAAGACAACTGTAATGTTGATCAAAGAAAACATCCCCATCATATTATATAAAACATAAACATCATAACACAGTAGTAAATCTTTGCAATACCTCTAACAATGTGTTTTTTGTGTCATTTGCTACTCTTTTTCTAATTTTGCAAGCTAGCAGAGAATTTGATCTCACACTTGGGCTTGCTGTGAGATTTGCTGAAGTCTAGTAAAGTATGGATTGAAACAAATTTTTAACTTGCACAACTCAAAGCTATTGTCTCCTGTTGATACAAAGGATATTTAAAGCCTGCTCTGCAGACCTTTGTTTTATTCCTAAAGTGGAACCGAAGAGTAGGCTAAATATCCCAGTCTTCAGACACATAGCAGCACGTACCAAGAACTTGTTTGTTTCAATCACATTTTGTTCCCTTTGTTCCAGCAGACGTCTCATTGACTTGAAATTGAAATTTTTAATAGGGACTAGAATATTTAATCTGTATGTTGAATGATAGAATAACGTATGCTGTTTTCCCTGACATTTCAACAGCTTTAGCTTTATACATTTTTATGTCCTTCAGTATCACCAGGCTATATTTGTCTTTATTACTGTTTTTTTATCAGCATTTTCTCACTGATAACTTTTGGTCAAGCTTTTGTAATAAAATTGTCATGCATCATAAACTGTGCTGAATGTTCTGATAACTTTCATTTAAGGGAGACCAATCTTTCACGTCCAACAAGCTTTGAGATCTTTCTGAGATAATCCAGTAGTCATTGAAACTTTTCATGTTATACCTATTGCTGCAAGAAGAGTCCATAAATTTGTTTCTCTGATCAATAATGACTGGATACAAAATTCCTAACCCTTATTTCAGTAAGGTTCTTATTTAGCATTTGCATAACCCGATAAGTCAGTGAATATAGAAGTAGCTTTCCATTTATTTGAATATATAAAAGTAGCAACCCTAGATATAAGTTTTAATTAAGTCTGCTTCAAGGGGATAATATCTTACAGCAGACTCTGGTACATATATTGTTCAGATACTGCTACAGAGGGCTCTCAAATTACTCATTTTCACAGCCTAAGCAACCTTAGAAATTGTGGGACTTGCTATCTCTTAGCACGATAGTAATACTTACACTGTAGCCAATCATGTCATTTCCTTGCAAAAATAAATGTGTATCACCTGCTGTGCTGGCATATCTCTAACTGCTAACAAATAAGTTAAACCTAACTTGTATAAATTACGTCTCACTCTAGCTACAAATATCATCTATAGACGCGGTGACTTTAGCCTGATGTAATTGACTGCACTTCTTTCTAGGAAAGATATAATTTCAAGTTCTTCAATTACTCTGAAACATTATCTTTAAAGATCTTACCCTGAAAGCTATGATTTTTTTTTCAGAAATGTTTCAAGAAGAAGCATCTTTTCTTGTATTTCTTCTTTTATCATAGTCACAACATCTCTACTTATCAGTGCTGAAACACATAGCTTAAAAACTTACACAAGCAGATAACACTTCCCTCACTATTTTTCCTGTGTTGATAAGAAAAGAAAGCAATTTTAGTGGGATTTAGATACATATTGGAAAGACCAAAAAAGAGCTGTTGAAAACAAAACCGTGTTAGTATAACAAGACTGTGGAAATAGAACTGCCAAGATCACTTCATGAATATGGACATCCACAACAGGGGCTAAGAATGTCTTTTCCTGCCTTGTTGTTGTTCAGTTTGGAGCTTTGTAGAACTTTTTTTTTTTTTTTTTTTTTTAAGGGAAAACATTCCATTGTTAAAAACATGGAAGTCAAATGAGATAGGTACAGCCTTTAAAACTTCATCTTTTGCGCATGCAAAGTAGACACCTCATAGGGATTTAGAAAGTCTCATTTTATTATAACATCTGAACATCTTTTGAAGCCTAGGATGATCAACCATAGTGTGCCAATGTCTTATCCTGTCCCTAATTTTAGTGGGCTTATTTTTTCTTAGATTTTTTCATCTTGGGTAGAAATTTGTTCCCATCCATGTTCATGTTAGATTTGAAATGTCAATAAACCTCAGACAAAATAATTTATCCAAGAGTGAAGCTGAGGAAAGTCCAGAGTCTTCAGAGAGTCTCAAAAAGAGGCGCAATATGTTATTTTCTGATCTGTCAAAAAGGCTTAGTCAAGGTACAAATTTACAGTTTGCATGGAGTCATTATCTGCTTGTTACCTCCAAAGACTCCAGAGCTAGAAAGTGTTAATTTACTACTGATTAAACTTGATGCTACAACTACACTATCCATTTTAACAATATTGTCTAGCCCTTTATTTTGGCATATTTTTGCAATGTTTTTCTCAAAACACTGCATGCGAATATAAGTGCTTATTTTCTATTACTAGATCTCTCTATTCCAAAAGAAACCTAATAATAGGTTTCTTTGATATATATCTCAAATACACCTTTGTGTGTGTATTCGTCTTGAGATCAGGCTACTTGTGATATTTTATGTATTTCGAGTTGACCATTAGCTGGGCCCTGTATGTACTAGCACAACATAATAAACCTCAGAGCAATAATAATAGAATGTATAGATTACTCAGTTTTAAAACTTGCCTTGGCTATTCCATGGTGATTTTCATCAGTAATATATTAGAGCATATTTTTGCTGAATATCGATTTGTACAAGAAATTATTCTGTTGTTGTTTTTTTTTTCTTCTTTAGACCATTTCCCTCATAACTTTCCCTTTTACATCAGTGTTTTAGCACACTAATGGAAGTCATTACATATGAACGCAGATTTCTTTGTTCACAAAGCTTTAAAGATATTTCATTTATGTTTTTGTGTCTGATAACACACTTATGTCATAATGACTAACCATACTGTTTTCTTAGTAAAGAGCAGAAATAATTTAATGCCTATGTTTTTAATATCAGCTCACACTGTGTTTAGCCAAGTCCCCATTACTGTGTTCAAGCCAGCCTCAGTTAACAAGACAGGAAATATGGTTAGCTAATAAGAATACGAAAATATATTTCAAAGATTCTGAATAATATTTTTTTCCATAGACAAAAATCTATTATCAGTAGTAAATAATGTAGACAGTCAGATATTTTTCAGTTAACTATTGGTTCATAGTGCATTTTTTTGTGTGACCCAAATTTCTTTCCAAGAATGTTTAACAAACTAGTTTAGAATAAAATTTGTTATCCAAATGAGAGAATGCTAAAGTAACATATTGATAAATGATGATAATTACTCATTTTTTTCACTTGGTTAAATTATATTCGGATCTACTAAATTGTGTGATTTTTCTAAATTCGTCTGCAATTCAGTCTCAATCCTCTTTTACTATTATGTGTAAAAATAGTTAGATAACTAATATAGACAAGAGTGAAGACAATTAGATGGACTAGCAACATAGGCTGTCATCCATAGCCCTGTGACTATGAAACATGGAATAAATATGGAATAGAGATGTTTAAGATGTTGCTTCATGCTAGACATATAGTATAAATGCAACATATCTATAAATATATAAATATTCTTATATAACTATAAATATAAAAACTATAAAAGCATAAATACTTTCTCTAAAGTGAACAGCCTAATCACAGACCTAGTACTATTCTGAATCATGTGTCTATTTTATCATAGACACAGCTACAGTAAGAAAAAAAGAAAGTAAACTTTATCCATGATGTTCAAGTTTCACAAACATTTTTAGCATTAAAAAAAAAAAACCACCAAAAAAAACCCCAACAAAACAAAGCCTGCCAGAAAGCTGGGAAACATTCAGAATATATGTTGGTTTTTTTCCCAAAAAACGCAAGTATGCTTTATGTCAATTTATCTGTAATTAAGAAATGTAGTAGAGCTGCATGCAATTACACTGAAAAGATAATTGATTTAAAATTTATTTTAAAGTTGGGGTAGAAATTAACCTTTTTTAAAAATTCAGTTTCTATAAATCTGTGCAGACAGATTTCTTTAGAAACATATGTAGTACCTAATGCACCTGAATGTGTCTAATTTGTTAGCCTACATAGTATGTAATTGGACATATGCAGGTACCTGACCTGCACAAGAAGTATTCAGTCATCTCCCTGAATATGTGATCTAAATACAGAATATCTGAGTAAATTTCACTTATTCATGTCCACAGCTAAATTCTTCCTCCTAATGTTTGCTTCATAGTTTCATGTGTTTGATGTGAGACACATTGTACATATTCGTTTCTGAAAGGAAAACCTGGCCTTTACTAAGCTTATCAACCAGCACAACTTTACACATCAAATACGTACAATTGAATGATCAGGTCTTATGTCAGGATGTTCTAGATACATGTATCTATTTTTAATCACTTTAATTTTGGGAATAACTACTGAGCTTTTCTTTTTTTTTCTTTTTTTTTTTTTTTCTTTTGAACTGGATATATACCAAGGTTTAAGATATCTCAGTTTTTGCTGCTAGAAGGTAAAGAAAGAAACAGGAATTTCCATTCTACACTATTCCACAATTCTCTTTACTTCCCAAAAATGTGTGTTTTGTCCTGTTGTCCTGAGTATAATAATCTAAACACTAATTTAGTGTCACTGTTCAGTATCTTCTTCTTCAGTATCTTTTTCTAACTCACCCCTCCTCCCGAAATTACCTAACTTCCAGGTTCACATTACAGCTGCTTTCAGAAAGGTTGTATAAGCAGTTGATAGTTCACTGAAGAATCACAGAATCACAGAATCCCAGAATCCCAAGGGTTGGAAGGGACCTCAAAAGATCATCTAGTCCAACCCCCCTGCAAGAGCAGGGTAACCTACAGTACATCACACAGGAACTTGTCCAGGCGGGCCTTGAATATCTCCAGTGTAGGAGACTCCACAACCCCCCTGGGCAACCTGTTCCAGAAGTGGAAGTTGTCCAAAAAAGAGTGGCAATAGTTGTTTAGAAATATGCATTCAGATTTCTTACAGACAAGAGATGAACACACTAAGAAGTTCTCCACTGATTCTTTATTTGCGAGGGCAGAATCTAGACAACATATTCATGGATACAGGACATGGGGAACAATTGCAAATCATAACATTTTTGTTGATTTATCAAATCAGGAAAAAAAAAACAACAAACATTCAATCATTTCTAGTCCCCTCTCTGTCCTTGGACTTCTATTGTCTTTTCTTTTATCTGTTTCTGTAGAATTTCTGGTCATGCCAGATCATGTACACACTCATGTTTTCTCACAGGAAGATCTACACACTGTATTTCAGATCTCAATATGTGCCTCAGTTTTAAAGTCTACATTCCTAATAGAATTTTGCACATTATCATTCAGTCATGGAATAGTTTGAGCTGGAAGGGACCTTAAAGATCAGCTAGTTCAAATACCCCTGACATGGGCAGGAGCATCTTCAACTAGACAGGTTGCTCAAAGACCTGTCCAACCTGCCTTTGGATCCTTATTATAATGAAGGTTCCAAAATATTAAATGGTATTTTGTTTCTCTTTTGAGTCGTTCCTCCTTATTTCCTCTTTTTTCACAATGTGTGCAATGGCACATTGGGCCTCACTTGTACAGCAAATACTACAGAGTTCTGGAAAGCTGAGTATGAAATACTGATGCAGGCCTGATGTGGCAGTCTCAATTGAATTACTCCAGATTTAAAATGCCCCGATCTCAGAGCATGACCCAAAAGAATTCATAAATAGATATTAAAATAATATTTATTCACTCATCCCCATCTAGCCAGTGTGATAGAACACAGAAATAACATAAAAGCAATCAAGCAGAACATTTATGTCATCAACTTCAATTTTATTCTGAAAGATTTCCAGATTTTAGAAAGCATAAATTCAGAACTTCCATGGAGAGGTTTTCGCTTTTCTTTTTTGTATTTGTTTTCGTTTGTATGTGCTATGAATAGCATCTGGGATAACTCATCTTAAGCACCTTTGTTCTCACTTGCAGTACAGAGACCCAGTGATGAAGTTCAGAAACATATAGGGAATATTCTACGATGTATGGCAATCTTTACTAGCAGAATATTTTCATGGGGAATCTATGTCTCTTATCTGTAAGGCATGCTCACATTCCATGCCTATCAGTTTCAGAAGGTAAAAGGGATGTGGAAGAGAATCATAAAATCATAGAATAGTTAGGGTTGGAAAAAACCTCAAGATCATCTAGTTTCCATGGGCAGGGAAACCATACCACCCAGGGCTTTATCCAACCTGACCTTGAACACCGCCAGCAATGGAGCATTCACAACCTCCCTGGGCAACAGATTCCAGTGCCTCACCACCCTAACAGTAGAGAATTTCTTCCTTATATCCAATCTAAACTTCCCCTGTTTAAGTTTTAACCTGTTACCCTTTGTCCTATCACTACAGTTCCTGATGAAGAGTCCCTCCCCAGCATCTCTATAGGCCCCCTTCAGATACTGGAAGTCTGCTCTGAGGTCTCCACGCAGCCTTCTCTTCTCCAGGCTGAACAGCCCCAAATTTCTCAGCCTATCTTCATACGGGAGGTGCTCCAGTCCCCTGATCATCCTCGTGGCCCTCCTCTGGACTTGTTCCAGCAGTTCCATGTCCTTTTTATGTTGAGGACGCCAGAACTGCACACAATACTCCAGGTGAGGTCTCACAAGAGCAGAGTAGAGGGGCAGGATCACCTCCTTCTACCTGCCGGTCACGCTCCTTTTGATGCAGCCCAGGATACGGTTGGCTTTCTGGGCTGCGAGCGCACACTTCTGGCTCATGTTCATTTTCTCATCGAACAACACCCCCAAATCCTTCTCCATAGGGCTGCTCTGAATCTCTTCTTTGTGTTTTCTTGGAAACCTTGAGCATACAGCTTAACTAGGTGTGCCATTTCTGATATTAACACTGGTCAAGTACACTCACTCTCTTGTTCTATGAGATGAAGCACCTACAAGATAATATTTTGTTCAAAACCTGAAAGACATCTCTGATGTAACTGTAGAACATATATATATATATCTCACCAAGGAACTGCTGCACATTTCATTTAACTATAGAGATCGACCATTTGGTTCATTTCTTGGTCATGAGTACTTTCAAATTCTGCAGTATTCAGTGTTATACAGTGGTCTCATTCACTTAACTGACATTAAGTTCTCAGTAAATCAGCGGGCAGATTTTTGCCCCAGTTCACAAACTGCAAAAACAGTTCCTCAGTTCATCCTCTGATCCTGCTCTTTAACACAGAAATGAGGAAGATTGAAGACTGTCAGTTAAGACTCAGTCTGCTTTCTCCAAGCTACAAAATACAGCCTTTTCATTACAGACCTTTTTTATAAGGTTTAAAAATACACTCCCAAACAGAAGTTGTGCTATCCCCCTGCTTATAACCCCAATTGTGCTGTAATATGATGCACTTTAACAAAATTCACAGAAATGTTCTATGGGTGCATGTTGGAAAATTTAAAGAGCCTGGCTCTGCCATCTGCTACTTCTGATAAGAGACTTATCTGTCTGTTAAGCAGGTAGTAGAGAAACTGACTGGAAAGAGGGTAAGATAATGGAACACTGAAAACATGCTGTATCTCACAGTTACTTGTGGACATGCATCACCTAATTGGGGGTCAAACCAATGTTATCAAGTGTTTAGAATGCATTTTGGATTAACTTTGAATTAAATATGAATATATTCAGAATATTACAAAGTAAACCTAATGATGTAATTTAGCCACTGAACTCGACTCCCATCTCTGTTTCAGTGAAAAGACTAACAAGAGTAAGTGTAATTGTAAAGGAACACTTATCTCAGCTGTGTCATTCATAGCACAATAATAAAATCCTCAGTCTGCTGGGAGCACACAATTAAAATAACATAAGAGTTGTCTCCATAATTACAGTCTGTCCTGAATAAGGACAGCAGGCAGTTGCAGTGTCCTGTGAGTAAACGTGGACAACTCATTCCCCTTTTTTTTCCAGTGCCAAGAAGAAAGACCTCCAGTTCTGATCTACTTTAGAACTTGATTATTTTCTTTTTCATTCAAAGCTGATACCCAGGTCAAGGTATTGAAAATTTGGTTTCTCTTCAATCCTGGTTTGCAACCATTCTAGGCATGGTTTCCATTCCATGCACAATATTCGCAGAATTACAGAATCATTAGGGTTGGAAAGGACCTTTGGAGGTCATCTACTCCACCCCCCCACCAAGGCAATTTAACAAAATGAAGATGGTCTAATAAGCCTTTAATGCTCCTTCACCCTTTATTTCTTTTCATATTGCCAGACAGACAGTCCTTCCATAAGCTAATGACACTAATGACATCTTTTAGTTGTTATGGGATAGCAACATCACCTAGGGGGTGGTGTTTTGTTCACAATCCTGAGAGGACAGGGAGAAAGATGGAACTCACTATCCCTGACCATGAGAGGCTGGAAAAGGATCTGTCATTGGGGAAAACTATTAGGACAAAAGAGAGGAACTGTGATTAGCTTCAGGAGTGGATCCTTAAGGGGAAAGATGAACTGCAGAGTAACACCTCTGAATGAGATAGAGCTAACATTAACCTTTTGTTTGAAGCAACTGGAACAGAGAGAAAGCCCCACATGGAAAGCAATGTGCTCTTCAGTGGCGTAGGACTCTATTCATGGTGAAAGCAGAAGGCCTGGGAAAGGGTAGGCTTGAGGAAGGTCTGACTGAATGTTAGATATGCCCCTGCACGAGGTAAGTAATACCAAAGGGACCACTCTGAAATCACAAATAGTAGAAATATTAGGAAGAACTCAGGGGTAGTGAGACTCATCAAAAAAATAGTCAGGAAAGCTTAATCTTGACAGTTCTCAATAAAACCCTTCCATCTGCTTTTCATTGTCTGTTGTCAATCTCGGGAAATCCTCTCTCCCTCAGTGAAGTAAATCAAGCATTATCTCTCTCTGGGCTGAATGAAACCTTTATGCAGATCTCCTTCCTTTAGTCTGACATGCCATCAGCTACCATCAACTTCCGGAAGACGATTTTTGGTGCTCACGTGTTCCACTGACCTAGCTGTGCTCTGTTTCTAGGTGTGCCTAGGTTTCACAGTCTTATCTGAACTTTCATATACATTTGTGAAGTTTATACACCCCCTTATACCTCACACCCAACCATATAAATGTAAAGATCTTTAAACCTGGCATGATAATTTAAAAATAAGGGTGATAAACCAGCAAGTATTATCATTGAAATTTAGTTTGAAAAATTAAAAAATCCAGATTTTGGGGAGACAAGCCACTCCTGATTAAAATTAAATCATTTTCTGTACAGTTCCCTAGTTTGAAATGTCAGTATATAGTCTTATCTCCCTAAGTTACTTTTAGTGTGTGCTAAAAATCCAGGAAATAAGTCTCTAAATACTTTGACAGAAAAATGTTAAATCAGTGCAGCTAAGTGATCTTAAAATACAGATAAACAGTAAAAATCTTGCTGTAGAAAATAAAAAAGTTATAAAGCATTTATACAGTTTTTCTGTGCCCAGTTGAATCTTCCATGAATTTGATTAAGAAGAAATCTGATCTATTTATATGTGTTGAACCAGCCAATCCACTTAAGAGCAATATAGTTTGGTTAGTTATTACAGAAGAAAAAGTGTTTTGCAGGGTAGGTGAGAACCAGTAACAGTTCAATACAGGCAAAGTTGGTGATGTTTTTTCTTGTCTACACTATACTCTTATGATCAGCGACTGGAATAATTCACACAAGAATGTTCTAGGATGACTGATCAGCTTTCGTACCAACTGAAAGTTCCTTACAGTATAAGAAATTATTACAATTCTTAGTGAATTAGTGAATTTCTTAGTGAATTATTGAATTTCTTAGTGAAGAATCTCTCACTGCACAAAAGCTCATTCATGAATCACCATCTTTCATGAAGTTTATTGAAGGAACTGTAATGAAAATAAATAATGATAATTGTCCTTTGGAATAAGTTATATATTTTAAACAAGCAGAACAAGTTTCATATTTTATTTATGATTTGTATCACCACTGTGTTCAGACAAGCTGATGATCAATGCAGTCTGTGTTATGGGAAATCTCTCAACTTCACTTTTTTGGTGCTGTTTATACATCTGTTCCAAAGAACATGGATACTTTGAAGCTTTCAGTCTTCCTTGTCATACTTTATCCCTTAAAAGGTGAAAGTATGAAAGTAATATTTACCATGGTGTACTGGACTGAGCCTGACACACTTTCTATTTTTATCACAGATGGACTGTCCAGTGGCTCTTTCAAACAGCATGCTTTTGAGATGTGTGGTACAATTTATACCCTGTAGATAATTGTGTCAGCTTCACTGCTGACACAGGAGCCATCAATGCATCATTTTTTCTTTCAGTTTTAAACTCTTTGTAAAGATTGTGAGGACTTATCCTAAGCACTTCAGCACCTGTGTATTTAGAAGCTATATCTGTAATAAACAATACTGCCCTCAGTTATCATCCTTGGAAATCAACACTGGCCTTTCTTATTATTAGTGCCATCCAATATGATGAATTGAGCCTAATAATCACCTGAATAAAACACATTAATTATCCCTATCACTTGTTTTTCTGCAAGTTTTCTTTACCTTATAAGATCAGATATGTGACTTTGGAGAATGCTACAAACCCTAATCTTTCTTTTGTACACACAGAGTCAACGAACAGTAAACTACAGTCTCTATAGCTACAGTAAGTGGTCATTATGTGTGAGAATATTAAAATAGTTGCTTCTTGTTTAAATCCCTTTAATTATTCACAAGCATATGCAGAGTATTTGTTTACATAGTTCCTTTGTGTATATGGGAAGCACTCCTGTCAAAGTTAAACACCTTTACATACATACAAAATTTCCTATTTCAATTGACAGAGCTTCATTAAATTGTTTATTTTTACTTTACTCATTCCTTTTTGTTATGGCTGGCATGAAATAGACATGCACAAAGGCAGTCCTAACTGTGCACTGCATTAATATGAATAAATATTCCAGGAGGCCAGGATTATACACCTTTCACATATTTTTTCCCTGTGGAGTTTACTTAGAAAAATCGCGAATCACACAATTTCTGATAATACAGAAAGCAATGCAGAACATTTCATTTTCATAGTTTCATTACTTTTTTTTTTTTATTACAACCTGAAAAGTATGGAACAAATAAAAGAAGAGAGTGATATAATGGGAATATAAGATATATATATATAAATGGTACAGAATAAGAACTATTTTTGTTTGCTTGCTTTCAAAATTATGCCATTGGGGTGCTTGGAGTTTTGCAAAATTAATGTATCTAGTAGTAAAAAGAGAGGTTTTGCAAATTACCTATAGTAATCTTCTGTACTTTTTAATATTTAAAAATCTATTACCTTGTGATGTTTTTAGAAACACATTCAGCTCTCTGTTTAGAAAATAAGGTGAGATCATTGTGTCACTGGATTCAAGACACATGCTGAACTTCATATTTTTACTCTACAGAGGTTAACAAGAAATCAGCAAATTTGTGATTCAGGTCCTAATTTTAGTATCTGTATCACTCTGAATTGACTATTCCAAAACTGCTTTTGTTTGATATACGATATTTCTATAGTTCACAGCTTCTGAAGCTGAAAGAATACAGTCTCAAACCTGAATACAGTTTTGTTCATTTGGGATCATCAAAGCAGATGAAGTGGGACTGAATAAGAGAGCTCTTTCAAAACGAGCTTTGAATACCAGGGTAACATAAGGAAGGACGATAGTGCAGTTCTGTGTAAAACATTACTTTATGTCAACCTGTCTGAGGTAAGCATGTATGCATGCCCTACCTATATGGCAAACACAAAGAAATCAGTGTTAGCTCAAACTTCAGTGAAAAGTGGGCCAAACTCATCCAAATTACCTTACACTTACTTGGATAAACCACTTCACTTGAGCAAATGCCGATCAGCTGTGTCTGAAACCTTAGCTTTTTCTTGATCTTCTATTAACATGTGTCCCAAGTAAGTATTTGTTAATTGGTTGAGAGGGAAGATATTGTTCTGATGCAGCTGTTAAACTTCAATATGAGAAGGGTTATCTGAATTGCGATGTTTATATGCTGGAAGAACTTCATGGGAGGAAAGCATTCTTTCATTTTATCAACTGCACTTGTTAGTCTGATGGCTAAGATCAGATGCTTGCCAGGGATGGAAAGTTCAAACAATCTCACTTTAAATATTTGCCTAACCACTAGGCAAAGAAAGGAAGTATCATCCTCAGAATTCTTTTGCTTGTTCCCCTTTTATTGCACATGCCCTAAATTAAATGTTTTGATACATCTTGCCTGAACAAAATTCAGTGTTTTGCTTGGGTGAAAGAAGTTACACATTTTAATTTGGGCTTTATCTATCTGGGTGATTTTTATTAATTTTGCCCTTAATTTCTGTCACTGATTTAAAAAATTAATTACTCAGAGAAGAAGTCAATGAGATCTTGTAACTAATATGCTAGTGCTTGTGGGACATCATCTCTGTTTTAATGCTTAGAGGCTGGAAAAACTCTATTCCAACAAAAGGTAAAATCCTTGTCTTACCGGTAAAATCACAATCCCACTAATTTCTACAGACTGTCTTCTGAATTCCAAGATTAGTACTGCACACCTTCCAAAAATTTATTCATATCAGACTCTCAGATAGGTAGTAGCTGTATGCTATAAGTAACATATTCATTTTTATATTCTGTGTGTCCATATGTGCACATACACTTCAGAAGGTCAATGTAACAGGAATTAATTTAGATCAGGCATATACCACCAAAAATTACCTAGAGTATTAATGAAAATCAAAGGTCCCAAGAGTGTAATTACAGTTGGTATGCAAATCTAAGTTTTTTTCATAACACAATCTTTATGGTTGCTGAAGCAATATCACTGTGCTGTGACAGCAAAACAAGAGATTTCATCTAGACATATCTTTTCATCCAACCAGCCTGCACAATACATACAATGAGGATATTTGCACAATTTACAATAGAAAGAAATTTAAGTGCACCTTTGTAGATGACAGCTAAAAATCTGTGTTCCTGTAGAGTCAATGGAGAGAGGTAGAATCCATTGAGGAGGCGATTTAAGGTTCAGAAGGTAAATGCCTGAACTCAGAAAGCATGCAAACAGCATACCTACACATTGAACAGATGGCAGACACATTACGGTCGGATGTGAATATAAACATGAAAGAGCCTGCATTTTATTATGATCTCAGGACACTAGTAAAAATACATAGGTCATGAATCCAAAGCTCTTGTGACAATAGTTGCACACTGGAGTAAGCATTGAAAAATACAGCAAAAGTCAGATAATGTCTGTAACAATGCAGACAAAGCCACACAATCTCAGCTTGAGTAGTGACCAATGTCATTTCACATAAAATAAGCAAAGGCGAAAATGAAACATTGGCATTGTAAACGCTTGATTAAATCTCAAGCCGATTAGGTTGGCACAGTTTAAGGTAAGAGTACAGGTGGTAAATCATCTCACTCTTGGGTCAAGTCAGAGAAAAGGTACAATTAGAAAGACAAGCATAGTGCAGCCAAGATAATTCAGAGAGTGGAAAATTAAATGCTTGTTAGCAAAGACCTGACAAGCATTAAGAATAATGTAATTATATTTAATAACTGCTGATTTGAATTAAAATTATTCTGCTCAAATTTCTTGAGGTAACACAGAAGTTGCAGTTGTTTTCCTCTGTTCTTTATTTAAAATTTTGTCTATGAGTTAGTGAATTCATTCACAGAGTCTTGCAACGTTTTCTTAGTTGAGTTCTCCCTCCATACCTGCATACCCAGACTGTGCCACTGCTTCTTCCTCCACAGCATTTCAGTGTGATTTACTCTTTTTGCATATTCCATCCTACATATGTCTTCATTGCTATAGGATCTGGCTTCTTTCCAGTACTGCATTATGCATTAATTAATATGCTTTAGCAGAGCACATTAGAAACTTTAGTCAGGTGAAAAACATTTGGCTTGTCGCAAAAGTAACTAGATTAAATTTAATGTCCTGTGTTGAACAGATTAAATAGTCTATAGGTCTGTTTTGGCCTTAAGCTCTGTGGTTATATCTGAAGTAGGAGATGCAAGAGCATGGCGATGCTCAAAAAGTGATGTAGGAATATTTGACATGCGTCAGGTCCTCCTCAACATCAATTCAAATCCATATATTTCTCACCTAAGAAATGAACCATATCACAGGGACTTTAATAAGATTCCTAATCTAAACACACTCTGTGTGACACTTGAACATCTGATGTTATATTCAACCTGTGAAACTGTGACCACATTGTAGTAACTCATTGTAGTAATAAGAAAAAATATCTCTTGCCTTATTCCAGAGCAATATTTTTTCAGATCACTTGAACCCTGACAATTAACAACTTAAATAGGCCTGAAATCAATAGGTGTGAAATTATTAACCTTTACAGGGACATGTTGGGTCAGCAGAGAGTGAGTTTGTTTATTGGATTCTTACTGTTGACAGCACAAGTTTCAGTGGTTACTGTCAGTTAAGCTTTCCAGAGACTGATAGCTTTGTATTGATTTTTTATTTATAGTGAAATCTTGCAGGTTTTGTACTGCATTTTTGCAGCCATACCACTTTTTCCTATTCTTATTATTTGACCTGTGTTTGGTTTTCTGACTGGCCTTGGTTTTTCAACAAAATGTCTTCCATCACGTTTTCACATTTGCAAGTCAAGTCAAGCAAAGTGCTTAGGTTTAAGTAGAGGCCATAACATACTCTAGTAAAATGGCTAATAATATCAACGCTATTATCCAGATAAATTATGTTCAATTTGGAAAATCCTTTTCTGGTATCTGAATGCATACTTCATTGCATTAAATTTGGAATAAATCTTGTTTTCACGGATGAACTGAAAAGATGATTTACCATTAACTGTAGATCTACCAGCGAGATGTTTCTATTTAGAGTTGGATTTGTATGTCACTCTCAATGTAGCATGATGCAAATAGGTCGTATAACTCAGCTGGGCCTGTTTGAAAATATCAGTGTGTATATTTAGCTTCCTGTTTTTTTCTTTGCATTTCTGAAAGACATACACTAAGCTTTAACGGCCCTTCCAATGTAAAGCAACTGCTTTCCATGTCAAACAAAAGCCCTTATTAGTGTGAGGTAATGTGTCAGCTACTAAGAAGATACGGATATGCTAGTAAACTAATAAATATTCATAAATAAGCTTCAACTAGACAATGCACAGATTTTCCAAAGAATGTTCTATAGTCTTAATCCAGAGAGTGCTGTAGTAATTAACAGATAAAAAAGGAGGTTCATTAAATGAATATGCAGTGTCATGAAATCAGAACTGTGCATTGATCACTGCTAACTTAAAGATTTTTCCTTAGCTAGGATATTTTGACACACCATTTATCACTAGTCCTATTTTTAGATTTTTAATTAGTAGATCACCAGCCCCTTACCTCATTAACTTAGCTTCTGCAAAAACATCATTTTTAGAGATAATAGCCAGGTTAGAATAACCATTACTCCCAATTTCTTGAGCTGCAAGGAAGGACAGGACCTCAGCTCCTATGACATGAAACTCTATTTCATAGCAAGCAAATCTGACCTTGACTCAATAGCATGTGTCTTCTTTTCCAAACAATTTCCTTTAATTTCTTTTCCAAATGCATTAACCTCACAACATGCACCTTTTCAAAGACAACTGAAACATTTCCCTAATTTATCTTAAATGTTTATTTCTAGCTCTCTGTTTGCAAAAGTGTTCTGGGATACAGTTCAACAGAAAATTGTACCTTGTGTGTTTAACACAGCTTGCTGCATATTCGTATAGATAGGTTTTTAAATGATTGGCATTTGTGGCTTTTTTATGACAGAAACCAGCATTTCCAGAAGTTAAAATGAACCAAATAAAAATATATTTACACTTATGTTTGTTAAGCATAAAGGCTTAAGAAACTTAATAAGAAGCAGACAGTTGAAGTATGTTTCCTTTAATTTGAAGTGCCTATTTTATTGCTTATACTATTGGCAGGTATGTTCCACCATTGGTGATGGATAGGAGTATATATTATGCTATAGTGTTTCAAGACTATATTATTATCTCTGTAATATGCATCCTATATTTTCAACATACTGCTTAAGGCTTTAGGTTTTCCTGTTGCAATATCTACAATTAAATCATCTTAATGTCTTTTTGCTCTAATATATGTAGCAACAATGAAAACATTAAGCCAGCCTCAATTAAATGACCAGTGAATTAGGTAGGTGAACAACATTTGCACCCCTGGCTGTTGTATCCAATTAAAATTCCTATCAAATGAAAGAATTGATTAGACTCTTCAAGCAGAGAGTTCTGCATCATGCATGCAGTCTAAATAATTTACATTAGAGCTTTCAACGCATTTCAAATGCTGTCATCTGCCTTGTGAAAGTTTATGGCATCCTAAGACTTGCTTTCATTACACGCACTGATTTTGCATTCAATGGTAAGCCAGAAGTTCAGAACACAATCTAAGAAGGTCATAGTTCTGCCACTGAAAATAGTCTGGGGAAAGGTCACTTAATTATTTTGCATTTTATGATGTTTATAGCAATGCTCTGATATGTAGCCATGTGTATGCAATCTCATTAAGCTCTAATGTCAGCTTTGTGATGAAAACAATCGGTTTTCAAACTTAAGATCTAATTATATCATTTGCAACATATTTGATGTAAAAATATCAAGAACAGAGGACTTTGTCAAGATGAGTACACAAAGCCTGAAGATTATCATTACATTATCAAATTAATGCAATGGATGACAAAATGAAGTTGTGGGGAAAATATCATTTGCTTTAATTATACTGGAGTGTTTAAATTTAGGCAATCACACACATATTTGGAAAGAGTCATTCAGACTCTTTTACAGTGAATTATACAAAACCAGAAGATGTGCTATCCTACTGCGTAAAGTTTGGATCAAGCAGAATGGATCTTACCAAAATCTGACAAGTTTTTTCTAGAACAATGGAAACACTGGTGTCTTCTTGAAGAGTTAAGGTGCTTAATTCCGCTGGTAAACATCAGGAACTACAGCAGCTTTTTTTGCTTCCATCTAGAAGTATCTAAATTAAACCTGAGATGAACAGAGAGGTTTTTATAAAATGTATATTTTATAAAATCTTTGTTCACTTGCACCATCTGGGTTTGATTTAATCATGACAAATTGCCACTTTTATGAGAGTAAGTTTCTATAAGTCATTAAATTTTCAGACACTAAAAAAAAATATTACTGCTGTTCAGACAACAAAAAACTCAGAACTTATCAGTTTTCACTTGATTTTCATTTATGCAGATGCCAGCTGCTTCCCAGCTCTCTTTGGATTAAAAAATGTAGAGGTAGGTTGTTGCCAAAATCCTTAGATATAAGGATACTTACTGATCCAGAGCATATCAGCTATTCCCTAGTAAAGTCAAGCTATTCCAACCCAAATTTCCTTTAAAATAATACCAATGAATAATAGCTGAATTTCCAGACACCTGTAGCGAATTTGACCAAAAGGGGCAATCCAGATGAATCTCCTGAGAAAATATCTGTTTCTGGAATCTTGCCCTATCTTCCTCTGACATAATTAACTTTTTTTTTTTTTTTTTTTTTTTTTTAATGCAATAAGCTTGTTTCTTCTCTTCATCCCTACCCTGGGACACAGCTTGTGGGTATCAGGGGATAGGAGATCAACTTGCTCCAATCTGAAGGGAGTGAGAAACTGGAATTATCCTACATGTGTGTTAGACTGTCCTTGTGTTTTTAAAGAACTACTAGAAGAAGGGGAGAGGGCCTCTGGTCACTCATCAACATCAGCAAACTTGGTACATGCATGTTCACATGCTGTGGCAGTACATGTGTGCAGTGACCCTGAAAGGACGTTACAGCAGATGCGTTTCAATGTCAATACACGCAAATTAATGTGCACTTGAAAAAAAATAAACCCTAACATTCCTACATTTTACAATATCTGCAGCAACACAGTAATCCTAACATCTATGTAGCAGCACAAACACCAACAGCACAGCACCTAGCATCTCTAGTGACGTAGTAAAGGGACCTCAGATTAACAACAGAGCTCTAATTCTAGTGCCAGTGCCACCCAGTTCTAGTGCCAGTACTACTCAGCAGCTATTCAGAAAAGCTAAGAAGGCCCTACTTTACAGGAGGCATAAGAGACTGAATACATAAATAGTATTATATTGTCTTCCTATAAATCAGTGGGTGATGTAGTCACATCTTGGCTACAGTACTGGTCACCTTGTCTCAGGAAACATACTGTGGAGGTAGAGACAACTCACAGAGGACTGATGAATCATCAAGGGTATCTCAGAGATTAAGAGAGACTGAGAAGATTAGGACTGTTTACTTTGGAAATAAGAAGACATGATCAAAGTATCTGAAGTATTTCAAGAAGTGTCTAGAAGAGACTGTAAAAGAGTGTGATTGGAAATTACTTTTGTCTGTGCCTCAGAGCACAAAACAAGAGCCTGTTCAATTAAATAATATAAAGGAGAATTGAACCCAACCCTTAGGGGCATGAGGGCACCAGCAGGCCCTTGTGCCCCTGCCGAGGCTCCCAAGGGCATTTCACCACCCTTTCTGTGTCCCAGGACCCCATTTAAGCTGAGCCCGGAGCTATCAGTCCCTACCCTAGCGGCATCCCCTGCATCCATGTCACTGGATCATTGCATGTATCTCCTGGGCTGAACTAGACCTACTGCCTCAACCTTCCTGCTGCTCATGGGGCCACTGAGGTGCACAGCTATTGCCACCCTGCCCTTCCCTGTTCATCCCACTGTGGCTCACCACCCCATCAAGCTGCAGCCACCCTCAGCTCCTGGTCCTGTCCCCGAGGGAGCTGTCTGCCTGTAAGGCAGCCTGACAGCCATCTCAGGTGACTTGTAGCTGGGAGCCAAGCTCATGGGGCCTGCCCTGCACCTGGGGGATGATCAGCAGATAAAAACAAAGTCCAGCCCTGCTGGCCACCTGCATGTCCTCCATGCCCACCCTGGTTCCCTGCTCCTGATGGGCCACCACACCTTGTCCACAGCTTTCAGAGTAGACTTGACCCTCCTCATCAGGGAGCACTGCTACCCCAGTGAATGTGGCCTTTTCATCACTGTGGCTCACATTATCCTCCCCCAGAAGTTGCTTACAGCCCCACAGACTGCCCAGTGCCTTTTACAGCACACTTTCTGGTGACATGGCTCTCTTAACAGCATCATTAACGAGCAAGGGGTTTGGTTTATGGCCAGATTCTGGATGGAGCTTATAAGAATCCCCCAAGAAAAGACCCACCTCTCCTCTGCCTGACCTGCATGGCAGCTGCCCTCAGTTCCCTTCCCAAAGGGAGCAGCCCTGCTCTTGATGATCCTTGGCAACGCATAAAAACAAATACCTAGCGCCAAATTGTATAATTAATTTGCAGAAATTGATGCTAAATGGAAATGTTGATATGAAGAGTTTATCAGGTCTCAGAAAAAAAAAAAAAAAAGAGGTAATCTGGGTAACCACACTTAATTAATTTAAAAAAACATTATTTTTTATGGATGATCGTTAGCTCTTCAGGCTTCAGCCAACTTCTATCAGAGGCAGAGAGGCAGATGAGATTTCTTGGAGGTAGGAGGTTGTCTCACAGCTTGCTGTCAAAGAACTACCTAATAGAAGATACCTACTAGTAGATGTGTCAGCTCTTGTATTCAAAACTACAGAACCAGAAAGTGGATAAAAAGTATAAAATAATTCACCTTCTAGTAGTCTGTTGTGCCCACATGCCTCACATTTTCAATTAATGAGCTACTTGCAGTGCATTGTGGTTTTATAAGGATATTGATTTCTGCTAGAAATTCCTCTTGGATTTCTTTCATCTAGAAGCCAGTATTCTGCAGTTCAAATGCTGAGCCTGTGTAGCTGCAAATATGTCATGGTAATTTGAACTGAATCTGAAGAAAGTTTAAACCTCTTTAGGGCTTCTTTCTGTCTCCACCATTTCACCGCTCTCGATGTGTCAATTGACATGGCTTTACTTGACCCTGGGTGTCCAAGCTATCTTGGATAGAATGCTATCAAGTATCACTGCACTACACTATCTAGGTGACCTCCAGATGTCTCTTAACCATTCTGTGTTTCCATGCTACATTAAACAACAGTAGTTTAAAAATAGAATCCTTCAGAGACCAACTACTTTTCTACCTGCTCTTTGTTATGAAAGACATAAACCTATTTCTTTGCAGAATAAGGAGTGGGCATTATTTTGGGACTTCCCTGATCTTATAAAGCAGATCTAGAGGACAGTGATTCCCAACAGTGTAAAGTTTTCAAAGCCTGCAAGAGTTTGTGTTTCTTCTGTTAAAATGCATCGCTTCTGCCCTCTAAGACCTGAGTACCCCTGCAGGGCCTTCATAAATTGCTGGAGTACTTTACATTTGCACTTTTAGTTTTCAGTCATTGATATGTTGAGCCCAGTTAAGACTAAGCTCCAATTTTCATTTGCCACCTTTTGTCTTTCTTTTATGCAAGTAACTCTGAGGGGAGAGACGAATCATGGTGATACTTCTTGAGTGGTCTAAGAAACATTTGGCTTCATAAGCTTATCATGCTTTACCAAGGAGAAAATGTCTGTGTTAAACTTAACCAAAAAATGTGGAAATTAAAGGAAAATAAAACATTTTCTCAAGTTGGAGTTGTATAACTAATATAGCTTATCTTATATTCAGTAACTCCCAGATCAGAGTCATAAGCTTTAGGCTTTGGGAGCTCAGACTTGGTTTTGCTCATATATAGCAAAATCCTTCACTACTTATCAATAAAACCCACACAAATGTCCATTAAATGATAGGGAGAAAAAGTTCTGAAAACCAGGCTCAAATTTGACAATTTTGTTGTAGTATTTTTCTCCAAGTAATTCTCTTACACTGAAAGTTTTACTGAAAATAGTCACAATAAATGCAAGACTTAAACTGGAGCTCTAAAAGAACAAATAAAAATAACCATTTAACACTTTTCATCAAAAGGTCAGTGCAATCAAGACTGGAATAATTTTTTTTTTTTTTTTCCATGACCATGCTGAAAAGAAAAAATCCTTTTGGCCTCAGTAAATATACACAGAAAGATATATCCTGCAAAAACTTGACAAACTGGAGCAGGACTTGGTGGCCCTGGATGACATGACTGAATCTGATGAATCTCTCCAGGAAGGTGCTTGAAAGGACTCTACTAGGGAATATGCAGATCATGGCTCAGATGTCCCCAGATCTGAACTGGATTAAATTGCATTTAATATACTCCTTATTTTGCTTCACTCTATCTCTTATTCTCAGCATGCCATATTAACAAGGATCAAAGCATAACAATGCCTAATTCTCTGTAGCCTAGAGATTTCAAGAATACAATGGAACTTGTGAGGTACAAGGACATGACTTAGGCAAGCTATGCAAAGTCCTCTGTAAGAAGAGGTTTTGTATATGTTCCAATAATTGAATTTGAGTGACAGAAGCCCTTTCATAAATAATATCTACTGATTGAAGGCCTCTCTTTGTTTGCAGTCATTTTTAGCAGAGTACAAGGCACACAGGAGAAAAAAAAATAAAAAGGAAAGCAAAGAAAAAAGATAAAAACAAGATAGAGATGCGGGTGGACGTGTCAGGAAGATTTCTGTGAGATTGTTTTCATTCTATGCAGTTGTTTTTTTGCTCAAGTAACCTGTCTGCAAGCTCCTTCAGAGAGCAGGAATGTTTTTCCCCTACTCATGTTTGATTTCTTATGCTGGTTGTAATGCCAAAACATTACATATATGGGAAGAGGCCAAGAATAAGTGTGATATTATCATGGCAAGAAAAATCAAAGTTTATTTCCAAGAATATTATGGTATTCAGGGATTGGTTTAGATAATATATAGGAATTAAATATATGATTTTTTTATTTGAATTATTTCTCTAGAGTCTCCATTACAAATACAGACCACAGCTGGGTAGTTATGTAAGACCTTTAATTTCACAAAAGCAATACATAACAGAACAAATACTTCTTTAATTACCTTCTTACACTGTATAACTATCACACAAACCCAATATAAATTTGCAACTTCTCAAGTAAAATACGGACTCATATCT
The DNA here is from genome assembly GCF_037157495.1 of Lathamus discolor. Classification (NCBI taxonomy): domain Eukaryota; kingdom Metazoa; phylum Chordata; class Aves; order Psittaciformes; family Psittacidae; genus Lathamus; species Lathamus discolor. The sequence goes on from NC_088885.1 coordinate 114,901,315, forward strand.
CTTATATTTAGTAACACTTCAGTCCACAGCCTTATAAAAGAGAACAGTGTCTTGTGGTGTTAAAAGTTATTCAGCAGGAGTCAGTTTGTATTAAATATAGTCACCCTGAAAATCTTAATTGATAAGGAATTGAGTATGGCTTTACAAATGCTACCTAAAAGGAAGTGCAGCATTTCAAATTAATGATTTAATGCTTGAAAAATTACAACAGTAAATAGTAAATTTTTTAAGAGTAGTAATTATAAAGTGAGTGTTATAAATAACAACATATGGCATCTCTGCAAGTACAAGGCTGAATTAATTCCTGAGGCTTTGATGCCATTCATAAACCTCTCAGAGTTTATGACTGCAGCTGAGTTTTTGAGTGAAATACAGCCTTGTGTTTACTCCAGGGCTATCTATTATGCTCCATGTTATTCAAATGTATTCTAGTGTTGAGCCTCATGCTTTGCCTCTAAATTGCTTTTCCCCAGCCATTAACACAAGATGTAACTTTTCCCCTTAATATGAGTCTTCATTTTTTTTTTTCAAGAGAAAGAGCAAATCTAAACAGAGACATTGCCTTATTAATGCCACAAATCACATATTCCGCCAATTCACAGTCTTTCAACATTCATTGCTGGAGTAAAGGGAGCAATTTTATATGGAAAGGAAGATTTAGGGACTTTTAATTCAGTATTTCAGCTGGATAAGAGAAACCAATTTTGGGTGGCCAGCTGGCTTTCCACAGATCAACATAGATTTATGAAGTCTAAATAATGCTATTATACCACAATGGCCTTCTTGAAACGGATCTAAATATAAAACCTCTGTCAAGAAAACTCATCAGCCTAGCAGAGACAGAAGAAAAGTTCCTGATATGGACTTCATACTGCGTTGACTGAATTACGACACAAATCAGAGCATTAATTGAGTAGTAGGAAGAGAGAAGATATTGTAATGTTATATATTACAGCACTGTCTATCATGATGATAAGAACTGGAATACCATATTTGAAGATTTTTGAGTGTTTTTTGAAAACTATGTTAAGGATGAACATGGCTTTGCTAAGGCAGTATCTGTCCTGATTCATATCTCTCTCAGAAATGTTGTAGGACACCTGTTGTAAACCTTACAGAAGGAATCTAAATTCTTTCCACTAAATTAAAAACTTTTGGGTCAGGAAAATATTAATAGAGTGCAAACTGACCACAACAGCAGCAAACATCTAATTCCTATCCAATAAAAATGAAATTGTTTATTGTGAAGTAGCAAAAGTTTGCTGAGAGCGATAAAAAATAAATGCAAAAGTTATGCCTCTGTCCTAAATAACTTAAGGTGACAGATGAGCAATGAAAAGCATTTTTTACTGGCTTCTGAAAGATAATTTAGCAGCCTGTGTTCCAGTGAAAAATTTCAGTTGGACACGCATGAATATCTAGACTTCTGAGGAATGCAAACTTTTACTGCCATTTCCCAGTTTTGTCACTCCTGTTTGGGTATTTAGTCATCATTTTAGCTTCTGCCTGTTTTGGCAATTTAAACATTTCTGGGAGTATTCCCAGAAATCAATGCCAACTGGCATTAAATGGTCTAATTCCTCAGCCTTCAAAATGTGGGGCCAGAGGCAAACAATCTATGGGAAAGGATATATCCCTTGAATGCTTTACCCCCAAAACTCCCAACTTATCTCTGATACTATATCTAAGTATTATCTGGGAAACGCCAGTTGGCATGGACCAACTCTATACTACTACATCTGGAGCAAAACAAATATTTATAGGTTTGGGGTGGGGAGGGGATTTACTGGAGGTAAGTTGTCTGTATCTGCAGAGATACTTATCCTCCTCTCCCTTTACAGTAGTACTTACTGGTTTCCCACTGTAAATAGAACAATTGAAACACACTCTTAGCATTTCAGGATGTAATCCTGGCTCTTCCATCATTCCAAGTATAGCTCTTGGTATATTTCCCAAATGTGTGCTCTAATTTGTAAAAAGATGCCTAAAACTGTGGAACCTTCTATGATGTTTTCTGGTTCTGCCCATGCTGGTTACTGTCACTGAAGGTGAAATTAAACACAAGAGACATCCCTGTGGCTGTCAAATTATTTTGAAACCCTATTTTCTACATGAGGATCCAATCTTTTTCAGACTGTTTTCCCTACATGATTTTGGGCCTACTAGCCTCTTTAACCCTTAGTAGCATGTTAGATTTGGGATACCTCTGAAGTGCGGCAGTAGAGGTCATTGCCTTCTTATTGTCCTGTTATGATACCTCTAGTGTATAACTATAGCCCACACATTCGTCCTTTGGTAGCTCCACATGGACTCCTGGTTACCTTGGACTTTCTCACTTATTGCAAAGTCTCATTGTACTCCACAGGTGCTTTTTCTTGTTCATTCACCCCAGATTCTGATGCTTTGTTACTGCAAAAATATCTGAACAGCAGTATTTGGTTTCATTATCATATTAGACATTGCTGCATTCCATGACCTGCCTATTGTCATTATAAATGACAAATTTATAATTTGTATTTTATAAACCACATTTTAACAATTAAAAATGTGCTCTTAGGAGTCATATAAGCTGTGCTGTTAGAGACCTCACAATGCAAGGACTTTTTTTCCTGTACCTCAGCAAAACTTGGAGGAGCAATCAGCCTTAGAAAAAAAACATAGCAGTTGTAATTAATAGTTACACTGTTCAAAATAATAGCCTGTATTAGGGGAAAGGTGATCACCTAAAATCCAAAAATTTGTTTTTCTATATTCCTAACAAATCTATATTCCTAACAAAAACAAATGTCATTTACCACAACACAAAATGAGTCTGTTATTATTAATCTGGATTTATGCAATAAGTCCTAAAAAATAGATGTGTCCTGTTAAAAAAAAGATGAAAAATTTCTCAAACATAGGAGGATTAAAGAAGATAAATATTTTTCAGATCACCGACTATAATGCTATATTAATGGAAGATTACTATGAAATACTAGAAGTCTACAAGTAGTCTACAGGCATCAATAGTACTATTAAGGTGAGAAAGACTTCTTAAAAAGATTTTTGATTAAACTAACAGTTTTTCCAACAACAAGGGTCAGAAACTTTATGGAATTACTTTTCCTCCTTTGTAACTTTCAGTAAATGGTAAAATTGCTTCCTTTGTATTATCCTATTTCTTCTTCTGGTTGTGAATTACTGCCATAAATAATGAAATAAAAATATGAGTTCATTTCTGTTCTGTATTATGAATGTGTTATTGTCACAGCATGTAATTACAATCATTCACAGTGTGAACTTGAGGCCTAAATAGTAAATTGTCCTGAAAATAGTCTTCTCCTGTGAATTTATGAATTTCCAAGCTTACCTTTCATAATGATTAATGCTGTATTGTCATTTAACATTCAGGTCATTCAACAGAACAGCCACCATACATCAGAAGTCGTGGAAGTGAAAAAGCACTCAATATACAATGAATATAACATCTGATGACAATGTAATTAATGGATAATATATTTTTACAAAATGAAGATGCAGGCAATAAGTATAAGAAAACATCAAAAAATCTTCTACTACTACTGCTAAGAGGACAAAATAAAAAATTGGATAGTCAGGGCAGGAAGAAAAATGTCTTTATAGTGTCATTTGATACTATTTGTACTTGGAGAAAGAGTTTTCCATAGACAGGGAGGGAGCATGTACAGGTCAAGAAAACTATAAATACTGCATTAGCAAGACATTAGTAAACAGTGGTTAGAACACTGAATGTTCCAGTTTTAAAGACAATTTTTTTACTATTAATCTGAAATGACAATGTCTACCCCAAAGTGAAAGATGTCCACAATGAACCTTGAGGCAGGAAGTTTTCTGATTTTTTCCTTGAGCTACTTTGCAGTAGTAGTGGTTCTATACAAAAGACATTCAGTAAAGACACTGACTTGTATTCTACATTATGCCCTTAATGTTTAAATGAAGAGCACCAAATTAGGTATTGATACACTTTATCCAGTTTCCAGTGTTGAATTATTTTCTGAGAAAAATATGAGTTTTTTAAAGTTCTTTTCCCTTTTTAATCCCTCTTGCAAAATTCAGCTTTGTTTCTCAGTAACCTATACAGAATCAAATACAATGACATAAAATGAGAAAAGCCATTTTGTATGAAAGCGTTTGATAGATTTTTTTTTTTTTTTTTAATGGCTCCAGTGCAACAGAAAATTTTCAGCTGTCATCATCTGAGATTCAAAATTTACTTGCCAGGGTCAATAACTGCACATACAGTGTCTTGAATTTTGAATTTTTTTATTATTTTCATGTATTTTTTAAGATACTTCAGTAAAGAAATGCTACAAATATGTTTATCTGTTTTCAAATTATGCTATCAATATGTTGGGTTTAACCAGAAATTTTCTACTATGTGTTGGTTTGTCTATAGATTTAACAATAATAGCGTTATAGAGTGCGCTGACAGCTGAAATAATACGACTGGGCCTTAGACCTTGTTTGTTGTCAAAAAATTAAGACTTTTTGAAGCAATGAAATAAAATAGGTCCAGAAGTCTGATTACATATGTCATAGTTGATGTGATTCATAATCTACATGCTATTTAAACCAGCCTTATCAATTCCTCTATAACTATTAGAGCCGTCAAGCAAGAAAAGAATATGAGCCAAGGATCTTGGCACTCAATTGCTATGAGAACAGTATTACATTTAAGTAATACTCTCTGACCCACTTGCAAAAGCCACTACAACGGCTGAGATTATGGTATTTTAGTATTTTTATTTCTATTCTTCTCCAAAATTTGAAATTAAAATGATCACAAAACATACTCATTTGCTTTAAGAGTCAGAAGCCTTTGGTTCAAATTAATATAAAGATAAGACTTGAATTGTTTCCTTTCTTTTCTAATACTAGATTATTTTTTCTTTCAACACTTTGTCCATTATTCTTATCTGTTTATCCATGTTGGTCTAATTTTGCATTTGTCTAGCCTACTTTTATACAGAAAAAAAAACCTCTTAATTCATAATTCAAAGAGCACAAAGCCAGCAAATACTAAAATAACTCTATGTGCAACATCTATGATTAATTATAGCTTACTCTCTCCCCAACCTCATGTTATAAAGAATGAGAATTTTTCTCACAAAGAAGAGGCTACTACAGAGGCATTCATTTTGTTCTGAGGGTTGGTTTTTTTTCTGAGTTTGTTTTCTTAATTGATTTCAACAGAGACAGAGGTTTCAGCATGTAAGAGCAGTGAAAATCAAACGCAAATTCAACAGCAGCTTGCTATTCAGGAGATTCTCTAGAGTATCTGAAGTCTTAGTAGAAGTGAAATATTGTGACTTGGGCAGAAACGTTAAAACAGCGCAGAGGGTACATAGGGTACGTTTTGGATTTGCACAAGCCATAAGCAGGAATGAGAGTGCCACTCAAGGCCACTAGCTCTGCCATAGTGCAGTCTCACTTGGACCATGGAGGAAGCATTCCTGTGCTTTCCTGCTACTTCTTCTCTGCATTAGGTTGCAGTGATATGTAGGTACTGGCTCAATTTACATTGGCATTAGTTTTACACTAATTTTCTCTTAGTTCCTAGGTAAGCACAGAGGTTCAGAGAGTAACATGTGCTGCCATCTCCTTCTGAAATACCAGAACTACATACTGCATTATCTGGCAGGTTAGCTTAGGATAACATGATGTGAGAGTCCATTTATTTATAAAACATTATAAAAGAAAGACTGAAGTTATAAAACATCCCTGATTTGTTCCTTTCCTTTAATGAACTTCTAGATCAAAAATGAAGTCAACATACTTCAAGTTCATAAGCTAAATAGACAGTAAGTGACAGAGTCTACTGCCAGTTGCTATTCACTTTGAGCACTAACTTTTATCTTAGAGAGTGCTATTGATGCCAGAATGGTATTTGAGATACTTAAGAATAACAGAATCCCGCATTAATGCAACACTGTTCCAGATTCAATCTGATAGCTTCTTTAGTCACTGTGCATGTAATATTTATGCATCTTGTGTAAGAGATAGTAAGCAACTATAGGGCATAAAAAAAACTGCTTTCAGTTACAATGTATCTGCAGGATAATCTATAAAGTTTGCAACAGAACAACTTGTTTCCCTAAGGGCCTGACCAAGACTAGCCACCCTTATTCAAAATACAGCCTCCTTTTTATTCTAAAGTGAGGAAGGCTGAGGGCTGCAAGTCCCCAGGCATGTCTGGCAGGCAATGCATCATCAGAGAGGCAGGAGAATGAAAAAGGCCAGACTGCTCTGGATAGCTGAGAGCAGGAAAATCTACCACAAAGCAGTCTCTAGCGAGATGGGCTGTAGGCAAAAAATGACACCTTTCTTATCAATACTGAATCTGTAAAATTCCCAGCACCTTGCTATTGTCTTTTGCTGTTTAAAAATTACTACTGTAGAAGAGGAGACTGGCTGCGAAGGAAAAAGGAAACCAAAAAACTAAGAGAATTAAAATAAATCTTTAATAATCCTATTTCATTGCTTAGATGTTGGGGTTTTTTTAATTGCATTTGATGCCTGTAAAGGAAGGAAACTAGCTTAGACTTCTGAGAAGAGACTTAAGAAGTGGTGCTCAATAGTTACTTAGATCTTCCTAAGCAATAATCAATAAACATTTGCAGCTATGTAACTGCAGCCTGTCTAAAATGTCTTGACATGAAATGGAAAGAAACCCATCAAGTCTGCTGCCTAAGCATAGGTTCCTTCATGTCACAATATGGTATAAGAAGGAATGATTAGCAAATAAAGTAGTCAGATAAGAAAGTAGGTTTATTTCCTTTTCCATTAAGATTTTGACATAAAGTGTGTCCCATTTAATTTTATCGTTTGCATAGTGTTTGCTGTACTGACATATAAAAAAATTATACAGGATATGTCAATGTAACTTCTAAAAGCTGCTTTACACTGGGAATGAAACATGCAATCTTTGATGAAGTGGACAGTCCTAGAGATGTTTTAGACAATGTATGAGCAAGTATCAGTTTTTTAAAAAAATCAGTGTTGGATGGTTAATGTTTAAAACTGCATTTACAATTTTTAAATTAAAGGTGAGATTGCATTATGTACTTTTTCATATTAGAAAAAGAAATAATTTGCATATACAAACAGTCATTTAGAAAGCAAGAAGAGCATCACCTAAATAGGACAAACAAACTCCTGTTACTCTTTTTTATTATTATTATAATTACTTTTTATTATTTTTTATTTCCCCTTTTCTTTCTTATTTCCTTCTTTTTTCTTTTTCCTTCCTTATTTTGTTTTCATTTTTAATTTTCTTTTTCCCTTTGCTTTCCCCTTTTCCTTTCCAGTTCCTTTTTTGTAGAGGACCTTATTCTAGCTCAGTAAAATCCCAGCACTGCCAGTTTATATTGCTGTCCATACCTGGAAAAAACAAACACTTTCTATATCTCCATCTGTAAATAGTCGGTCATAACATACTCAAGAAATATTGAAAAGACGCAGTTGCTGTGGACTTCAATAAAAAACACAAGAGCTCTGACTTTTCAGAATTTTCTGGGCGTTTATATGTAGAAAAACAGTTTTAAAAATCTGTAAAATAGGTCCAAAAGTATAACTCAAAACTCCATTTAATCTCAAAACATTTTGTGTGAAGAAGCTCGGTGTCCTGGGTTTCCCAGTAGCCGTTTTTCTCCTTCTTAGTAGCTGGTGCAGCGCTGTGTTTTGACTTCCAGCCTGGGAACAGAGCTGATAACACCAATTGTTTTTAATAGTTGCTAAGTAATGTTTATTCTGGCTAAGGACTTTGGGAGTCTCATGCTCTGCCAGGGACAAGGGAAGGCCGGGAGGAAGCAGAGACAGGACACCTGACCCAAGCTAGCCAAAGAGGTATTCCGTATCACAGCACGTAAAAAAAGGGGGGGGGGGAGTGAGTGAACCAGCTGTGTAGATCGGTTTAAACCACGACAGTTCTTTTTGGCTCTCCTCACGTCCTCCTATATCTTACCTTACTTAGAGCTGGTATTCGCTGTGGTAGTGTCTTTCTTTCCTCCCACCCCCTGCCCCTCCATGGGGGGGGGTTAGCAAGATTTCATCACACCAAACATAAACATTTCCATTTGGAAAATATTTCCATTTCTCATTAAGGTGATAAAATTTGTGGATGTAGGATATGAATCCACTTAACAATAGTAGGGTTTATTTCAGAACAGATGAAACTGGTAACTAGAATATGTTTATCAAGATGATCTAATATTCACTGTAGTGACAATCTTAGAGGTAAGCATAAGTCATCTGATCACACACCAAAATTTGTATTTGAAAAGGTTTGATTAGAGCTGACATTTGCAGATAGTATCTGGGGTGGTGGTTCTAATTTTTTTCACATGCACCTCTTGGTTTTCTTGGTCATAACTATTGTGTATAGCTATTTGAACATGTGGACATTACGTGATATCAGTGTTTCTAACATTGTTGCAATTGTTGCATAGAGCAGGCATAAAGAGTAAAAATATGACTAAAATAAAACTGTAGTGATATTATTTTTATCAGTGCCTACACAGTTTTTAGGGTCAACTATTGTATCTGCAAAAAACTGTCAAAATAAACTTAAGGCAGCATCTTAGAAAACGGCAATGCTATTCCACTTCAGCATACAAAAAAAGAGGTAGACAGACAAATACAGACAAGCTAAGAAAGACTACATCAAATAATTTAGAGACATAGAATGTTGAAAAAAAAAAAATAACCAAGCTGTTTAGATTTGAATACTAAGAGGTGAAAAAGCAAACTTAAAGAAAATTTCTAGCATGTCACTTTTGTATGGCCTAACTACCTTTTTTGTGCTTGTAATATTAAAGTCAGAAAACTGTTAAAACACAGCTTGTGAGATCCCAACAGATGTGGTTTAGACACATCAGTTTTATTCATTTTAATGGAATTTGCTTTTTTACTGTTCAGCAATTTGCTTTTTGTGTTTAATAAAATCATGGATTTAATGAGCAATCAGTGTAGACAAAATGTACTCAAATTTAAAGAATATAAATAACAGAGGGAATTGTAGTAATTTAGAAATAGTTTTAATAAAGCTTTTGTCATTATTATGCAAATACTTAATCGGAAATATCAATTCAAATTGGTTTGTAAACAAGCTAAAGATGGTGAAAAAGCTAATTAACAGAACATCTGCAAAAATAATCTGAAAAATACACTGTTAGTATTCTGAAACCTACTCTGAAATCACAAATACTAACAGAATCTTTGAGATTAAACTGGACAGGAAACTAGTATGATAACATAATTATTTTACAATTCAGTTTAAAAAAATTGTTTTCCACCATACTACCTGAAAACTTCTGATGTATTTTTTTTCCTTTTTTTTTTTATTACTTTTTTTAAACTATAATCAGGAGGAAGGAAACAATTTTAAGTTTTAAATGAATAGTTTGCCTAGACAAAGAACAGTGTGCTGACTGCTCAAGAAATCAAAACAGTTAATTAACATCATACAAAGATATGCAACATGTAGAAAGTGATGAAGCCAAGAAGTGTAGGCCAAAGGTCTTGAAAACCTTAGCTCAAAAGAAATTACTAAGTTATGAAATGTCCTCTTGAGAAAGTGTTTTGGTCTCATCACTTCAATATACAAAATTAAGACAGGTGTTATGCAAAATACTATAATAGTTATGAAAAATCCTAATTTTTTTCAGAATAATCATTTAGCCATTAACTGTTATGATTTCTTTATGAGTATTTTCAAAAATGTGTATGTAGAATTCAAAGACAGAGGCTTGAATTTTTATGCCTGTACAAAACATAAACATATTCCCTGACTTTAAACATCAGTGAACAAAAAAAATATTTTTTATCCAAGTTTTATATTATTTGAATAGAAAACATAGCAGTACTGCTACAAAACAAAAACTACTCCTGAGAATGTGGCAACTAGAAACCTGGTACACTGTAACCAAAAATTTAATAAAATCCATATATACATAGCCATTTATCTTGCAGGAGTTTTACTGGTTTTGTCATTTCTGCTTCTTTTCTGAAATAAAAGAATATTGCTTCATTCAGCTGAGTGAAATCCTGAGGGAATTTAATGGAATAAGTAGGCTTCAGTTACTGATATTATATAGTACTAGTAGGCTATAACCATATCATCAGGTCAGTAGAAGACACTTCCTTCCAAGCCCCCACCTTTCCTCAGTGAATACTAGAAACTAACTACTGCAATAAATCACTTTTTCTCAGTGTAGCAAAACCAATACGAATGAAGTCAAATGTATCATAGCAAATGCCATTAAAAAAATGGTAGCTTACTCATGAGATATGAAGACTGTATATCTTACCAACTTCAGTCTGACTGCTTTGTTTTTTGTAAAAAAACCTAAGCAATTGATTAAGATATTGAGGTTTTTTCAATAGTTTTTGTTTGGTTGGTTTTTTTTTTTTTTTTTTTTTTGTTCACTTTCTCCTTAATATTCCCCAACACTTACTATCAGTGCACTGGAAACATTTTGAACTAGCAATATGGCGCATGCCGAGACACATCCAAAGGCAGAAGTTAGGCAAATTTCCTATTGACATAGGAGAAGGAGACCCACAGTGATCCTAGCCGCTGTTCACTGGGCACGAAATAAGCCCTGGTTGTCTTAGCTGCAATGAGGGAGATTTGTTATACAGATAGGAAAATGCATTTTTGACCCAATATTCTTTTTATTTCACTTGTTTTGTCTCTATGGTGATGACATTCACCTTCAGAATGTCCTCAGGTAATATAAATGGCTCTCATCTGCAATTTGGAGTACTAAAATGTAAGAGAATTCCAGTCACCTAACTGAAGCCATTTAGAATTAGACCAACACGGCTAGGCTAGGTTAGACTAGACTAAAGCTACTGTCTCTCTCAAGATACTTGTGGAATCTCTATGGATTACTGAAAGAAATGACACATCTTGTTTACATTAGTTAAGTCTAATTTTGGCATCTAGATTTAGACTTATGTCATCTAACCTGAGTTATTTTATTCAGAGAAAAAGTAGTAACAGAGGATTCTAGGTTATAATCAAATAAAAAAGTATTCTGCTATCATTATATAGGTCTATGTGACTAAATATTCAAGTAGAAAAACATGAACATAAAATTTTCATTTTATTGTTGTGCTTCATTTTAGTCAAGACAGAATATCTTCCTTCTTATGGAATGGCTTCCAAATGGCTTGATAATATTGTCTGGGTTTTTTTAATATAGCCCTAGCCTTTGCCTTAAAAACATCTCCATCTATACAGACTGGTTTTGCAGATTATATCCACCTTTCATATTTTCAGTTCACATATAACAGGAATATTAATATTTCAAGCAGATCTTGTTGAAAATACAATTATTTTCTTTATGTTACTTTACCTTGGAGTAGAAGAAAAAAAACGTAATGAGACAGCTATAAGAATTATTTCTAGCAGTCAGATTAAAGTAAACATATACAGTCTGCAAGGTATAAAACATTTAAACATTGTCTGTCTAGCTAATTAGTTTTTTCAGTGAAAAGGTATGTAAAAGTGCACTATAAGAAACAACAAGTGACATAGTTTGGAGGCCAGCATTAAATTCTTTAAAAAAAAACAAAACCATAAAAACATACATAAAAAAATGAAATAACAAAAAAAATCTACTAAATACACTGAAAGATACTGCCTTTTCTTGCAAAGAAAATCCTGTCTACTCCTTTTCACTGTGATAGATGCAAAGACCTCTATGAACCGTTTGAATTTGATACCAACAAATTGATAGTCATCACAGAGCCATGTTCAAATATGCATTTGGTGGTTAGAAATATACCTATCAGAAAATGAATCTAAAATATTAATTCAAATCTTACAAAAAAAGTGTAATTTTGAAAACAATGAACAGCTCGTATCTAATATCTCCTTAAATACTGAATAAGTCTTGATTTCTGGTGGAGAGCATTAGAATGCGACCATGGGGTACAATATATTGTCAAAGTAGTTCTTCCCACCATTACCCCAGGTTCTATACACATGCATTTTTTTTGTTAACAAGATTTCGGTATATGTTCATGTCCTGTATTCTTGTTGAAGAATTTACCCCTAAGAACTTTTATCCTCATGACTATATTCCTAGTTGATGATAATACAAAAATATTACCTATATCTAAATTGTATACTGAATGTATGCCAGTGTATGAAGAGTGCACTCTGCAGTAGACAGTACAAAACATGCCTGAGGTTTATTTCTGAGAAATAATACATAAAAGCACATGATCATAAAAGATATGTGTGTAGCCTGCAGTATCTAGTGGCAATAATTATTCTTGAATATTTCAAGATCTTTCAATATGTTTTATTTTTCGCAGGTATTTCTATAGAAGAAAACTTTTTCTAAGTGCATTAATAAATACAGAAAACCAGTTTTGGTCTAACGGAAAAAAATGAATGATCAGACATTTGACACCAAGCTATTTTTTCTCAGTGCTTGATTATTAAGTAATAACTAAACCTTCATTTTGGCACTGTAGGGTGGATGGGAATAGGACAAGAGAAATTATAACAAAGTAGCACCCTTTGGAACAAAGTGTGTTGGTGGGTATTGATCTCATTTGTGTGGTCTGCTATTAAATATTCCTTAGGACGCAAACCTGAATGCAATGTAATACAGTCTAAATGGCTTCTTTTCATGCAAACTATAAAGATTAATAACTCATCTGTGAAGAAAATCCCATATTAAATCATGGCCTTAGCTTGCTTTTGTCTCTCCAAAAGAGACAGAGACAAAAGGTAGTAATACAATGTTTCAAAATAAAAAGTCAGCAACCCAAGTACAGCTTATTGCTCTATATGCCATTAATATTGAGCATTCATGACATCTGTATGCCATTCTAGAGCTAGGAAGTCATTAATCATCAGTTAGAAAGAAACCTGCATAAAAATAAATTTGTGTTGGTTGAGAAAAACAACCATCTTGAAGATGGACATGGTATTATTCTAATCAATGATGTTTGTTTAACAATTTTCCATGGAATCCATAACTTTAATAAACTCAGAATTACCATTTTTTTCTATATACACCATCTTAAGTCCCACTTCCATAAATTTCTGTTACTATAGCTAACATTTTCCTTATATACCTGCAATGGATCATGCACTTGAAGTATTACACTAGTACTTGGCTGTCACTGTACATCTGGCTGAAAATTTTTAGCAGTTCACCTGAAACTTGCACTGATAATATTACCTCTAAGAAGATATAATGGAAGACTGATGTTTTATTGATTTTTCATGAGTGGAGAATGAAAGATTTTGTGGTTTTATCTTTGGAAATAGCAAAATTGCATATAATTTAGAGGGATTAAATATACTGCAAAATGCTAGGGGAAAATGCTGGGTATTTAGAAACTTCAAATTAACAAAATATAAAAATATATTTGAAATATGACGTTGTAGCAAAACCTTCCTGATTTCCAACTCTGACTGTCTTCACATATGTTCTTTGAGCCTAGTTACTGCTAAGGAAAATGTCAAGCAGTATGACTCATTCATTTTTCTCATGGCATTTGATACTTAAAAATGTTACTCAAAAGGATGGAATTATGAAGACAGATCATTAGTAAGAATCAAGAATCATATATTTTTATTTACCATCAATATTTTTGTACCTTGAAGTGCTTTTTGATTGAAAAATCTTAAATGTCATTTGTTTTATTAAGTGAAAAAGGTGGAACCCGATTCATAAAGAAGGGCTGCCTGATGGTTATCGCTGAATTTTTATTTTCTATTATTTTGTACTCAAAATCTATTAATATAACATAGAAAAGGAAGAAAAAGCTATATCATTTAAACTTTAAACAGAACATAAGTTGGGATGTTTTTGAAAGTAAGCTGAATCACTGTAAATGTTCTCATAGCTTTTTCTTTCATATACTGAAATATTTTATTTTTGAGAGATATGTTCAGTGTAGCATGAGTAGTTGTACCAAGATAGCTTGAAAACATTAACTTACACTTTTATGTTTGGAGATTTTTTTTTTTTTTGTAGGAGACAGGGCGAAAGCAAACTGAATTTCTATTTTTCAAACATGGCTGTCACAAAATGCAATGTTTCATAAATTACAAAATTTTGTAGGTTATACAGATCTTTTTGATATCAGTCATTCAAATGTATGTGAAACTGGAACTGGAAATTAATTTCTATTTTCTTATTATTTAAGACCACTTGTCTATTTAAGTGCAGATCATTACAATTTTTTTTGTGGCTTTCAGTGTTGTCCAGTTTATAAGCACTGAATAAGTGTCATCAAAATAAGAAAAGTAGAAGGAAGTAACCTGTGTTTCCATTTGTTCACTGAATAATCAATTCACTCTTCACCAATCTTATGTCTTTTGAAAAGCACAACTTGTGAAAAATATTAAGATCTCACAAGTTGTAGTGGTGTTTCTATTCAGTTGCTTGCAAGTTCCATCTTCTATAGTTTATTGTGGTTACATATTTTGTATGACTGAATTAGAGCTGTCACAACAAGAGCTGAAAAAAATCTTTCAAATAATCAATGGCTTCATTAATCACCCACTGGTATTCACTGATATTCTGAATTTTAAATATTTTTCAGGAACAAAAGTCATTAAGTCTTCATGTTAAACTGCTTTGGATCAGCTTTTTACAAGAAAGAAATGGTGTAGGAATCCTCAGGGTGCTCTTGCAGGGTAGTCTGGTAAATCTATCTCTGAAAAAAGTTTTCACTTTGCAAAATCAGTTGCTGTTCTTTAATTCATTTTATATATGCTTTACCAAAAAAAAAATTTCAAAAATGTAATGGAATTTCAGCTCTCTCAAAGTTGAGCATCTAAGCTGTATCTGTATGAAAAAAAGAAATAATAAAAGGTATTGCAATGTATAGATAGAATATCTCTTTAGAGTACCAGCAAAGTACTCTGTGTTCATATATTAAATGACTAATTAAGAGCTGAAAATCGCCACTGTAGTCTGTAGTTCATGTTCTGTTGTATCCAGTAGGAATAAGCATTTCAACTCGATGTCTGTGGTTGATATCCAGTATAGACCTTGGAATGAAGGAGTATCTACTGATAGGAGAATGGCCATGAAATTATTGTTCTGGGGAATCTTGAAGTAGCGATTCTGGAAAAACCCAGAGGGATCTGACATGTACACATCAGTGTGACAGATCATCAGAAGCACAGGGAGATGAAGAAATTTTAGAAGTTGCAAAAAAGCTTGAAGAAGTTTGAGGAAAGTAAAAAAAAGTCATGACAGAATAACTGGGGCATTATTCCTCTACTTTGCATTACAACACTGCATACAAACCTGAAGAAACAAGAAGCAAAAGCTTTGAGGACTTCTGCATTATTCTTTTCTCGGAGGGTTCCCAAGCCTTCCCTGATATCCTCAACCTTTTACCAAGAAGGCTCTGAAACACTCAAAGCACCACCCTGAGTCTATGGCACACACTGCCACATCTGTTGGCAGCACTCAGAGACCTGTACCCTAGGCTTAGCTCCTACAGAAGTCTTTCCTGAGCACTAGCTACAAGGTGCTAGACCCTCCCTAATCAGGGAGCACCAGCAGCAAAGGCTTCAGGACCCTGAGTTAAGGGCACACAGTCATGCTCCTTAAAAGCTTCTAGAACTGCCTCAGGCCCACACCCTTGTGACTCCTCCATGAGGGAACCTCATGAAGTTCAACAAGGGGAAATTGAAGTTCTGCACCTGAGAAGGAGCAACCCCATGCACCAGTACATGCTGGCAGCAACACAGCTGGGTAACAGCTTTGCAGAAAAGGACTTGGGGGTTGGCCTGGGTTCAGCAGTAGCGGTCGTTTTTCTCCTTCTTAGTAGCTGGTGCAGTGCTGTGGTTTTGACTTTCAGCCTGGGAACAATGCTGATAACACCAATGCTTTTAGTTGCTGCTCAGTATGTTTACTGTGACCAAGGACTTTCTGAGTCTCATGCTCTGCCAGGGAGGAGAGGAAGCTGAGAGGAAACAGAGACAGGACACCTGACCCAAACTAGCCAAAGAGGTATTCCATATCACAGCACGTCATGCCCGGGTTGTAAACTGGGAGTTACCTGGAAGAGCTAGATCACTGCTCAGTCAGGCTGGGTATCGGTCAGCGGGTGGTGAGCTGTTGTATTCTCTTCCCTTGTTATTTCCCTTACCATTATTATTATCGGTGGTAGCAGTAGTGGTTTGTGTTATACCTTAGTTGCTGAACTGCTCTTATCTCAACCCACGGGAGTTGCATTCTTTCTATTCTCCTCCCCATCTCTCTGGGAGCAGGGGGAGGAAAGGGTAGCAGTGAGCAAGCGGCTGCGTGATTCTGGCTTGCCGGCTGGGCTTCAACCACAAGAAGGGTCCTGATGAACACCAGGTTGAACATGAGCTGGCAATGTGCTCTTGTGTTAAAGAGGTGAATGGCATCCTGGGCTGCATTAGACAAAATATTAATAGCAGGTTGAGGGAGGTGATCCTATCCCATTTGATCAGCACTTCTAAGGCAAGACCTGGAATACTATGTCCAGTTCTGAGATCCTCAGTACATGAAAGACATGGGGAGAGTCCAGTGAAAGGCCTCTAAGATGATGAAAGGACTGAAACATCTCTCCTACGGGGGAAGGCTGAGAGAACTGAGTGTTTAGCCTAGAAAAGAGAATGCTCAGCAAGAATCTTATTAACGTAGACAAATAGCGGAAGGGAGGTCATGAAGAAGATGCATTCAGGTTCTTTTCAGGGGTGCCCAGTGACAGAACATGTGTTTATTGTGAGGGTGACTGAGCAATGGATCAGTTTGCCCAGGAACGTGGAGTCTCTATCCTTGGAGATACCCAAAAGCCACCTGGACATGGTCCTGGGCAACTGTCTTTGGGTGGTCTTGCCTGAGCAGAGGGAGGCACATGGTGATGTCCAACCTCAACTGTTCTTTGATTCTGTAATTCTGCCCTCCTTACTCCCTTGTTTAGATTTAGCATGATGGCAAACCTACTGTGCTACACAGACAGATCCTCTATGATAAGCAAAATAAATACAGCTCATCCAGAGAGCTTGTCTAAATTCTTCCAAACTGCATTTTTCCAGACTGGATATTAATCTAACAAAAGTTTCCAGATTGTAGAATTCTGGTCAATGAGTTTCTACACTATTCACTTACACTGCACGCCTACAGGCATTCCATATACAAAAACACTCTATAAAAAAACATAGATACCTGTCTCTGTGCGGATTGTCTTCTTGCCAGACATTGTTATAACTGCTTAATGTTGAACTGTGCAAATCACAAGATTCTTAAGATTCTTCCTTGAGCACTTCTCCTTGCCAGATGTTATGTATGCTGTTGGAGAACTTCTAAATGTTTCACAATTTGTATTTGAGTAAAGTATTTTAATAATTTCTCTTAATTTTAGCCACATAAGATAGCTCAGCAAGATTGTCTCAGTAGTCAGTATAATGAAATAAAAACATCCAGAGAATGACTGATCTAATTCTAGGGTAGATATAATAAATTATTCTCTAGAGATACATCTGTCATTCTGTCAATTACAGCAGAATGGGCATGGGTGGCTGCCTTACTTTTGACATCCAGTACTTTGATTTTACATGACTACAGTACACTGAGATGAATTCTAGCTCAGCTATCCACATACTGATGATGGAAGTGCTGAAAAGTAAAGAAAAGCTGAAATAGCTCTTTGATCAAAGTATTAGGAAAACTCATTCTGTTGAAGTATTTTATTCAACAGGTATTGTCTTTGTCATTCAGGCTTCCACTGTTCTTCTATCAGCTTAATAAAATAATTCTAAGGTGTCAAATGTTGCTTTCTTTGCAAAAACAGAAATAATGGCTGGGCTGAAAAACTTTATATGGTATTGGAATATCTTATAGGGCAATCCGTTGGAAATACTAACTGTAGAGTTGCCACTTTCCAAAGACAGGATATGTAAATATTTACACATAGTTGTTGGCTTGTACACATTTCTATGGCATCATTACTCAGCTCCTAAACTGAAATTCAGCAAAAGTAAATAAAAAGTGAGAGTCTTATCTCTATGGTTCATTTTTCTTGCAGAACGTTGCAGTAGCAGCACCAAAAATACATCAATATTACTTTTTGCAATCTAAAAGATGGTGACGTTTGAAATATCTAGGTCAAAACCTTTAATTTTTCTGGGTTTATTTTTCTTCTACTTTTGCTATTTCCTTCATGTTTCAAATAAACATGGTTTCCGATAGAGAAATGGGCTTTCTTATGACAGACTTTGTGTAACATCCATAATACTGTAACTCCTTTTTGCATTTGTCATCCTTGTAGTGTTTGTGCACTCCCATTGTGATGGAAAACAAGGACTAAGGAAAAGGGGAGAATGGGAGAGAAAAGTTGAGGAATTACTAGTTTAGCATGAAACATTAGCAGAAAACAGAAGGTAGGTCCCAGAGGGTTTAAGATTCTTCAACTTAATTGGTTATAATCTCAGCATACCAGCAGCATGATTCTTGACAGACCTTGTGAGGACATCATAAGAACAGGAAATTTTAAGAAAGGTTAGGAAGAGGACTATGAGGATGCGTTTGTAGATACTCATAAGACATAAGGCCAGGAAGGAAATCCCTCACAAACCTAGTAAGTAAGAGATGTTTTATATGTCAGAAGTATAAACTGATCCTTTTACAGTAAAATGGAGATAACCTGTGAAGGATTTCAACACACAAAATTCTTATGTTTGCTGTTACAGGGAACAAACAGAGGTATTCAAATAAACCATTCAAATATCAAGGGAGCTGATATGTTCAGCAGTATTCTGCAGTCATGTATTGACAGGACCACATACACTTCAGACCAGAAAAAAAGGCAGCTGTACTAACATAGAGTAAAATAGTAACAACAGGTTCAGAGTTTCAGCTGCATGTATAGATAGGAAATGCTGTATCTCATAGACATGCTGCAGAAACCTAGATACAGCTTTGATCTCAAACATCAGTCTGCAGCCCCCCACTAAAATTACCATTAGTATGGCCAAAGTAGCCATATGAATGGTAGTAAAATATAACATTCTTCAGTTCAAGAAAAAAATTCCAACTGATAGATACAGGAATTCTGGCAGTCACTGGAAGTGACTTTGTCTTTTTTATATGACCCAAATGTAAGTCTGCTTGCAGCAAAAGCTGGTAACACTCTCTGCCTTTTGCCTAATTCATCTGCTTTTGTAAACACAGTGCAATTTTATCAAACCATGATCTTTTTCCGGGAAATTCATACAGAGTAAGAAGTAGCCGTACAGTTTTTAAGTTGAAAGTCAAAGAAACTTGATTCCAAGGATCATTTAAAAGTTTGTCTTCCAAGATTTATATCTTCCTTATTTTTTTCCCAAGTGTTGTATTCCTCAGTTTTTCATGGGATTTTTTTTTATTTTGTTTTAGCCTTTCCTTCATGCTTTTTCCTTTTCCTATTCCTATCCATCCTTTTCTCCTTCACTTTCCTTCTTTCCTGTGTAGGATTCCTGTGCACTCATACTAAACTTATTTTTAATACTTATATCAGCAGAATCACCGTTCACATATCTGTCTGCTTGCTTTATTGTTGGGTTTTTTCGATCCTTTCTCCTTCATATTTATTTACTTATTCTGGTGCTTCCTCTTAAGGAGTCCATTTTGTCCATTTTGCCTTAAGAGCAACAGATACCGTAAGTATCTATGCAATTATCTGTGAAAGCATAAATATTTTGCCTCAATGCTAAGTACAAAAACATCTTCCCGGATTTAAAATCCATGTTGCAGAATGAAGCTGACAATCAGCTTTATTCCAAATGAATCAGAGTCCTGCACTCTCTTCTGTCCATTTAAAAGACAGCTGCACATTTCTGTGTTGTGTGCTGGGAAGAAGAGCTGAAATAAATCACTATCTTTAATGAAAATGTTGTATGTAAGCCTTTATTTTTAGATACATGAAAGGCTTATGACACTCACTTTTTAGAAAAATAAATAAAATACTTTTGTTATGGTTTTATTTTGTATACATTAATAAATTTTATCAGATTAAAAATAGCTTTAGTATAAAAGTAAATACTGGGGTCTTGATGAAAGGAATAAGGTTTTAGAAAAAGGAGACAGGACTTTCATGAGCAAGGAATGAGAAATGTTTCTAAGCATAGGAAGAAACATGGAAAAAATAGCAATGTGAGAAGCTCAAAAGGCTGAAGATCAGAGAGAGGCAAGACAAGAGCAAGTGAATGAGGGAAAGGGGAAAGAAGATCAGAAGCAAGAAATGTGAACAGCAATTTGTGGTAAAAGGAAATCAAGTAAAGCCTAGCTAATGAATGTAAGACAGGGAAGAAATCATGATACAGTAGTTTTGGTAGTGCAGTGACATAGTTACGAGCATATAGACAAAAAGGCTGTAGTCAATTTAATATAAGCAGCAGCAGATTTATCTAAAGTTCCTTACTCATTCTGGATCACTAAGAAAAAAGCATTTCCCATATTTTATTTACTCTACATAGCTATGAGACCAACTATGGAGCTTATTCCACCAGTTTTTCAATACTGTCATATTATTTCTGATGTGTCTTGTCTGTACATTTAACTACAGTTTTACAATTCATAGTTAATAAAGAAGCTATAACCATAGAATTTTTAAATGCTATATTTTTGTATCATTCACATGTAAAAAAAAAACATCATCTCTGATATTAATGTAGACTTCTAGTGCCAATGCAGAACATTCACCACAGAAAAAGCCTTAATATATGTCACACAGACAAACTGACACACCAAACCGAGTAGTGACTTTTAGAGTTAAAATCCAGGTGAAAACCAGACTGAAATGGCAACCTGAGGTATTCTAAAAAGGATGTGCAGTGAAATTCCCCAACACATGTACATATAGATAAACTTACGCAAAAATGTGAAAGCACAAATGGATTCTGTATTCACTTTTTTGAGATTTGGGATATAAATCTGACATAAAAAGTTAGTGGTTAGCCTGAATTGAATTAATTCAATTTCATTTGATTTTCATGCTTAGGTGAAAATGCCGCAAAAAAAACCCACCATTCGCAATCTGGACTTGTACAGTTACCCTTACTTTCCTGATCTTTTTCTGCAGTGATTTTGTTTATAGAGAATCAGTTTTAGGCTGAGTTCAGCAAACACAGCAAATTTATTTTTTTTTTTTAACATATCTTCATCCCTTATGATCTGGAACTGCTTCTCTTTCCGCAGGTTGCAAATCCCAGAAATGTCTCTAACTCTTTTGCAGGGTTGCAGAATGTCAGAAAAAATGTTATTAGGCAAATGTATCTCACTTATTTCTGAGTGGGACATTGCATATTGGCTGTAATCAGTGACAGCAAGAGTAATCAGCTATTGAAACAAATAATTATTGTCGGTTCTTATGCTCCCGTCCAGATAAATATCTGCAGATGTCAGTCCAGTGGGTACCATGGAGGAATATGTATCAAAAGGAAATGCACTTTCAAAAAAGCTGGAAAAATCCAGATCTGCATATCATCATAGAACAGAATTGTCAGTGTGGTATTCAATATTCAGTATGATGCATCTGTTTATCTGCGGTCTATGCTCAACCATATCCAATTACAAGGTAATGTCACTCATCCCACACAAATCTAATTCTCTCTATATATTACTCTAAATTACTGACACCAAAAATGCAGTACCAAAAAACTAAAGCTGTGGGAAAACCAGCAGTAAAGAACTGAAACATGTTTTGAATCTTCATCTGTGAAACGGTGTGTACTTTATTTTAGAAAGGATCTTTCTACCATCTTCCTGCCATCCCAGAGATATGTAAAGAGAAGCAATTCTGCACATAATATTAAGCTTTAAACCTGCGTTTACTGTTATTTAGAAAGATTACCTAGCACTTGTACTTTCACAGTGTAATTTTTTAAAAGATATTGTCCTAGAACGAGCACTCCTGTGAACAAACAACTTGAATATGGTGGTTTCATTGGGGAAACTCCTGTACTAACATGAGATTTGTCAGCTT
Organism: Lathamus discolor; assembly: GCF_037157495.1. Lineage (NCBI taxonomy): Eukaryota > Metazoa > Chordata > Aves > Psittaciformes > Psittacidae > Lathamus > Lathamus discolor. Next base: position 114,923,314 of record NC_088885.1, read on the forward strand.
TCTGAGAAACAGATGACAAGGTATACTCAGGGGCTCATTGGAAAACTAGCCCATATGATTAGAGAGTGTTTATGTGACCCTTGTCTTCTGTGGAGCTCAGGACTTTGACTGTCTTTTCCCCAAGACTAATGTTAGTGCAACGGACTGCAAACCTGTCTGTTCATCTCAAAATGTGACTGCTGCATGTAGAGCCAGACAGCTAAGAAGGATGGTTGAGCTTCACTGTCTGCTGTAGGTCAAGACTGCAACACTGCTGCCGCTGAAATTGCTGCTTCACTCTAAAGAGAGCTAGGTCAGAGGGGGGCTGTGAACCTTGATTGGCATCAAAGCAATGTTGCACAGAGAAATCTACAAGATAAAATAGCAGGTTCCCCGTCTGAAGGTTTGTGCTCATCTCTGGCTAGCAAGGCTAACAAAACTGGATTTTTGTTTCCTATTGGAAACATGGGTAAAAGCTATTGCCTCATTGAGCTTTCTCTGCCTGAAGAGAAATGAGAATTTATTTCTTCTAGATTTAGATCTGGCTACTAGCACTCATGCCTTCATCATGCTGGCAGTGCCTTTCTACAGCCTATTTCATCTGGAGCAACACTGTTTTATTTAATCAGGAGATTCAGTGAACTGGGGTGAAGGCACTTATCAGCTACCTAACATGCTGAATCTTTTCACTGTTTAACTGAGTTCCTTTTCTTTATATTCCGTGCACTAAAAATATTCAAGAGGTTTAAAAGCTAAGAATTTGAAACATTAATTGCAGATAGTATTTTAGCATCAGAAACACAGATATGCTTACTTGAATTCTAAAGATATTAAATAAAAAGTTTTTAATCACAGGCCATATGTAATTAACTATTGTTGCTAAAAATTTTGGAACAATAACACTTTACTATATATGTGTGAATCTAATGTGCAGATTTACAATTATTATTTTGCTTTATGCTTATGAGACTTAGTTTTCTCTCTTGCTGATAATTGCTTGTAGAATAAACAATGTCACCTTCATATTTCATAGTGGAGGTACTGTATAAGCTGCTTGGCTTTTGTCAAATATATATATGTCTTCATTCCTAAACAGCATTTCATCAGCTGTTCACTACTAAGCATTATATTTTTAAAAAATATACCATTCTGTACAGTGCTTATTTCATACAATTTTGGGAATACCTTTTCAAGTGTAAGCTTTCCTCATAATGTTTTAATGCCAAAGTTTAGGTTTAATAATAATTGTGGAAAAAAATAACCTACAACATTGTTTTTTATTAATTGCATAAATATAAAATTTAACACATTAACGTCTGATAAAAATCAGTCTAAAGGAACAAAGTATACTTGATCATGAAAAATGCTTTCTGTTACAGTTAAAAGAGTGAGCTGATGGTTTTATTTATGCACAGAAAAATAGGAAAGGACAGCAGAGTCTTTTTCTGAACACAGAAATGGTATTTCTTTCCTAGAGTAAGCACACAGATTTTTCAGCCAACTTTTAAAGCTCTCAATGATTTTGGTTAAGGGATGGTGTTTTTAATTCGATAGGACTCTGATATGTGTGCATTCTATTTACATACATTAAAAGACAGGTTCATTATACAAATACTCCCTATTCACCTCTTCTTCCAGGAACCAATCGTACCAAGAAAATAATTAGTACCTTTTATACTAACATAAACACACCTCCATTAAGATTTAGGTCTTGCTTGTAGAGGCCTGTTAATTCCTCATGCTGTTTTAAAATTATAGTTCATACCTCCATTAGAATGCTTATTTCTGTACAGTAAACTGTTTATGGTTATAAGGAACTTGAAATTCCATATATTTATCTATATTTTTTTGATGCTTCGGACTTCAGTCACTGTAAATTAGGAGAACCCTAAAATAGAACGGTTTTCATATGGCTATTTATATGTTACTTAACACTGCTATTTACAGCATAAGAAGTGGATTATTTTCACAATCAAACTCACATTTTTCAGAGGCCAACACCAATTTTAGCCATGTTTAAATAAGTTGCATAAAGTAACTGCTTCTGAGTGAAAATCAGAAGTGACTCTATTATCATTTCTAGAATTAAGAAACTGTCCAAGTATTTGATACCCAGCAGAATAAAGCGTTTGACACCATCCCACACGACATCCTTCTCTCTAAATTGGAGAGATATCAATTTGATATCAGGCAGGGGGGTTGGAACTAGATGATCTTGAGGTCCTTTCCAACCCTAACTATTCTATGATTCTATGATTGCTGCTTTCCCATAGCTCGTAGTTCAACAAGCTCAGCAGAGCCCCAATAAAGTAATGCTTGGGCCTGTAATCAGATTGCTGAAGATCACTTAAAAGATTGTATAGTCCTGCCGTCACCACAAAACGGTCCATTGCTTCCTAAGTGACTAACCAGCCAAGGCAATTTCTTCAGATTGGACAAATTTCCATCTTTGTCTCCCCATTAAGAGAAACATAAAAAATGCAGAAATGTTAGTTTGAGGTCTATCTTGAATTTTTAGCAAGTAACATGGATATGAATACTAATGGTGGCTGATAGTCCTGATACTCAATAAGCATCTCTTTACAATCAGTAGAATTAATCTTTCCTGTTCATTTTTCTGCTGGCCTTTAATGTGCCTTGTATTGTATGACTGGTAGAGGACAAAAGAAATTTCAAAACTTCCTCTTTAGGAAATAGGAAGGCTCTGCATTTGCTCTTTAATAGTCATATGTAGTGTTTCACAAGGTGCAACTAGTCTTCTTGGGTACAAAACAGATGGCTGAAACTTAATAAAAGTGATGCTACTGGGAATAAAAGAATGGCTTATACCAAAACTAGCTTTACACTCCATTATAGGCCCCAGCTGAGCAGTGATGTGAACGTGAACACTGAGACTGTAGCCGGGTTGGCCTCCAATCCCAATAAAGAGATAATGTTGCTAAATTTTTTCTTTTCCCCACATCTGCCTACTTGAAAGTCTCCATTACTTCCCACCACATATTTCCCAGATTAACATGATTTGTTGAGTCACTCAGTGCTGTTAACTTCTGTGTTGCAGGGCTACTAGGCAAGGCATGCTAGAATCTTTTGCTTTGCTAACAGACTCATCTCTTCTGAGGGAATTGTCACAGAAGATGCATCACACCAATCTTCTAGATTGGTCCAGGTCAGTCATTAGTTCCTGGCTCTAGTTCAAGATTTTCACTGTATAATCATGCACTTCATCTCTTGCACCACTGTTTAGGAACCTCATTACTCCTAGAGGAATGGTTTTGGATATGAAAACTCAGACTTTTAAAGACCAATTTTGAACATTGTCATGAATAATCTCTACCTTTTTGTCTTCATGCAGTTGCTTTGCTTACTGGAAGGGCTTTGAGCCAGAACTGATGTGCTAACACAGGCAAAGATGCCAAAGACGAGCTCTGACAGGCAGGATCCCATGAATTCTGGTAGGCAGACTCTGGCAGCACCTGAGAATATGTTTCCAGATTCATTGTCTGCATGAACTGCAAGCAGCTTTTGGATTGATAAAGGTTACATCCCAGAATGCAGCGTAGGCATCATCAGAAAATATACCGACATCACTAGGAGCAGGAAACAATGCATTTTTCCATCATTGTAAGTAATAATCAAAATTGCACCACTATGACTCTTAGCGTAGTGTGGTAAAGACACAAGGTTGAAGCCTAATCAGAAACTAAGGGCAGAATAGAAAATCACATTTCAGGCTATCAAACTAAAGGAAAATGAGAAGAGAGGTGGCTTAGTTCTGATACTTCTAGATCTTTGCTGTGTATAAGCATGCACATGCCATGATTGCTAGCACTTTATAAAATACATTATACTATATTCAGTTGTTTAAAATATTATGTCCAGTCACCTAGGCCATCTGTTCTTCTTGGATCTGTCTTTTAGTTGACATTTATTAAATAAAAATACACTTTCTTTTTTTATATTTTTTTCCTGCTGCCACTTGGCAACTCATTGTTTTAAAATTACTCCTTTGGCAGACTTTGCTGCCAAACAGATTTCATCTGAACTGCTCATATTTCTTAACAGGCAGAACTCTACTGCACACAAACCAGCAAGACATGCTTATTAAGTGCCTGTCACAATAGGAAAGACTGCCCAAGCTATACTTTTCTGTTTATAGGCAATTTTCTGTGGTAATATTTTTTGTGAGCTGGTGTAATTAGAATGGTTGCATTCTGTATCCAATCCTCCAAAGAATAGCTGAGACCTTTTGTTTGAGTAGAACCACAGAAAGGAAATGTTATACTGCTATACCCTTAATACCATGGAGACAAAATCTATATAATGGATGGTACAATAAAGTCAGTCCTGAAGAGCTGTTATGAATGCCATCTTTGGTGACGGCCATCTTTTGCAAGAAGGTTGAATAATGCTATTATTGTTAGGTCTGTATTAGTTTTGTTTATTTTCTCTAAGCTATAATATAAATGATAAAACAAGAAACTTCTTTTTTGAATTAGCGTAAGTAGCATTTTAAGTGAAAAAGAACATTTTAAATTGTTTATGAAAATATAACAAAGACTACTTCAATTGTTATATACTGGATAGTAACATAGAAAGATTCCTTGGTAAAAGCAAACTAGCTTTTTATTAAGTGGACTGTTGAAAAATATATTCAAACTCCATGTCATAAGCACCTGCTGCTACCTCTACACTGTTCTTTCTGCATGTGGGCATTTCCTTCAAATTTCATATTTGTGTATCTTGCATAACCTTTCATGAAAAAAAATCTTTAAAGTTCTACATTAAAACCACCTATTTTTAAGATTGTTTAAACTTATCCACAGGTAAAAATTGATTGCAAAAGATGTAATTGAAGTCAAAATTTTGCCTTTGATGCTGATGATTCATCACAAGATTTTCAGTCATGTAATCCCCAAATAAGTATTGATTGTAAACTTTTCCTAGAGACAAATAAAAATTCTGGAATGGAAAAACTAATTTTATTAGAAGTGACAAATAAACCTGGTTCAAAGAACATGCTTAAATAGTAATTTGAGTTGGTTTGGGACTATTTTGTGGTTAAGTGAACATATTTTATCATACGACAGAACTTGGTAAGCTCAATTAATTTGGGTGTTCAACCATTTTTTTTTTTTATTTCACACTTTTATTACTATGTTTTTTCATGTTTACTATTTTGTTATTATTATTTCAAATTATTTCACATTTACTATACACCTAAAATTTTATTTGAACTTTTAAATCACCGACTTTTATAAATTAATTGTAATGCAATAAAATAAAATTACTAAAAAATTACAATTAAAGTCCATTTGTTCTAGTCAAAAATTTGTTAAGTTCATACTAGCTTTATAGGTTAAAAAAATTAACTCTAAAATCAATGCAAACATTTTAAACAGGAGTTGAAATAAAACATGACTCCCTAAGGTTCTCCCCCTCCCCGCGCCACAGTAATAATGGGTTATTTTCTACTCTTTCTTATTTCCCTAAAGAATAAGAAAAAAATCCCTGTATCCAGGCAGTAACAAACTTCAGTATATTTTTGGCTTTAAACTTGTGACTCAGGTCTGCCCGTAGTTACTTTAAAGCTTAGTTCACTGTACACTACATGATAAGCATAACAATGAAAAGTTGTCAGCCTTAAGAATATCCTGGAACAAGATTAATGTCACATTTAGAAATTGTGAAAAGTGTTTGTTTTGCTGAAAAGTTATACTGCCAATGCCATACAAAAGCATTTTTGGTGCTATTGTTTTATGATGTGAGATTAGAACAAAACAAACTGAAACTGTTTAAATCAATAACAGCTAGCAGACATAGATCTGCAAAGATGTTTCTAAGCAGTTACTTTAGTTCCTGGGTTCACATTTCTGGGTTATCAAGAGATGGGAGATGATAGATGTGTATAAATTATGCAAAACTTCTAAGACTTCTGCCTTCCTTTTAAAGATTTTAAAACTTTACTCAGCTCTGACTCCTGGCTGCCTACACCCCATTATTTCCTAATCCAAATCATGACTATGAAGCAGGAGAGTAGAACATGTTTAAAGCAGTTTCCTTTGATGAATGGACAGTTTCTTGTGCTCCTGTCGTTGTTGTCTGGAATTAAGGCTTCTGTTGGAACAAAAGCAGCAGCATGTGAGTCTACCACAGAGCAGGGTCCCCTCCAAAAGCAGGGAGAGATGAACTTCTGTAAGCTCTAGGTATCATTTGCTAAAAAGGAAAGTTGTCATAAATAAAGCTGGAGTGATGGCTACATAATACATTTAACATTTCAAATATCTGGATACCTGTGAATTCTGCTCAGCTCCATTATGCAAAATGGTGTGAGCTAGCTTGGTACTTTAGCCCATTTTATGTCTACATATATATATATATATACACACAGAGGGAGAATATACATGTGTACAATCCATAAAGTGTATACGGATTATACATATAAGTATATATATATGTAAGTGTTTATATGTGTGTGCATGCACAGATACAGTTATCTATAGAGATATGTCGCTAAATATATAAATAATTTATTTTCAATTGTAGAATCCACTTTTCTACTTCTTCTATGATTTGAGTACCTGAGCGTTTGCCTCCTTTGATTCCTTCTCCCATGGCCACCCCACTTGTGTAGTTTTCTTTCATCTATTTTATCACAACTGCTCTGCTCTTAGCTCAGTTTCTTAGTAGATGGCATTTACATTGCTGGAAGTCTTTCCATCCTGGATTCAAATGGTACTGTTGGCCTCGATGTAACAAAACCTGCAGCCAAGATAAAGTGAACAGATATGGTTAAACAGTGGTATCCAGACAAGCACTTAAATTATTATAGTTCTTTGCTATTGATGCAAGTTCCTCACTAAGCAATGGCTTTCTTGGCCACAAACAGAACTTTTGCAGAACTGGACTGGTAAAAACAGATGCCTACCTGAGTGATTAAAATGATTTTATAGTTCATATAAATAGGGAAAACATTTTGTAAAATGGACTAGTAATATGTAAAGGGAAATAAGAAGAGATTTTTCTATTTGGAACATTCTGGATATCCAAACCTCCTTTTCTTTGCTATCAACAGTCTATCTGGAAGAACTGATCTGCAAGCTTCACAAAGTCTGGTGTTCTTCTGGATCACATTTCTTAAGTATTTCTCTTTCATTTTATTGAATTCTCTTTCTTGAAATCCTATGAAGACCTACTGAGATAGCACATCATAGGTACAATGATTTTTGCAGTTTCTACAGTTCCTACTAAGGAAATCATTATTCACTATTTCCCAGTCCTGCTTTCTTTATACAAAGTAGAATACACTTTCTAAAATGTTACTGGTTTTTGCAAACTAGACCCTTAATTAACCACACAAAAGCTATTAGAAAACCAGGATTTTTTTCTGTTATTAACAATTATTAATCACTTACACCTTTTTTCACCTCTGACTGTAAAAGTCCATTTTAATTATTTCACAGAATGAGCTATTATAAATTAAGCTGGTGCACTTGTATGTCTGTGTCTCAGATGGCTTATCTGATTTTGTGTAGTGAACAGGGGAGGGGAAGGAAGCCCCAGAAGTGACGTCTATCCTTTAAGCTTTCTCTGTAGGTAAGCAGTTAGCTTTAATTGGTTTTTGGAGCCTGCTAAGGGAAAATACTAAATCAGTAAAGTGCTAGACAATCCATGGGTTGCAGCTATGAATTAAATAATTTCATATCTGTCCCTTATCTTTCATGGACTCCCTGTCTCAGACTCTCTGTCTTTGGAGAACAGCCAGCAAAAATTTCAGCTCACAGAATCACAGAGATAGTTTTAGCTGGAGTTGAGATGAAAACTTTTCATATTGGCTTTTTTGAATATAACTTTTTAAGCAGTTGAATAAGTTCATAGACAAAGAATTTCTTTCACTGTGGTAAACTGATGTAAGAGAAGATTAGCTGAACTAGCAAGAAAATAAACTAGTATTTACTCATAAATCTTCAAAACGTATATGAAGAAACATAAATTCCTTGCAACGTGGAACATTTTGTGATATGTACAGTGAGCGAAGTTTGAGCACCAGCAGAAAACACAGTGTGTACTCTCCTTCCACAAAAATTCAGGGTACAAAGGGGATTTGGAGGTGTGGTCCGTGATTCATTTGGCCAGCTGTAGATCTTTACATATGAACTACCCAAATTGTCATGAACAGCTACTGGTGGAGAGGGACATGTACTCTTAAGGACTGATTCATCTGCGCAAAGTGTTGCTCTAAGTAAACCAGAAAAGCAGCAATGTAAATGTTACCCTTTTCTAACTGTGTGGGGAGTCCAGGATGACTAACTTGAACAAAGAAGTGCACACTGTAGCTATCTAAACTTAAAGAATATCTAAAATTAGATTACAGGAATGCCAGCTATGAAGCCCAAAGAAAGCGGAAGTGTGTTTTAGACATAGCTTTACACATTGCATAAGAATTCTCCCAGAGCATTTATCAGTTGATAGGTCTAGAGTTTACTGGTGGCAGCTTTTTTTTTTTTTATCTTCTATGACTGTTTCCTCTCATAAAAGTTTATTGAAGTTCAGTGACATTTCGCTTAACAGAACCTTAGACCTGAAACCTCTTTCCTAAAAATAGTTGGATAATAGACATCTAGACTGTCCCCAAAACTGGACAACTACCTTCAAACTCCGGGATAGCTTCTACAGAACAGAGAGATATTTCCCAGCAAATTACTCACTTAGAAGCCAGGGAAAAGGGGGCAGCATAGATGACTGCCACATTTATCAGATCTGCTGTCAGCTGATACTGGCATGATGTCACTGGGGTTTTGAGGGAATTATTATATGGATTACTTTGTCTATGTTACAAAAGCAAGATATTTTTTCCTGTCTTCATCTACTCCTTCCCCCCTGCCCAGTTTCTCTTCCCTGCAAGCAGAGACACCACGTCCTTTGCTCAGCTTCTGTCTTGCTGCCCTGTCTTTTTCTGGCTTGCTAGTTGGCTTCCTGCCTATTTCAAAGACATTTTCCTATCTGGTCTATCCTCACATTGAAATCACACAGCCCTAATGAGCAAAGGCTTTCATTCCAATTTGTTCACAGGGGGCACAAAAAAAAAAAAGAGCACAAAAAATAACAGATAAAAAGGACTGTGGTTTGATTCCAGTTTGGGAATGCCAATATGGGTCTGCGTCACAGAATATAGTTTGAATTTAAGCAGAAATAAAGGTGTTCTACAGAAAGTGCAAAAGTACAAAACGTATCCTGAAGAAAATTAATTGAAAAATGATTTGGTGGAGATTAGAAATTAATTGGTGGAGAAGTGCATTTTCTGCATGTATTGAGAAATTCACCTTGCCCAGTCTAATTGCCTAAAACCTAAGTATCTAGCATGCCCTGTTTTTTCAGGCTCCTTTTGACTATTGAAAAGAAACCAAGGTGTTCACAGAGCAGTTCATTCTAAAAGTAATACAGTAGCACAACTTAAGGTTCAAAAGCAAAATATTATCTGTGTCATCATCCACAGGCAACAAAGTGACCATTTTCTTCTGGAATAAAAGTACACTCCCATATTTCACTATATGAGGTATTAGCATTATAAATACTGAGTCATGAACTACAACCCAATCTTAAATGTCTAGTAACTTAAATGGAAAGCAAATTGAAGTCCTTATTTCAAAACCAGTCTCTCAACTGTTTTTTTAAGGACATCTGTCTTCATTAGTTTATAAGGGTTTTATTAGTTTAAAGAACCCTCCACATCTGCTGTTGTTCTAGTTTACTATTCAGGATTTACTTAGCACTGGATTACCGTGGTTTCACAGGGATGTAAAAAGTTACACTTTTTCAGTATATGTATGACTGTAAGGTCATTGTTGTTGTTTTTGCTGTTGATTACAGTGTACAGCACTATCACCATACAGAGAAGTTCTGCAAGCATTTAAATGAAGTCATTGCTCACTTCAGTGCTCTTCTTTCTTTCCGAGTGAGCAGTTCAGAGGAAGAACTTTAAAAAGCACTATGAAAAGCAGACTTGTTCTTAATTCTGATATTTATGCCACACTATCAATCACTTATTCCTATCTAAAATTTAATTTTAATAATGTCCATTATCTTTATATATCACCTTTCTGTCTTAAATATTAAATCATTATTTCACGTGAATTCTCCTATACAGTCTACACATGCAAGTGTTTGCAGGGTTGTGTTTGATTACCTCAGAGCAGAGAAGATCTAATTTCAGGTCAGGTATTGAATGTTTGTGTTTTCTTGTCTCTTAGAGTCTCTCAATATTCTGGGGAGTTTACTGACAATTACCTGGGGGTTTTACTTCCTTATAGAAAAATCTCAATCAAACAGTTGGAAGTTGCATTTAAGACATCTTTGTGCAAGTGTCAACTAGGGACTGGTAATAATAATTTGGTGACAGAAAATCTATAAAACACATTAAGCCACTTTCAGTTCTACTTTTTTCTTTTTTTTTTTTTTTTCCTTAAGTCTTGTTACATTCACAACTGGAGTTAGAGTGACAAGATCAAAACTCTAGGAACAAAGCTTACTTTAAAGGCTTTACTGATAAGAACTTATAAACAAAAGATTTAAGATTCAAAACCCAAACCAAGCTTTACTAGTTCTGCAAACACTATTGATTTTCGCTAGATTTCTGAGAAATATTTAATCCAAACTCTGTTTGTTCTATGAAAATGAAGTGTCAGAGTTGATCTATGTTTTCACTTTACAGTTTTGAGGTCCATAGGTTAATACACTAAGCAAACTGCAAACTCTGGAGGTTTTATTCACTTTGTAGGCTACAAAAAAGACAGGTATTTATTTTTTTTTCCATCACATGGTCTTGCAGCAACAGTATTTTTTCCTGTATTGAATCTAAACATGTGGTTCTGCATTGAAGCAATATTCAATATCCTGTTTAAGTTCCATTCTGTTTCTGAGATGAAAGTCTAGGTCAAGATACAAACATTTTAATTTCACTTTTTTGGGTGTCATTGTAATAGGGTGTAAAGAAATACTCTTTTCCTAAAATAGAGCCTAGAGAAAAATTAATATCTACAATGGGGCTACAGAATTGATGGATAAGGGTAAAGCAGTTGATGTCATCTACCTGGACTTGTGCAAAGTGTTTGTCCCACACAACATCCTTCTCTCTAAATTGGAGAGATATCAATTTGATGGATGGAACACTCGGTGGGTAAAGAACTGGCTGGATGGCTGCACACAAACAGTTCTGGTCAATGGCTCGATGTCCGGCTGGAGACCGGTAACGAGTGGTGTCCCTCAGGGATCGGGGTTGGGACTGATCTCGTTTAACATCTTAATCTCTGACATGGACAGTGGGATTGAGTGCTCCCTCAGCAAGTTTACCGATGACACCAAGCTGTGTGGTCCGGTTGATATGCTGGAGGGAAGGGATGCCATCCAGAGGGACTTTGACACGCTTGTGAGGTGGGCTGATGCCAACCTCATGAAGTTCAACCACGACAAGTGCAAGGTCCTACACCTGGGTCGGAGCAACCCCAGGCACAGCTACAGACTGGGCAAAGAAGAGATTCAGAGCGGCCCTGCAGAGAAGGACTTGGGGGTGCTGGTCGATGAGAAAATGAACATGAGCCAGCAGTGTGCGCTCGCAGCCCAGAAAGACAACTGTATCCTGGGCTGCATCAAAAGGAGCGTGACCAGCAGGTCGAAGGAGGTGATCCTGTCCCTCTACTCTGCTCTTGTGAGACCTCACCTGGAGTATTGTGTGCAGTTCTGGTGCCCTCAACATAAAAAGGACATGGAACTGTTGGCACAAGTCCAGAGGAAGGCCACGAGGATGATCAGGGGACTGGAGCACCTCCCGTATGAAGACAGGCTGAGGAAGTTGGGGCTGTTCAGCCTGGAGAAGAGAAGGCTGCGTGGGGACCTCATAGCAGCCTTCCAGTACCTGAAGGGGAGCTATAGGGATGCTGGGGAGGGACTCTTCATCAGGGACTGTAGTGACAGGACAAGGGATAATGGGTTAAAACTTAAACAGGGGAAGTTTAGATTGGATATAAGGAGGAAATTCTTTCCTGTTAGGGTGGTGAGACACTGGAATGGGTTGCCCAGGGAGATTGTGAGTTTTCCATCCCTGGCAGTGTTCAAGGCCAGGTTGGAAGAAGCCTTGGGTGGGATGGTTTAGTGTGAGGTGTCCCTGCCTACGGCAGGGGGGTTGGAACTAGATGATCTTGAGGTCCTTTCCAACCCTAACTATTCTATGATTCTAAGTACTTTTCCAAAATAAAAATTTAGTTGGGATTTTACATCAATTAATTTTATGGAAAAATTATTCTTTTATTTAGCTTAAAGACGGATGCATATTAGCTCACTTTTAGCTAAGCCTCATTTATAAACTATTAATGTTTTCATTAGCATTTTCATCAGGAGGAAAAGAAGTAGCTGTTGCATAGATCTTTTTCTACACTGAGATATTATTTAATTAAATATAGTTTATGATTTTGTACCAGATATCTGCAGAGGTTTGATGGGAAACAAGACTAATTGCGCAGTAATTGTGAAGTGGTTACATTTATCTGAATTACATTTCTGGCCTACTTTGCAGTGTTAGCAGGTTAACTGTGACACGAGCATACACAGCTTTAACCTTCTATAGCCCACCATGGTATTTTCTAACAAGAAATGCTTATTATTTTCTGTGCTAATTTATGTAACTAGTTTAATATATATATATTTGATTCATACTCCTGTTTATGACGCCTCATTATGAGGTCTGTAAGGGTCATACCCTGGTGAGCTAATTTGGTACCTATATGTCCTCTCATTCCTGAATACAGGAGCCTGTGACAGAAAGAGGCTAAACTGCATTTAAAATATCTTCTTCAGAACAGGGCATTATTTATTCATCCAAAAGTAGATAGTGTGTGAAGAAATAGATAGAAACAATAAATGATCATATGTGTCTTTCTCAGCACCAGCTCCATCATGTTTCCAATCTTGCCTTTTCAAAGGTCCTAAGGGAAACTGACTGTTTCTAATACAGCTGGCAGGTATCATTGCCCTGTGTCAGTATTTTCTGATTCAGTTTGTATAGCTGCTCCCACCCCCACCCTTTCTATTCAGCATCCTTAAAGGACAGGCGCTCTCTGAGTCTAAATGTGAGTTGAGAAATACACAGTTTGCCAGACTTTGCATTGCAAAGCAATCAGCAGCTTTTTGAGCTTTCCTCAAAAAATCCTTCATTCTCTTGTATGAGAGCACTTTCCATTTGCTTCTTGTTTGATTCATGTGGAATTTCTTTCTTCATTTTTGTCCTTTAATTTATCACCGTGCATTTAGGCGAAGTAATACCTGACAGATAAACTGAGGCTTATAGTTTATTTTTAAATTAATGCACATACAAGTCTACTTTCTCCAAATGAAGTTGATACTTGACAGTTAAGTTTATGTAATCATATAGGAAGTATGAAAATATAGTGAAAAAGCTTATTTTACAAGTATGATAAGTCAGTATTTCCAATCACGGAAAATTTGAAATTACCTGTAGTTTAGCAAAAGTACCTTATATTGTCTTTCAGACTCAGAAAGGACTTTTCTGTTTCCCTCAAAATGCTTTTGTTGATTTTCAGGCTCACGCAAACTACCATAGATGAAGGTTCCTCCCTCATTCAAGGGAGGATGGAAATCATCATGGCTTAGAATGGTGTGCTTGTAAAATACAACTATGTGTAGGCAAAGCTAGGAAGGTGTTCAGAAAGGAGGTAGCAAATGCAAACAGTCATTATGAAAACTCAATTTTTTGCAGGAGGGATATGAATGGAAGAGTACTGAAAAATTCTTTTTGTAAGTGAGACAAGACAGAATATGACAGATTTCAGGATCCACCCCTACAGGAGTTCAGTTATTTGAGATGAGACACAACCATAGGATACGAAAAATGAATGTAGTGTGTGACATTCAGCTTCAGGCTCCAGGAGCAGATCTTAAATGAAAATGGGGCCAACTCTATTAAGTTAGGTGATCTGAAAAATTGGGAGAAAGAATTGAAAATCAATCTTCTTCTTCATAGCCAAGGAAAGGAATGTGAAGAATGCACAAGCAGTGTAATATGGGAACCTGTTTGTAGATTAAAGCAGTCAGCAGCAGTGGCACTACCTTTTGAGCAAGATGCAAATGAAAAAGCAGACCTCCCAAGTGTCCTGGAAGGAGAAAATTAAAACAAAATAATTTAGTTTTGTGGTCACAATTGCCATCATTGCCAAAGTTTCCTCATGTAAAAGTGCAACCTGAAATCAATCTTTTGTACTGTATGACATATGACTTCCCATGGAAAGGAACCCTTGGAAGTTAACATTCTTGACTAGACTTCCTCTAAATGTCTTTCAGCAAGCAGAGCCGCAAAAGGACAGCAGGCTTTCTATTATAGATATCATCTGTCCAAAAGCAAGGCTTCTGACCTTCTATGCATAATGACAAAAATATTTTCTGAATATGTCCAAGGTTCAAGTCTTTCTCTGCTTGCTGACTAAATTTCTACCTGCCACTGTGTTGTGAAGCACCATTTCTTACAGTTCCAGCTTTGGTGATGGACTTACCTGACATTTTTCAGGAATTATAAAGGAGAATTTCTTTATTGATGGAGATTGTAATTCATCAGTGAGTCACATTCAGTGATAGTCTTCAGGTTTCATTCTCTTATACACTAAATTCAACTTCAAAATTACTGTCATTCTTTTACAAACTTGCTTGCTACTAGATTCTTGATTCTGTCTATGTTTTTGATGTGTAATTTCAGCAAATACGTTCAGAGACAATTGTTTTTATGTAAATTCAGATCTGGTTTAGTCTGATTTATTATAACTCCTCAAATGCTCTGGATCTTTTACAACAACACAGGAAACTTTAAGCTTTGTTTGTTTGGGTTTTTTTTTTTATATAAAGAGAAACATTAGCTCATAGTGCGCCAGCATGTAAATCCAAAGCTTCAGAGCTATTGAAGGGGGCACCACTGAAGACTTCTTGTATGGAAGTGTTGATGTTTCAATTAGCAGTAATCCATAAACTAGCTATAGAATACAACCATCTGGTGAACTACTACAAAATAAAAAAATGCGTCTTAAAGAATAATTTCCCTGTATGGATATGTTCAGAGTGTTTAAAGACTACCTTTCTTGGTTTTGTCTTAGGAAAGCACATGAGTATGAGAACGGGCTGCTTTTTATAGAATATGAGAAAATTTCAGAAAGTTTACAGGATCCAAACACAGGTGCTCACTTACTGCATTATGTGTCTCATACATTAATGGTTTATTTATGCTTTATTTAAAAATTAATAAGGATTTTAAAGTCACGTTCCTCAATCAAAGTGTAAGATTAAAGACAGTAAGTAGCAAAACTGAGGTATATTCCACCTCCAAAAATTCATTCTGAGATGATGTTTTATTCTCTACAGGCAGCAGATAAGGCTGGAAGGAAAAGCAAGGCACCACAAAAGAGGCAAGAAAATAAAAAGAAGACAGAAATATCCTACACCTCATGAATGGATCAAGCATTTTGAAAATGAAGTTGTTCTTCAGGAGCATAAATCCAAGAAGCTTCTCAAAGTTTCTGGTAGTTCATCTACACCACGACTACTGCCCGCTACGGGTCTTCCATATAAATACTAGCAACATAAACACAACATTAGATGTGTCTCTAGATATATATTTTCTAACCTGTCAGAACCAATGACCTGAATTTAATCTCAAAGTAGTCAAGCTGTTGATGAATTGCAAGCAGTTTCAGATTAAACATAAGGCAGATGCTTAAATGCATTTAAATGTATTTAAATGCATCTTACAGCCCTTGAAAGGATTGTCCAGGTAGTCTGTAAAGTAATTTTTAGTTGATTTAGAAAAAACATCTGTTAGGAACGAATACAGGTACAGTTCAGCCTGCCTTCAGCCAAGGATGAACTAGATAAGATTTTTCAAGTGCTTTGCAGAATCTGTGACTTTATAGTGCTCTTCTGATGGATAGATATAGAAAACAGAAAGCAAGCTAAAATCCAAATCAAATTTAAAAGGCACAAAAAAGGCAAGAAAAGTTACCTGTTATTACTCAAAATATAAAAGAAATAACACACTGAAAGGATCAAAGCAAGTGTATACTTACTTTCTTCTGTTTCACCTATGTCTTCCTTATTTTGCCTTATCTTGTCACATGGATAGTTATCTGCCATGCTGCACAACCTTTTGCTCTATTTCCACACTGCTTTTATATAAAGTACTTTAACATAGGCAGTGAGTCTTCTTATACTGCATGTATTTTTTAATTTATCTTTTTATCTCATAAATACATCTTTAAATACAAGCAAGCCATTAAAATTTTATATTTTTTTCTGGAAAAAAAAAAAAAAAGAAAATCAGCTGTTGATTTAAACTTTGATATCTCCTATGATGGCTCACCTAATTACATTTGTTTAATATGTTGCAGGAGTTAGCCGGTATGATCATAATTCAGCATGAGATGAAAGGCTTTTTTATGATCTTCTCTCAAGGTTAGTCAATAAGCTATTTGAAGCACTATATATGCAATCATAGGAAAAAGAGGAAAGTTCTATAACTTGCTTTCTGTAAAATCTAAGCTTCATTTATTATGTTTCCATAGACCTATTTCAAACTCAGTGAAGCCCTCAAGTCAGTGGAGTGCTTGTCAAATAATAAAGACTTATTGCTAGCCACCCCAGGATACCTTGCCTTGTTAAAAAGCTTGAAAGTTATATTATCAATATTAATTGAAATATTTTAGACTCATTCCATTTCTTCACCTTTTGGAAAGTTGCTCACATTTCAGACTTTTTGTATCTGGATTCAAGCAAGACCATTATAATTCCAATCTATTCAACTCTTACTTCTTCGTGCAGCAGCCTTTATATTTTTGAAGTGCTGATATCAATGCCTCTGTCACTTCTCCAACTTTGAATGATTACCTGAAGGTTCAATCCTCTAACCCATGAACTGTAAATCAGGAAGCAAGTGCTACAGTATTATATTAATAAATTGCATGTAATAACAAAGGTAAAGGAATCAAATCTAATTTTAATTTTTCTTTTTAATTCAGCTTCTACCTACCTAAATCAGACAAGGTTATAAAATAAATTATTAAAATATATAAAAAAAAAAAAGAGAAGGGTAAAATTCTTGAGGCAATAACAATGGAAAACTGGTTGCTAATATCTAATAGTCAGTTTTATGTTTTGTCTGTGAATGCATGCAAGTTTTCAAAAATAGCCACTTTCCAAAGGCAGATCTTTGTTTATGCATCTTCCATAAAATACAATAGCTGTGCTCTGTAGTTGTTTTACCAGTAGCTTCACTCACTGATCTGTACATTCTTTCTAATTAATTATTTAAATATTATGCCAGATGTTGCAGTTAAGTCAATAATTTTGTAAATGGATGAACAGAAACAGAGTTTAAATGATGTGATCACATGTCAATACAAAACTTGTATACATTTTAAAGAAGTAAAACGAGCAAAATTCACTGGCAGAAAGAAGATGTATCTTTTGCAAGTATTACGCAACGTATGGTACGCAGAAGCACCCATGGTTTAAAATCTCTGCCTTATTGTTGCAGAGTTGACGCTCCATCTTTAAACCTGAGCTTTCTGAAGTGCACCATTTAAAGTCAGAGTCCTCTCAGGAATTATTATAAGCTTTCCCAATTCAAAATATTTTGTATTGGCAACTGTATTGACAGAATTATCCATTTGTTTTATGCATATTTATGTGTCAGTTAAGACTCTCCAGCCACTATGGTACCAGAGGAACACAGCCTCTACCCCAGAAGTCTCCAGCCTAACTAGATAGGCCAAACAAAGAACTACAGGAAAAACAGGACTGAAGATGAAGTGACTTTCTCAAGGTTGTGAATTAAGATAGCTGCAATGAGGAAAAGTTTCCAGTCTTCTGAGCATCTTACTTATTTTCTAAAAAGTTCTTCCTTTGTTTTGAAATTTCAGCAGAATATTATAATTTATATTCAGATCTGGTATATGCAAGTAGAATATTATTGATCTGTAAATAAGATGAGATGCGAATTTGCTTAGTACAGTTAGCTGCAGTACAAAGCAAGATATAAAAAATGCAATACTTCACAAAACTTGATCTGAACAATTTTCTCACAGGTTCTTTATTTTCTTCTGAGATGCTCATATAGCTGTCAGACACTGTAATGTTACTGAGCAATGCAAACAAAAGAGAGCTATAATTATGTATGCCCCAAATAACAGTAAAAGATCAATATCACATCCTGTTTGAGTGTTATAATATCCAACATCACAACTATTGCTGAAAGAGGTAGAAAGGTGTTATACTCAGCCTTATCTTTGTCCTCTTTCCCACAAAGTAGGAGGTAAAAAACAAGTCTGTAAGAACAGGAATGTCTAATTAAGTGAAAGAAAAATCTTGTGAACAGCAAAATGCTCAACTCACAAAAGAAGGAAAGCGTATCTAGCACTTTGCTTCATCAAACTTATGAAAGTCATTAACAGGGTGTTAGTTTAATTCTAAAGCAGAGTCAGCTTTTAAATTAGAAAGCACTTACACCAAGACTATTATTGTAAGGAAGGAGAATTTGTCAAAATATGCCATCTCTATGGTTGCTTTCAGTTTTTGCAGTGGTGTTTTACCTACCACACTGCACTCATCACCATTTACAAACTAACTCCATGTCTTCTGAGTTATTTTTGTGAATGTGTTGTAAAGACATTTTGTTGTGAGTTAGGATATTTGGCTCCCTTTCAGTCTGTGGACTGTAAAAGAAATCTCAGGCAAAGGGCACTGTCTGCTAAGTTTATGCTTTCATAAACACGCTTGATTTTCTGCAAGCCCTTGCAAATCTCCCAGTTTTTCAATAGCCCACAGACTACCTGTTG
Source organism: Lathamus discolor (assembly GCF_037157495.1). Taxonomy (NCBI): domain Eukaryota; kingdom Metazoa; phylum Chordata; class Aves; order Psittaciformes; family Psittacidae; genus Lathamus; species Lathamus discolor. Next base: position 114,942,171 of record NC_088885.1, read on the forward strand.
AAAATCACCATATAGGTGAATAAATGCATATCAATTTCTTGTGAAGCTGCAAATTTGACCCTTCATATTCTTTGTTTATTTCTGCCAATATTGGGTTTTTTTCACTCATGTATTTAGTAGGACTGAGTACAGCAATTATCTCTATAGGAGATCTATAGCTCTACTTCTGCCAGGGCTGCTGAGAAGGAACTGGCTACCTGATCTTATTGACAAGTGTAGTTTTGTGTCAGAGAAGCTCCATGAGGACAGCAGATTAAGCTCCTTTTGTATTACATAAATGGTACAAAGGAGCTATGGGCAACATATAATGCTATGGTTATACACTGATTCTAACACAACCAAAACCAAATCACAACACATAATTATGCTGTGACATTATTATATCTTCATTGCTTTGATTACTATATGGCCTGGTCTGGTCCTTTGCCTCTTTCATTTCCAGAAAAGCCCTGGGGTGAAGGAAAGGGACCACACTTGTGGAGGAAAAAGAAATGTTTGGGTCATGGAGAAGAAGAGGCTAGAGAAACTGATCCTGTCTTCTGTGGGTCTGGGGAAGAGAGAAGGGGATCCCTGAGCCCCAGAGCTCTTTCAGACTACATCCTCCAAAACAATTCCATTCCAATTGCTGTTGTCTCAGGAATTAATAGAATTTTTTGGTATTGTTTTAAAGCATTCACTTAAAGCTGGCTAAGTTGAGAACATTCTGTCCAAGAATAGGTCCCAAAACTCTCTTACACCACCTGCAGTCAGATATGTAGCAGGCAATAATAAGGAAAAAACCCCACTCCCACCCACGCTTCCTGACATGTTGGTGACTGCTTGTCTAGCACTTCAAAGCATGGGAAATCTTCATGCTATTGTGACATTTCGATGTACTTTTTAACAGAATAGATTCATATTTGTCACCTATCAGAAAACCAAAAATTCAGAAAAGAGGTGTCATCTTGAAATATTGAGTATGATTCCCTAATGTTACAGTAGCATGCTGAGCCCTCAAAAGTAGACAGGATATGAGCATGTGGAATGACCATGTTTATCATGCAATTACAATTAAGTCAAGCACTGTGCGAAGGTGTTCCTGCAAAAGCTCTCCTCTGTTCCCTGAGCTTCTGCCTTCTGATCCTTTTTGCAAGCAGTATTCAGATCACTTTCTAATAGTAGTATAAAAACATATATTCTTAGTGTATTAAATGTCTTATAATAAGCTTGCTTATATTCTCAGTTTGCTAATGTCTTATGGTATTTGATGGTCTCTCTTTCTCAGACACAAGAAAAAGAAAAATATCTTTATCATATATGACTCCCATGAATTCCATTCATGGAAATTTCCACGAATTTACTTTCTCCTTTTTAAAGCCTTAACCTCCTTTTATGTTTTTATTCTGTTTACTTCTTGTTTGTTTCCTCTTCTTTTGTCTTCCTAAATCTCTATTTTATATGTCATTCCCTTGACTCTTCTACTCTACTTATTTGAAGTCAAAACCAGCAGGATTCCTCCTGCCTCATCCTACTCATTCCTGATTTTGACCTTGTGTATAACTCAAAATATATACCAAGTCTCTCATGCACAAATACAAGATCCAGTCTGGGTTAGCCAACATGTAGCTAGATCCCAGATGCTGCAAACAGCAATATGAACAAGACCACAGGTTATGCATTTTCACAGTGTGATACTGAATTCAGATTCTGTGCTGCTGATATGAGACCAGTTAACAGTGTTAATAAACCCTGAGTTCCATAGCAGCTACTGTTTTTCTCATTGCCCTGAAAAATGATTTATTGTGTAATCCTGGTCCCTCAGTGCGTACACATATGCGCACGCACATGTACACACACAAAAGAAATTAAAAGCTTAGGACATGCTGATGTATGCCCCCTTGACCTGACACACAGCCCTAGGAGTTACATGGGCATAATCTGGGAGGTGAGGGAAGGGCATCACAAACTGAGGCCTAGGGATTGTGATCACTTCATGAAGGAATTCAAAGGGTTTATCAGGTGGCTTCAGATGTACCTCAGGACTGCCTTCATCTGGAGCTGAGGCTTTTTACTCAGAGTACAGCTGTCCTCTCCCGAGCCCGAGCCCACAAACTTTATTTCTGAGAGGAGATCAGTCTTTTAAGGAACAGTATTGCCCAACTTCTATGTGAACAGATCATCTGTGAGAGGCTGGAGTTAAAACCCACACTGTAGTGATCGAAGGCAGTGTCCTTACCCAAGGCTATGAAACAGTGTGGACAGGTGGACCCTGACTGCTGAAGCTGAAGCACGCAAAGGAAATAAAATATTTCAGGGAAGAAAAAAAAAAAAGATAAATATGAGTAATTATATAAGGCCGGTGGTGAGAGAACTTATCTACAAATAGGCAGATGGGAGTTCCAGCCCCTATTCTTACCACATTCTTCATTTACATGCAGAATAACCTGTGCCATAGTGCCACCGCCTCCAGGCAAGCTACGTTTTCCATAGTTTACTTCCTTCAAACATTATTTTCAGGATGCCCTTCCAGAAAACTAGGTATGTATTTCAAATCCTTTAGGCAAGAGGACAAAGGTCTGTCTTGCCCTTAGTAAATTGAATAACCATTTTTCTAAGCAGCAACTCGAGCGCTTTCGACATCGGTGTGCCATCCATCTACACGTATTCCAGGAACACCTAGATATACTCCAAGAACATGCACCAGATAAAATTTAATCAGAAAGACAGGAAAATATATCATTCTTTGATCTGTTGTGGAATTAGGTGTCAGAAGGTGAACACGATGTACTTCTGCAAATGCACAACAGGCCACCTTGAAAATACAAATTTGAAAAGTGAGTTCAATGCAAGCAAGCAAGAGGTAGATTATATTTTGTAACTTTAATCCTAAATTGTGCCTGAGCCTTTCTGTAGACAACCGAGTCTTATTCATATTATATACATATTTCCCATAAGAAATAGATCTGGTTAAATGCATTCTCCTGAAATGGTTGTCAGGAGGTTGTAATTGGCATTTTCTACAAGAATACATGCATTCCTTCAGAATGCTGAAAGAGTTGACAGAAAGCAGCAGGCAGCAGGGTTATCCTGCTTGTTGCTTTGGCAGGCAGGTGGCTTGCTTGGCTGACCAGCTCCCAGCCTGTCCTGCTGGGCAGCAGGGGAGACAACCAGCGTGTTAACTTGCCAGGTTTTTGGCTGCCTGACTGGCAGATGGACTTGCAAGCTGCCTGGCTGGCTCTCTGCCTAGCCCTCCTTTTGCCTGCTGGCTGATTTACCTGCTGCCCAGCTCCCCAGCTGCCTGGCAAGCTGCCTAGTTTGCCTGATCATGGGTGAGGTTATGGGCCCAAATTAGTTTGTTCTGCAAAGCAGGAGACCGCAGTGTTGGTGTTTTGTTCCTATCCAGTCTGGAATGTCCCATGAAGCAGAAATTCCCATCCCAGCAAGCTTTAGCAATCCGTTTACAACATTTATCCATGTATTCTGTGCTGGCAATTATGAGTTCTTCAGACTGAACACCTCACTGGAATTGTTTGCATAACATTTGCCTGACTTGTTTTAACTCTTCAGGTTTTTACAGATTTTCTCTAGCAGAGTCAGAAAAGATTTTTAGACAGGCTCATAATGTCATATTAATCACTGTCTCTATTTCCACTGAATTAAAATAAACCAAAGCCAAAAAAGTACAGATAAACTCATGAAAAATCATAAGAATGACAGTACTGGATCTGTGACCAATATCTGCAGATTGAACTTTTTTTTACTCATAAAAAACAAAGAAAAAAACTTTTATTTGTCCTAAAGATGGCAGGAGTCTGCCTTTTCTCAGAATACCATACCTTTAATAGTTCCAATTTCAGCTTAATCACACTGTCTTAAACATTTCTCTCTGCTTAAATAATGAAAAAAGGTGTTATAAAAATTGCATGAAATCAGCTTGCCCCAGGACAGGTTCTGTTGGATGTAATTACATATGCTTCAACAACCGGAGCAATGTGTTGTATGAAAGGCTTTTTAGGTGACAGAAGTTAATTGTGCAGGTTTTAAGTAAAAAGAAAATGGAGGGCAATGACCAACACCCTGAGAAGAAGCTGTTTGATTTTATAAAACTCAAGAGAGTAAGTATGCTATTAAATAATAAATGGAGAGAAAACAGTGGTAAACAGGGGATATGCTTTATCCTATAGGAGAACTAAAAAGAGACTCTCACCTGCTTGGAAAGTATTGCACTCCAAGAAAGCCCATCAAATATAAAGTTCTTTATGATATACCTACATCTAAAATACGACAGTTGCTTATAAAACAGGCTGCGATATTTCCCTAGTGACACTGGTCTACAAGGTAGTACAATAAGAAATAACACTTTTTTCCTGCAATACTGGTAATGACAGTAGATCAGAATTGAAGTGTAAGGCTATGAAAACATTCAGACTTTTTTCCAGCTGAACTGCACAAAGCTTTTTGAAAGGGTCCTCTGGGTGGCATTTCTCTAATGAAGAATGAACTTGCTTTCTCAAGCTGTGTCAGATTGTCACAAAGAAAACAAAAGGACTGTGCACGCATGTAAGCGGTTTATTAAAATTAAAAAGTAAATAAGTCAAAGACCCAATAAATGCTTTTATCGGCATATACTGTGCCTATGCTATAGCTGTGCTTTATAATATAGAATACTTTGTGCATAATAAGTCCTGTTCTAGTTCCTGATGAATATGTTTTCATTTCATATTGACTTTCAGATATTTGGTTATCAGGTCTCCCATTATGCAGGAGTCACTAGAATCACAACAGGATTTTTTATTAAACATGATTTCTTGAGTTACAGTCCTTGTTCAAGGATATTGCTACCAGTACATTAATTGCTAGTAATAAATTAATTATATTGCATTGAAATACTTAATAAAATAGAGGCATACTCAAGGAGTGAAGGATTATTGTTGAATTTTAATGTTAGATTCAAATATATCAACTTTACTGCTTATTCTTTCCTGCTCTATGGCCACTTGACTTTGATTAACTGGAAGCACGCTCAAGAAACTCTTACAGTGTGCTTAAAAAAACAGAAACATTTCACATGAGAGAATGCAAAGAACAGTATGCCATTCACCCAGAAATCTACCTGACAGTCATTAACAAATATTTAATATTATTTCTTATAAAAGGTTCTTAATTCTTAGCTGCTCTCCCCAGGTTGCTCTGACTGCTCTAAGACTTAAGTTTTTTTAAAGACTAATTCTTTTTTTTAGTTTTATTTTTTTCCTGTTTTCTTGTTACCTGTGTTACTGTAATAAATCTCATAATTTGCTTTCTTCATTAGTGTACACAGTGTGTGTCAGTCTAGTCCCTAGAAACAAAGAAAAGATGAGTAAAGGTGTTAATGCTCAGCTCCTGAGACAAAGCACTCTTACACAGCAACAGCAGCCTGCCTTTAGTCATGGCCTGGACTTCACAGCTCAGGTAAAGAAATACCCCTAGAGGCCCATGACTGCCAGGCACTGGAGAGGAAGTTTCCATCACAATATTGATTTTTGGTACTTAAATTCTTCCTATGTCCTTTTTTAGGAATACAAAATGATTTAGTGTCTTAAAGGTGCTCCTCCCAGTAACTGACTGAAAAGCTCCGCTCCTTCCACTCCTTGCATAGCTTGACCCTGAAATTCTTTCAATTTGGCTGGATGCTCAATGATTTACTGTTTGTTTGTTTAAATCACATTTCCTCTCCCATCCTTGTTTTGACAAGATGAGGGATTTATGCTCATTCAGTTAGTTTCTATGCACAACTGTTATCCAAATCCAAGTCAACAAAACACCACAAAGTTGAAAAAGTTGCTATAGTGCAGTGTTTGAGGTTGAAGAAGGAAGAATGGTTTATATTTTTTAAGAGCTTGCAGTCAAGCAGATTAAAGAATAAAGGATCCAATTTTATAAAGACTAGATACTTTTCATTAGGATGAACAGCTCTGTGGAGTTGTGCCCATGGATTCAGTTTTATAAACCTGTTATGGAAATGTTGTATCCCTAGACTAAACTTAGATGTAAATATCATCCTGGAAAACATCCTCTCCAAGGTATATGAAAGATACAGCATATATCTGCTCAGTACCTCTGAGAACTACCTTATAGCTCCACAGAGTACACATGCATTTTGCATTTTTCAAGTTTTGTCCTGATCTTTGGGAATATTCCAAATTAAAATGAAAACTACTAATAAAAAACTACAATTCCAACTGTGACAATGTGCTAGGGAAGAGAAGCTGATTATACCAGTGATATAATGATCATACCTACAGGTCTTGCTTAGCAAGTTATATCTCAGTAAATAGATTCATTCATAGCCACAATTCTGACTCACTTTTTCAGTAATCATCGGTATGTTTTAACCTCACTTTACAGTTGACATATGGCTTCTAAATGGAGGTGTCATGACTGCCATATCAGTTCAATGGCTTGCTTGTCTGATATTTTGTTTAATTTTTCTTTCCTTCCATAATGGAGTACAAGTTTTCATGAACATTTGGCTACCATAATTTGTTGGTTCCTTCAGCCCACTTTTTGCTTGCAGGCTTTTAATTGCACCAAATGAAGCACTGTGGGAATAGAAAAGGAAAGTTATTAAACAGAGAAAAAGCCCAGAGTGAGGTGTTCCAACCAAATACATTTTGTAAATCCTTGATGTTTATTATGACAGCACAGTTAGTCACCAACTTGCTATGTTGGTGTGATGCTATGCAAAAATGCAGGGACACAGTGATATTTTCTCTCTTTACTGACTAAAAGGCAAAAATTAAACCCCCTTGGATAAAATGTCCCTAACAAACATAGTGTTGACATTAAAATATGACAGGATGACAGGCCCAGTGGTGAAGAAAACTTGAATCACTCTTACTGCATAAGACATGATGAAGGTAATGTATGAATAATCCAGAGAAGGTTATGCTAGATAAAATAGCTTAATTCATCTCTGTCAGTTTATGTGTAACATGCATATTGATTCAGTTCTGCATTCTTAAAGGCTGGTATTTGAACCCATTGAAAATATGCCAGATCAATTGGATCTGTTCCAAGGATGTGGATTATCAGTAGCTTATCTAATATGCAAACACTTTTCTTCACTTATGAGACCCATTCAGTACTCGACTTATGCTTCTTATAGAAGCTGCTTTTGAATATTTAAGTAGAAGTTTTCCATATTTTAATCTGAACCTTGAAAAATAATCACCTAACAGATTTTCACTATTTTAACTTCTTCTTTTGTTCTGTTTTGAAATGCATCTGTAATAACTGTAAACTTTTATCTTGGTAGTCTTTTATTTTAAAACAGGAAAAACGATGCAGGTAGAAATATCATGGGCAACCTATCTCCAAAAATTCTCTTTATTTACCTCCTTTATAACATGCTCTATCAATTTTACTTCACTGTAGTGACACTTGTGTTCATATATTTTACATACTGAAATATGCAGCACAGAGAAAATAACGGTGCAGATATTATGCCTAGCCTGTAGCTAGCCTGAATAACCAGAACCTGCTTCTCAAAGCCCATATTAATATAATCTGTACTGCAAGCAAAATATGATGTGCAATCATGTCAATATGGTTGTTGTTTCTCCACAAGCCTATGTGGAAATACATTATTGTCTAGTTTGCTAGCAAAGAATTATCACAGTTTATCTTCAGTTCTATGCGTAGCTGAGAAATCCAGATGAGAGGAAATAAAACCTCTCTTAACTCAGATGAAAAGAATTTATTTGTAGTTGGTGACAAGTAGTAGTTAAAAAAAAAAAAAAAAAGAAGAAAAAAGCATAAGGAAAAGCAAGGAAATGTAAGAAAAAGAGTAGCTATTCCATATATATGCTCTTCTTAATGATAACCTTTGCATTTCTGGTGGACTGGCGGACACTGAAATCTTGTGGAAACACAGTCTTCTTTCTGCTAAAAATATAAAGAGAAATGTGATATAGTGGGTATATTTTCATTAAGTATGGGTGAATTTCTTCAGCCAATAATTTAGTTGTTTCACTTCAGCACCTACAAAGCACTAGGGCATTCCAAAGTCATTAATTTGATTTTGTTCTCTGTCTCAATTAGTACTGAAGTAATTTATGCCAACTGGAACAGCTTTGACAGGGAAGATTGACCAAGTACCAACTGATGGTTTGCTGTCTTGAACTGTGCTAATATTTCTGCATATTCCTGCTGACATTCAGCAAGAAAGGGAGAATGTGAAGCTTAGTGTCCCAATGTTAAAGAAATAAAAATCAGGTTTTGCCTTTTCTAGACAAGAAGACCCCGATCTGTACTAATAATATTAAAAAATAAAGTATTTTAATCCAGACATCTCCAATGTATTTATAATATGCAAAAGACTGCCTTTTTGTTTCTCCTTTGAGGCAGAAACTCAGAAAAATAGGGGAGTATTGGAAAAAACAACAACCTTTTGGAAGTTTTGCTCTACATCATTTCCCTTCACTTTAAACAAACCACCATCTTTGCTCTACCTTCTATAGCTCAGCTTAGTTGGTTACTAGAAAACAAAATTAAACCAGGCAAGGGTTTCTTACTTCTTATCTATGCCATGGTAATGCAAATAAACCCTAAAGGCTGTATCCTGACATCCATTTAATCAAACCCTTTCTCCCCTCCCATTTTTTCATTCTAGCCTAATGCTAAATGCTCACTAGACCTTTAGATGGATTTTATTCCTTTTATGGATAAAGCAAAATGCAACATACAACATTTCTGTTCCTGTTCTGTGCATTCATGTTTTCATCCTCTCTTCTTCAGTCCTTAGCAAAAACCATGATAGGAAAATAATAAAGAGTTTGACAAATTGTTTCGATTAGATCTTTCAGACCTCTTTCCTAGCTTCTATTATTACAAAAGGCCTTGCCAGTTTAGAGCATAAGAGAAAAAATGCATTATTTTATGTATATTCCTTTAGTGTGAGAGCTGTTGAGAATTTTAATAGTATATGCCTGAAAAGAATCCACTGAATAAATTAGTCCAAACATTAGTGTATTCACTTGGAGCAGAAATCCCATCCTAGACTTGAGAAGTTATTCCAGAGGAAATTTCAGTTGAAACCAACATCATTAGTTTTCACAAAATCACCAATTTTTAACCAAATCCTTTTTCACAGCTGTCACTAGTGAGAATTAATTTGGAATGAGCAATAGATAAATGCAGAGAAGTTAAGCTCTCTAAGCTCTGAAAAAAAGAAAAATTCTGAAAACTTGACAAAGCCCTTAGAATACTTCAGAACTACTTCAACACGGGCACATTTCCCCAGGGTAAGATGATTATTCTCATCAATGTGGCCTTTCCTATTCACAGAAAGTTTTTTACTCATGCCAGCTTCCCTGATGCAGACTACTCCAGGCTTCACCTCATCATTTCTGTCTATGACTTCCAATGCTACAGTTATGGATGTCATATCAGCCCCTAAGAAAGAAATTAAAGGCTAAGTGTTACAAAGTCTATGTTGCAAACGCCTCACAGCTTGTTTGATTTCCATGACCTGGCTTCATTTAGAATGGGCATATTTTGTGTGGCAGAGAGAAAGGACTTAGGATGCTCCAGCCGTGTTGTAGGCAGCGCTGGTGCGGAGCAGGTGCACCCTGTGCTCCCTGTCACAAGGGAAGAGAGGACGTGCTGCTGTATTCAGACGCCAGCACTATACATTTCAGCAGTAAAGATCATTTTCATCAGTGGAATCTCCTCCATTTGCATTGCATCATTTATCCTCAATAGAATGTAGATAACCTTCTCAAGCTGTTGAAAGTAGGTGCAAATCTGTGAGTGTTTTGGTGTAAGAATGATTGAAAATCATTTAATTATGCTGTTTGAAACAGTCTCCACAGTATGAGCCTCCCTGCAATCAGCACAGTAGAAATAGTTTCCTCTGAAATGAATATCTTTAAATTCAGAATATAAAAATCAGTGTCAAGCAACCATTAATATAGAACCTATTATGTAACTAAGCCTGCCAATGCCTGCCCTGCTACACCAGAGAAATCAGGCATTTCTTATGAGAAAAGATAAAGTTTATAAGAGAGAGAATGCTCAGTCTTGGGTTATATCGATCTTCAGATAGTTGTCTCCAACATTTCCAGTTTTCAGGCTGCAGCCTGAGAGTATGTCAGAAGTTGATATTTTTTACAATCAATTCACCACTTCTGAGTTTTTCGCAGGACCAAATATTTCATTTGTAATTTGAAGTAAGAGTCTTATTTTGGTGCTTAAATAGAATCCTGTGTGATGGGGCTAGAGTACTAATAGACATGTCTATCCATATCCGTATCAGTCTGCATAACAAATATTGTTTGAGGATGCCAGTTCTTTTTGCAAATAATATTGGCTTTTCACCTTTACCTTTTTATTTCCATGTGTGCCTGAAATTGGTAATGACATACCAAAGAGCTGTTTCATTTCTTGTTACTAGAAAAGCAAAGAGAGTGCAATCAAGAGTCAGCAACCTGAATAACCTTCCATTCAAGTGGGAGCAGCTCACCATAGGGAACTCATTTTCTTACTGTGGGCTGCAGATGAGTGATAATCAAGCAATGAGTTACTTACAAAGCCAGTTAAGCTGTGTTTCCACGCAAAGCATAGTCAGCTTAAGACCATTGTCACAAAATCAAAGGTCTCTTCTGCATATATTTAAGCTCCCATTTTCAGTTCCACCCCTCTTTTGAGGAGCTCCAGCACTCATTAGAACTCTCCTGAAGCTGATTCAATTCAGAGTTAATTTTCACTTTTTTTTTTTTTTATTATTATTATCCTCTTGCAAAGTTAGTGAATTGGATTATCTCACAATGGAATCCACAGGTGGTGCAAAGCATGCTGAAACAGCATGTGGCCAGGAGTGGGAAGAAAAAAGGAGAAAAGAAAGACAGTGAATTGTCATCATGAAACATCAGCTAGGGTGAGGAGAGGGATCTACTCACCCTGCTGTAGAGAACCTTCTAAAGTCATGATGAAGCCAGATGAGGCATGCAGACTGGAAACTAAAGATTATTTTTAGCCAAAGCTTCTATTTCACTAACCAAGTAAAGTAAAAGAAAACGCTAGGGTAGGTGGGAGGGTAAAATATGATTATAAAAGGACCACCAGGGTCTTAGTGGGGGGCTGGCATTTTGAGTTTGGTCCATGAAGACTGGTAAAAATTACAGACAAAAAAAGAAATAAAGACACCTGCTAAAGCAAGAAGCCATTATGTTAACTTTCAGCCATTATGTTAACTTTCAACCATTATGTTAAATCACAGGCTTCTTTGAGAAGTAGTATGTCACCCTGATAATGATCTCTCAGAAGCCAGTGGTTCAGACTCCTCCTTAGAGCAGTTGTACACAAATGAACAGAATAAAGACAGGATTATTTTGGTCCGTTGATTCAAAATATGCTGAATAATAAAAAATATCTGATCTGATGTGCCAGACCAGTGTGGAATATACTGTTATATGATGTCATCAAATTTAACTCAACACGGTTGGGTTTCATCTCAGTTTGTACCGCGAGAGATTCGATTTCCCAGCAGTTAATGAACAAACAACTGTCACACTGAGAACTCTTTGAAGAACTTTAAATATTTTAGCTTATGTTCTCCTACCAAAAAAAAAAAATCACATTAGTAAGACAACAAAATTTTTGTTTATCTTAAAAGACCTTGTCCAGATTAAGAAAAATAAATGAATGTATGTTTTAGTTTTAGTGGGTTTATCTTTAAATGTTGTACAAAAATAAATTTGTTTTGTGGAAATGTAGCTCCTGTGCTTTAGCACATGTTGAAAAAAGTCATTTTTCCAACACAAGGTTACCTCATTTAATGCTTTATTTGCAATATCAGATCTAAATTAGGCTGTTTTCTGTGCTTTAATTTTGTTCAGTCTGTAAAGTAGCTATGTAGTAGCTTGCTGGCACTGAATTTCCATATAAGTATGAAAAAACATAGAAATGTGTTCAAGGAGCTTTTGTAGAGCATATGTTGTTTTATTTATTCTTTTCCTGTGCCAGGAGCTTACCACACTCACAGTATATGAATATATGTTTTTAGTACCAGTTAATGGAAACACATTTGCCTTTAAGGTAAAGAAGCTCTTCTTTTCTATTCAATTTGCTACAAAACTATAGGGAATGGGGAGCAGAGTTTCTTTGTCCTGCTTTTCCTGCCAGGAAAACTATGAATTGCTGTTAAAGTACCTGTAAGTACCAGTAGCCAAGCCTAGTTCAAGTACTAGATGATCCTTTGTTGAATCCCAAATAAATATTGCCATCTCCCATATCTCCCAGTCTCATAAGAACAGTCCATGAGCCACAGGTTGAACCCAATTTACTAGGAAACTACTGAACTGTGATGGCGGGCTAAGGAGGACTATCAATCTCTTGTTTCACTTGTGGGAAAGGATAGCTTTTTAGACCCTGTCCCGCAGGGGATAAAGGGTACTAGGACTGGCTCCCTGAAATGCCTGTACACCAACGCACGCAGCATGGGGAATAAACAGGAGGAGTTAGAAGTCTGTGTGCAGGCTAAAGGTTATGATCTAGTGGCAATTACAGAGACATGGTGGGACAGTTCACATGACTGGAATGTGGTCATGGATGGCTATGTCCTTTTTAGGAAAGATAGGTCAGCGAAGCGAGGTGGTGGAGTTGCTCTTTACGTGAGAGAGCAACTAGAATGTATTGAGTTCTGTCTGGGATCGGATGAGGAGCAAGTGGAATGTCTGTGGGTACGAATCAAGGGGCAGACTGGCACGGGTGATACAGTTGTGGGGGTCTATTACAGACCTCCTGATCAGGATGAAGGAGTTGATGAGGCTTTCTACAGGCAACTGGAAGTAGCCTCACGACTACATGCCTTAGTCGTCGTGGGGGACTTTAACTACCCCGATATTTGCTGGAAGACTCACACAGCCAGTCATTCACAGTCTAGGAGGTTCCTCGAGTGCATTGATGATAATTTCTTAATGCAAATGGTGGACGTACCAACTAGGAGAGCAGCGCTGCTAGATTTAGTACTCGCCAACAAGGAGGGTTTGGTCGAAGTGGTGATGGTCAATGGCAGCCTTGGCTGCAGTGACCATGAGATGGTGGAGTTTAGGATCCTGTGTGGGAGGAATAGAATACCTAGCAAAGCCACAGTTCTGGATTCCCGAAGGGCCAACTTTGGCCTCTTCAGTCAACTGCTAAGGGAAGTCTCATGGGAAAGTGTACTAGGCGGTAAAGGGGCTCAAGATAGTTGGTTAGCATTCAAGGACCGCTTCTTCCAAGCTCAGGATCGGAGCATCCCAATGAGTAGGAAGTCAAGTAAGGGATCTAGGAGACCGGCGTGGTTAAACAAGGAGCTGCTGGGCAAACTCAAGTGGAAAAGGAGAATCTATGGATTATGTAAGGAGGGGCTGGCCGCTTGGGAGGAATATAGGACAGTTGTTAGAGGATGTAGGGAGGCAATTAGGACAGCTAAGGCCTCCTTGGAACTCAATCTTGCTAGTCGGGTTAAAGACAATAGAAAGGGCTTCTTCAAATACATAGCAAATAAAACTAACACAAGAGGCAATATAGGCCCACTGCTGAACGAAGTGGGTACCCTGGAGACAGAGGATATAAAGAAGGCAGAGGTGCTGAATGCCTTCTTTGCCTCTGTCTTTACTCCTGCAGACTCTCCCCGAGGGCCCCGGATTTCTATAGCCCCAGAAGGAGTCAGGACAAAGGAGGAGTTTGCTTTGGTAGATGAGGATTGGGTTAGGGATCAGCTATGCAAACTGGACATCTGTAAATCGATGGGTCCGGATGGAATGCACCCACGGGTGCTGAGGGAGCTGGCGGAGGTCATTGCTAGGCCACTTTCCATCATCTTTGGTAAGTCGTGGGAAACGGGCGAGGTGCCTGAGGATTGGCGGATGGCAAAGGTCACACCAATCTCTAAGAAGGGCAAGAAGGAGGACCCGGGTAATTATAGACCGGTCAGCCTTACCTCCATCCCTGGAAAGATGATGGAACAACTTATTCTTGACTCCATCACTAGGCATATCAAGGATGAGGGGGTCATTAAGAACAGCCAACATGGTTTTATGAGGGGGAAGTCATGTATGACCAACCTTATAGCCTTCTATGAGGAAGTGACTAGGTGGAGGGATGATGGTAGAGCGGTAGATGTAGTTTTTCTTGATTTCAGTAAGGCATTTGATACTGTCTCCCACAGCATCCTCATAGATAAGCTAAGGAAGTGTGGGCTTGACGATCAAGTAGTGAGGTGGATCGAGAACTGGTTGAAAGGAAGAAGGCAGAGAGTTGTGGTCAATGGCGCAGAATCTAGCTGGAGGTCTGTGACTAGTGGAGTTCCTCAGGGGTCGGTGCTGGGACCGGTGCTGTTTAATATTTTCATCAATGACCTGGATGAGGGAACTGAGTGCACCCTCAGCAAGTTCGCTGATGACACAAAACTGGGAGGAGTGGCTGACACACCAGAAGGCTGTGCTGCCATTCAGCGAGACCTGGACAGGCTGGAGAGTTGGGCGGGGAGAAACTTGATGAAATTTAACAAGGGCAAGTGTAGAGTCTTGCATCTGGGGAAGAACAACCCCATGTACCAGTACAGGTTGGGGGTTGACCTGCTGGAAAGTAGCGAAGGGAAAAGGGACCTGGGGGTCCTGGTGGATAGGAGGATGACCATGAGCCAGCAATGTGCTCTTGTGGCCAAGAAGGCAAATGGCATCTTAGGGTGCATTAGAAAGGGAGTGGTTAGTAGGTCAAGAGAGGTTCTCCTCCCCCTCTACTCAGCCTTGGTGAGGCCGCATCTGGAATATTGCGTCCAGTTCTGGGCCCCTCTGTTCAAGAAGGACAGGGAATTGCTTGAAGGAGTCCAGCGCAGAGCCACAAAGATGATTAAGGGAGTGGAACATCTCCCTTATGAGGAGAGGCTGAGGGAGCTGGGTCTCTTTAGCTTGCAAAAGAGGAGACTGAGGGGTGACCTCATCAATGTTTACAAATATGTAAAGGGTGGGTGTCAGGATGATGGAGCTAGGCTTTTTTCAGTGATATCCAGTGATAGGACAAGGGGCAATGGGTGTAAACTGGAGCATAGGAAGTTCCACGTTAACATCAGGAAGAACTTCTTTACTGTAAGAGTGACAGAGCACTGGAACAGGTTGCCCAGGGGGGTTGTGGAGTCTCCTACACTGGAGATATTCAAGGCCCGCCTGGACAAGTTCCTGCGTGATGTACTGTAGGTTACCCTGCTCTTGCAGGGGGGTTGGACTAGATGATCTTTTGAGGTCCCTTCCAACCCTTGGGATTCTGTGATTCTGTGATACCTTAGGCACTTAGGTACTATATAATGACCACTATAGGCCTAACGTACCTGAAACGGGTCCTACAACAAAGAGCACTAGGACTGGGAGAAAGTGATAAGGAAGAAAAAAGAAAAAGGCAGGGATCAGTCTTTTGACCTTCCTGCCTTCCCTCATACACAAGTACTGATGCAGTTCTGGAAGATGAAGACATGGGGAGTACTGTCGCACCTACTCCTACTCCTTCTCTAATGTGGTCCCCCAAAAAAATGTTGAAAAGCTTATTTCCAAGAGTGCTGAATCAAAGACTTCAAAATGTATTAGTTTGAATTAATTAAAGGTCTGAATCTGAAGTATTTAGAGAACATTAAACAGTCATGTGGCCAGCCTCAGAAATATGGTGGTAGTATTTCACTTAGTTCACTTCAAAAGATGCTCACATGAGGATTAAATGTACTTTGACTAATCCACTTTAAATTCAGATCTCAAATTAATTTGGCTACCAGGTAGACAAGCCCTTCATTGACCATAAAAATCTTTACGTCTTTTTTCTGAAGTGGTTGTGATATTACACAAAAGGTGACAACAGGTCGCAAAAGCATGGATGGCACTGTCTCCAGAATTTTCTATTGCACAGAAGTGGGAGGGTTGCCCATGACAAATCCAGGACTGACTGGGTCAATGCATTTACTGCTGCTATGAGCAGGTAGTGATCCCTTACGACATGTTCATACACTTGTATGAAAGGTGTACGATTGTGTCCTGCTGTCCTTGGCTAGTCCCATGTTACTCCTAAAGAGCTTTCTGTCCAGAGCCCTCTCAGTGCTGCTTCACATTTCCACTGCCCCTGGATCTCCACAGAACCTACTGCAGTCTTTAGCCTGCAATATTCATAGCTATTTCAGTCTTCTTCTTATGATCTCTAACCACCAGTGGTGCCCCACCGTCTGCTGGTGCTCGGAGGCATCCCTGTGACCTTAAGCTTTCAGACACTTACTTGACAGATGAGTATTTAATGTATTATATAAAGTGTTGAAATGAACGGCAAACAACTAAAAAATGTTGACAATAACATACTACTTCAACACTTTATGCTTCATCAGCCTTTTATTTCAACACTTTTCAATGTGTGAAAATGATAGCGTTTATCAAGGGCATTTATCTTTGAGTAATGTTAGCATGCAGGGTTGTGATACAAAATATTACTTACAGATACAACATGCTGAATTCTTAATGCACAATTTGAAAAAATTGACAAACCCTGTTTACTTTGGTCTTTTTTCACCAATGATGCATTGTGAACTTTCGTAGAGTAAGTCAGCAACAAGAGGTCCTTCCTTCTCTTAAAATATACTGCAATACTAACTGGCTTCAGCAGTCTTGGTGACTGCTAAATATGAGACTATGTAGAAAGACTGAAAGGTAGAAAGGCTGAAAGAGGAACTAGAGTCAGTGATTCAAAGTATAAGAGCTGACTTAGGTATTTTCTGCAAACTATTTAGTCAATGCCAAACTTATTTTGCAGTTGTGAATTGGTATAATTTGTATTGCAATAGTACCAGACAAGGATCTGAGCCCAGTCACCCTAGGCATCTGAGCTCAGTCACCCCAGGCATCTTAAGTGAGGAAAATTCAAACACTTAGACAAATAAAATGCAGTAGAAATATGCAAATTTTAATATTTTGTTTGACCGGTTTGTCATTTATTTCTCTTCATTTATAAATATTCAAAAAACATGCTCCCTCGAAAATGCAAACACTTTTTTTTTTCTATTTCTATATACTAATCACTTTTAGTCCTGCATACAGAGCCATCTGAATGATCTATTTTTCTTGTAATTCCCCAAAGTGCTGAAGTATAATTCCTACATGGCACTGCATGAGAAGAAAGTGCAGTAATCTCTGTCAGGAATCAATACTTCACTGAGCAAGCCTTTACTTGCTTACAAGAAAATTTCTTCAGAAATTCTTTAAAAGTGAATTGTTCCTCCCAACACAATTACACCTGTCCCTCGTTTTCAGTGCCTAATAAGGAAAAACTTTGATCAGAGTTTTGGAATGGCGCAGGAAGACAGAGAGTGTGGTAAAGGCGGTCTGAGGAAATCAAGAACTTGAAAGCATTGTGCGTTTCCCTTGGGAAAGACGTAATTTGCCTAAGAAAACAAATAAATGAAAACTGATTTTTCTAAAGGTTCTAAAGTTTGATTTAAGGTTTATATTTATTTGACCATAATGCTGATAATTTGTTTTGCATAGCTGAACTTTTCAAATATTTAAGCTGTCTATTTGCACCAACATGCTTCCTTTTAGATGCTAAATCATTGTTTTATACTGATGTGGTCCTTAGTATTGAACAGTGGCATATTCCAGGAATCATATTTTCAGGGTGCATTATCAAAGGTATTGTTAAAAATTTTGTACAGCTCAGCTATTTTCCTACAAGTTATTAATATAAACACATAACACAAATGAGCTTATCTGCATGGGGTCATTTAAGTTCCTACAGTGCTGTGCAGACACCACATTCTACTGAGTTCTGTATAACATCTGTCAGCAGAAACAAAGCTTTACAAATTACTGTGAGCAGTGGGAGCTCAGATACATATCCATGGGGAAAAAAAGGAAAGGAGATTGGAATATTGTTATTTTCAGAGTATGTCAAGTTTGTAGGCTTTAGGCTAAAAGGATGTAAGATGTAGAGAAGCTACAGTGTTATGGAACAACTACACATGACAGATAAGACCAGGACCGTTGAAACTGGATATGGGATAAAAAGTCCCATAAGGCTGATTTTTAGCTGGCCTTGAAGAAGACTTTCAATATGCAGGTTTTATCAGGTATATGCTACTGAAACAAAACACTTTGAACCTTAATGTGTTTTCAAGGTTCTTGGAAAGATAGCATTTGAAAGAAAACAAAACAAGCAAACAAAAAATCAATGTAACATGCATCTACAAATAATTTTAGCAAAAATAATCTTTTTTTTTTTTAATTCAGTATCTGAAAGTGGAATTTAACCCAGTTCTATAAATAGATACTTTAGTACACTGCAGCAAATGTAAACGCGTATTTTTAAGACCTAAGGTATTCTGTGACTTGTGAGTGTGGAACCATATGGGTAATCACTTTATACTACAGCTTGTAATATCCTTTTCCACCATAAAAGCTAAAAAATGCAAACTTTTTCATGTAAAGGTTTTAATTTGGGATTCAGCATTTCTTCTGCAATCACCTTGAGCAGAGCAAGGAGCTGAAGTCTTGAAATTGCTTTTAGTTGCTTATCAGCTGTTATAGAAGAAAGATATGCAATAACTCTGACTTTGGTCTTGGCAAGAGAAAAAAAATTACTATCAGTTTTAAAAAATGTTTTTTGTAATATCTATTCTACTGGGCCTGTCTCGGATAAAGATCATTTCCCTCATAGCAGCTCCTATAAGGTTGTGCTTCAGATTTCTGACCATAACAATACTGGCAACACACTAATGTTCTAGCTTTTGTTGACCCACGATCACAGTGTTAAGCCCTTCTCTGTTTCTCACTCTGCTCCCCCCACGTGAAGTGGATGGGAGGCTGTGCAATAGTTTGGGAGGGGAAATGGCTGGGCAGATGACCCAAACTAATCAGAAAGATATTGCATACCACATAACATCATGCTCAGCAATGAAAGGAAAAATAGGGGGGCTTAGGACAGTTAACCATGCTTTGCTCAGGAACTGGCAAAGCAAACTGATGGGAGATGGTGAGTAGTTGACTTTGCATCACTTGTTTTATTTTCATCTCCTCTGTCTTTTCCACTTATCCTTCACTACTTATTATTATTACAATGATGATCATTATTATTACCATGATGATCATTATTATTACCATGATGATCATTATTATTATTGCTATTATTGACCCCCAAGTTTTCTTGCTTTAATTTTCCCTTTTCCACCTCTAAGTATTTGGGGAGAAAGTGGTTAAGTACTTCTGTGGTGTTTACCTTCCAACTATGGTTTGCCTACAACACATATACATACATAAATTTACAATTTTTTCAATACGTTTCAGCAGATATCCTCAGAATTCAGTTTCATACTACATCCCCCAACCCCTCTGAATCATGCAAAGAAATGTTTCCAGGCCTGTGCGGTATATTAGTGAAATGGGCCATATTAAAAAAATGTTTTTTGCCCTACCTCTTCCCCAAAGAAACCTGACATTGGCACAAAAGGGTGAATAGCTGCAAGATAGTAACAGCGGTCTGGAACAAGGTGAAGTGATTACATTTGTTGTAGTTTAAGCCTAGCCTGTCACTCAAAAACCACTCAGCTCTTTGCTGACTCCCCCCCACTTCCTCCCCCAGCTCCTGGAGAGATGCAGAGGAGAGACAAAATAATATAACTCCCATGGGTTGAGATAAGAGCAGTTCAGCAACTAAGGTATAGCACAAAACACTACTACTACCACCAATAATAATAATGATAAGGGAAATAACAAGGGAAGAGAATACAACCGTTCACCGCCTGATGACCGATACCCAGCCCAACTGAGCAGTGATCTAACCCTTCTGGGTAACTGCCCCTAGTTTATATACTGGGCATGACGTGCTGTAGTATGGAATACCTCTTTGGTTAGTTTGGGTCAGGTGTCCTGTCTGTGCTTCCTCCCGGCTTCCCCTCCTCCCTGGCAGAGCATGAGATTCAGAAAGTCCTTTGTCAGACTAAATATTACTAAGCAACAACTAAAACCATTGGTGTTATCAATGCTGTTCCCAGGCTGAAAGTCAAAACCACAGCACTGCACCAGCTACTAAGAAGGAGAAAAATGACGTCTACTACTGAACCCAGGACAACAAGTTAAGAAAATTTCATTACAAGAACAAAAATTTTAATTATCCTCTAAATGCCCTTTATTATTTTTTTCCTGTGCTGCAGTACATAAACATTTAAAATGGATCAACAATGAGAAGCTTTCTATAAATACATGTGCCCAAAATTATTTTAGCCTGACAGACACTGCAGGCCAAAACTTGGAGGGGAAGACAGGGAACAGAAAAGTGTCTTAGCTCATGGGGGTAAGTGACTAATAGAGCTGGGAAAGAAGTTTGATTAGCTTCATGACATCTTAGAATCATAGAATAGTTAGAGTGGAAAGGACTTCAAGATCATCTAGTTCCAACCCCCCTCCCATGGGCAGGGACACCTCACACTAAACCATCCCACACAAGGCTTCATCCAACCTGGCCTTGAACGCTGCCAGGGGTGGAGCATTCACAGCCTCCCTGGACAATCTATTCCAGTGCCTCACCACCCTTACAGTAAAGAATTTCTTCCTTATATCCAATCTAAACTTCCCCTGTTTAAGTTTTAATCCATTATCCCTTCTCCTGTCCCTACAGTCCCTAATGAAGAGTCCCTCCCCAGCATCCCTATAGCTCCCCTTCAAACACTGGAAGGCTGCTCTGAGGTCTCCACACAGCCTTCTCTTCTCCAGGATGAACAGCCCCAACTTTCTCAGCCTATCTTCATACGGGAGGTGCTCCAGTCCCCTGATCATCGTCGTGGCCCTCCTCTGGACTTGTTCCAGCAGTTCCATGTCCTTTTTATGTTGAGGACACCAGAACTGCACACAATACTCCAGGTGAGGTCTCACAAGAGCAGAGTAGAGGGGCAGGATCACCTCCTTCGACCTGCTGGTCACGCTCCTTTTGATGCAGCCCAGGATACGGTTGGCTTTCTGGGCTTCAAGCACACACTGAAGCTGGCTCATGTTCATTTTCTCATCGACCATCACCCCCAAGTCCTTCTCCGCAGGGCTGCTCTGAATCTCTTCTTTGCCCAGTCTGTAGCTGTGCCTGGGATTGCTCCGACCCAGGTGTAGGACCTTGCACTTGGCATGGTTAAACTTCATGAGGTTGGCATCAGCCCACCTCACAAGCGTGTCAAGGTCCCTCTGGATGGCATCCCTTCCCTCCAGCATATCAACCAGACCACACAGCTTGATGTCATTGGCAAATTTGCTGAGGGCGCACTCAATCCCACTGTCCATGTCAGCGATGAAGACGTTAAACAAGACAGGTCCCAACACTGACCCCTGAGGCACACCACTCGTTACTGGTCTCTTGTCCATTCAAATACCATGAACTACTAGGAGACTTTCCCTTTCTTTAACTTCCAAAGCACATTTTAAGCAGTATTCAGCATCCCAAAAGAATGAAGGTCACGTAACCGTTCCAGGTCAGGAAGCAGTGTCTGAAAGACAGAGAACATCATGTTCTTGCCAGAAATCTGAAACATATACTCTTGCAGTTCAGGGTGCTGGGTTTTTTTTAATTATTGCATACCTCTGTTATAATAGAAATCTTTGAAAGAAAGTAGAATTATGTTTTCTTTATCATTATTTTATGAGATTGCTTTGTATGAAAGGATATATAAGCTTTGGAGTAAATCAGTAAAGAAAAGCTACATTTAAAACATTTTTAAAATATATTTTTATGTGCACAAATGATTCTTATATGAGAAGTTTGCAATTAAGGATTCTGTGAAGATAATGTTTAAGAAAAACCTGTTGTTAACAACATAAACTATGTAGTCATCCATTGCTTATCTAAAATAAAAAGGTGCCAGACTGCTGTTCGAAACAGTGATGACTTGTTTAGAAAACTAAAAAAAGGCTTCTCTTTGGAAAGGTTCTAGTCTGTAAATTTGCGCAGTGACACAAGAATATAAAAACTTTGCAATGAATACATACCGACAAAAAGAGTTTAGTAACATTGAATTAAATCTCAGGCTTCTCTAACTTTCAAGCTTCATATTTGGCAGACCATTTTTCTTAGAAAAATGCATAGTGACAGGGAATGAAAGTCACATAAACAGGAAATTCCAAAAGTTTTGCATCCAAAATACTTTCTCCATTGTCTTGTAATTTGACTTTCATTTTTCCTGTTTAGAAATGCTTCATGGGGCAGAACTACAAAAATGGAATTTAAGCAGTCAAATAGAAGAAATGCTGGGCAATCAGAGCAGACATAGTGAAGCCATACATCACACTTTCATGATTCTGAATAAACCACCTGTTAAAAATACACCTGTTTATTTACAGATAATCTACAACAAAATTAATAAAAACAAGTAAAAAATTTCCAGAAATCACTTGACCAAGTTAAGTTTTGGCTCAAAGCAAGCTGTACGTTTTTAACATGTTTACACATTGAATAATAGGGCCTTAAAGGATTGCGCTGCAATACTGTAGTTAAGATACTAAGTCAGCTGAAGATTTATACTCATGCAGATTCAAAATGAAAAGAATTGGTTGTAAGGGACTTATCCTTGATCTTTGCTCTTGTCCACTGTGGATGTCCTTGATAACTGCAGCAGTGTATCAAGATATCTATAGACTACTTAGCTGGCTGGCGAAGTTCTCCATATATACTGGATTTGAGTTTATGGCTTTGGTTATGCTATAGGGTAAGTATTACAAATTTTCCAGAATTCATGTAGCAAGTTTCAAAGTAATGTTTTGTAATTTTAATCAATATATAAGTTTGAAAGGAGTAAAACTGTTCATTTACAGTCCTGCAAGTGTGTTTCTTTCTGATAATTAAGTAAAAATACTGAAGTAATATCAGGTGCTGCCAGTACAAAATGGCATATTTCCATGCACTGCCTTTCACAGAAAGAATGTACTTCCTTTTTATTTGCAATAATAAATTAGTGCTGGTTTTGTCTGGGGTAGAGCTAATTTTATTCATAATAGCTATTACAGGGCTTTGTTTTGGATCTGTGCTGGAAACAGTGCTGATAATTAAAGGATGTTTTAGTTACTGCTGAGCAGTGCTTACACAGACTCAAGGCCTTTTCTGCTCCTCACATCATCCCACCAGCGAGTAGCCTGGGGGTGCACAAGAAGTTGGGAGGGGACACAGCAGGGGCAGCTGATGCAACTGACCACAGGGATATTCCAGACCATATGACATCATGTTCAGAACCTAAAACGGGGCGAAGAAGGAAGGTGGGGGGACATTTGGAATAATGACATTTGTGTTCCCAAGTAACTGCTATGCGTGATGGAGCCCTGATCTGAAGATTGCTGAACACCTGCCTGACCATGTGAAGTGGTGAATGAATGCCTTTTTTTTTTTGCTTTGGTTGCACTCATGGCTTTTGCTCTTCATATTAAACAGTATTTATCTCAACCCACAAGTTTTCTCACTTTTACTCTTCCAATTCTTTCCCTCATCCCACCAGGGGAGAGTGAGCAAGTGGCTGTGTGGGGTTTAGCAGCCAGCTGGGGTTATATTAGCACAGGTATGTGTTAATATTTCTCCCCTAATTCTTATGCAGGATGATTTATATTATTGAACTCTAGGTAGCTGAAGCAATACACAAAATGAATGCTCAGGTACCAGTCATCTAGCAACAAAAGTGCAAAGCAGCAGAAGGACTGAAAACAATTCTGAGGAGTGAAAGAAGTGAAGGCATTCCTTTCAGAGAGTAAAATACTGCAACTTACAAGGGTGAGAAGAAAAGCAATTAAGAGATGCTGATACACCTGAGGGACTAACACTTGTGGGACACCTATTAGGTTACTTGTTATGACGTACTCTGACATAAGGACTGGGAGCAGGAGCATTGTTGTACATGAGCCACCCTGCCCCAAAGTTCACCTCCCTCCCCCACCCAGTTCCACTCTGCTAGCAGCATAAACAGAAGGTAATGAAGCAATGAAGTAGGTGTCCACAGTTAATTCAAATACAGTAGATGTCAGCACAGTGTGCTTGAAAAAGGCATAATATCCCAAGGGATACTCTTCCTCTCCATTCCTGTCCAGAATTTAAATCATTTGTTCAAAGAATGAAATTATCCATTGGTTTTGTATATTTCTCATCTTTTCATCACAGAATATCTTTTCAGACAAGAAAGGCTGTATGGGTCATTTCTGCAAAGGTCACTTTATTAATCCCTGAATTAGTGTCAGACCATAGAGCTGACCGGTTGTCAGTGGACAGACTTTGGTGCATTTCCATGATTTATTGTGGCATTTTTTTGTAAACAGTTACACCTTCTACAGTGTTACTGCCATTATCTTTCAATATATCCAATGTTTTCCTTTGACTTCATATATCATTCTCCTTTTACTTTCTTTATGTAAAATCTTTTTATCTAAAAAAGTCTTTCAGTACCCAAAGTCTTTGAAATGGTGCTTATGCCAAACACCTCAGTTGTTTCTCTCATTTAAAGCAACTGCTTCCAGCCCATAGAGTAATAGTGCCAGTGCACGGATCTGATATGTTTGCAGTCTGAGAAATAGAGTTTTATCAGTTCTTAATTACAGCAGTTTCTGTGAAGCACTTCCTCTTTTATTCTCGCCCTGAAGGAAACCTCAGCTGTGGTCAAGGCTCCTCTGTGTGCATAGGAATCTTGCATATTCTTTGACTTCACAGATGCCACATTTCACTTGCCCTTCCTTTTGCTTCTTTTTCATGTTATAGCCAGCCACTTCATCTTCTTGGCATTTATTATGAGTCAAAGTTGACCAAACCAATCTTCCAAGGTTAATTATTAATTTGATTCATCAATAATTCAAACATTTTTTTTCAGTTGTGTGATGTCATCTGTGTTAGTTAAGGACCCTAACTTTAGATCATCTCAAGTCATGACCTCTACCTCATTTGTCATTCTTACTGTCTAGTTTAAGAATATGATGAAAAGCTATAGTGACTCTCTGCTTCCTTATATTATACCAAGCTTTGGCTTGTTTAATTTTTCATTATTTTTTTCAAAGCTGCAGGAGCCTTCAAATACAGCCTTCATAATTGCAATTATATGATCTGAATTCCATGTGATTTTGCAGTTTTCCACAATGTTTCCAACCAAACTGAAACAAAAGTCAAGGCAAACATTATTATTGGCCTTTTCACTTTCTTCATCAGCCAGCAGAGCATGCATACCCAGTCAGTGTAGCTTGAGTATGGTTAGAAGTTGCCCCAGTCATCCCCTTTTACTCTTTGCAATGGCTTCTATCTGCAAAGTGTTACTCTCAATGTATTTTTCCTGATTTCTGTTTCAGGAGAATATTTTTACCAACTCAGTTCAACTATTAATTGTAGACCGTTCTTTCATATTTCTTCTTCCCCCCATACATATTTTCATCAAAACTGACTGGAGCCAAAATGCTCTCAAAAATTTTTTTGACATTAGATTTTTCTTTAGCCACTGTGTTTCCTCTCAGTTTAACCTTTCTGTACATTTTTTCCATTTTTGTATTCCTGATCTCTCTAAGTTGCTGAGCATTTTCTTTCTAAGACTTTTATCAGTCCCATTTCAGAAATGTCTTCATTCCTTACAATGATGTCTTCATAGTTTTAGCTTTCACAAGAACTCTGATTTCTTTTTGTATCTTTGTCAGGCTTAGCCAACTATTTCTGTTTATATAGTCCAATAACTTTCTTTCCTGAATTTAGTTTTGCTTCCCTGAATATTTCCTGTCCAATCTGTAATTAGATTTCTTCATCAACACAAATTAATGGACTGAAAAACTGCCTAAATGTCACCTTGAATGCCTTCTTCATAGAACTTTCCTTTCATCAAAATAAAATTTGGCTTCAGCTACATCATTTTTGGAGTATCAGGTTTTTTGGTTTTTGGTTTTATTTTTACTTAATCATCTTTCCCACAGGCCTTGCATGAACACTGGCATGATCTACTCTCCTGTTTTTAACAGCCAATGCTTTTACTAACAATCATAGAAACATAGAATAGTTAGGGTTGGAAAGGACCTCAAGATCATCTAGTTCCAACCCCCCTGCCATGGACAGGGACACCTCACACTAAGCCATCCCACCCAAGGCTTCCTCCAACCTGGCCTTGAACACCGCCAGGGATGGAGCACTCACAACCTCCCTGGGCAACCAATTCCAGTGCCTCACCACCCTAACAGGAAAGAATTTCCTCCTTATATCCAATCTAAACTTCCCCTGTTTAAAGTGCTCTCCCTTATACTCTGGGTAAACGGTGAATTCCAAAAAACCTTCTGATGTCTTTATGAAAAATCCATCTGCAGCTTATATTCAAACTGTGCATATCAAAGCAAGTCTGAACTTTGCCTTGGTCAATGTGAGAAAAAAAAATTACTGAGGGGACACAGTAATGTTACCAAGATTTACACTGGGTTTAGTATTTTTGTCAAGCAGCTGAATAACAACATATTTAAAAAAAAATAATTGCCCCTTTTGAGAATTATCAGCTACCTGCACTGACATATGTTCTCCACTTCTGTTAAAATAAGGTCATAATCATCCATAAGGGACTATTGAAATAATAACAACTTACCAAATTGTGAGAATTGCCTTTGTAATGTGATGATTTTATCATTAAAATAATTATGTTTTCAAAATGATTAGCCCGCACAGTCACTATTTAAAAGTAAACCATGTCTATTATTCTCGAATTTCTGATCAGTTTTGTTTCTTGTAATGGGTGGGTTGCTATCAGATGTTTGGCAGACTACAATGCAAATTAAGCTTTTTAGTCTATGGAAATATCTATTAACAGTACACATTTCTCAACTTCAAAATGCGTGCTTGAAAATTACAGTTGATTAGACTCTTTGTTAAGAAATGCAGAACAAAAGCTAAAAACCCATCTCTGCTTTTCATTTATTATATCAAACAATGATGCAATTCCATCATTGTGTAGCATAAAAGGTGCGTTCATGTTTGAAGAACACAGTGTCCATAAGGTTTAATCTGCAGTCTTATGTTCAGAGGGGTTTGTAAATCGATTCTTCAGTAGATGCTGTAACTCTTGTGGATTGAAGATAAATTGCTGAATTCCAAGAGAATACAACACAAAGAAAACCATTAGCCCTGACAATTCATAAACAAAGTAAAGAACATTATTCACTCTTTGCTCTTGTAAAATAGTACCCAGGTTTTAAATACTAAAAGGGATGATCACATAAATCATTGAAACTATTTAGTCAAAATGAGTTTGTTTACGAACAAAAGTACCAAAAGAAAAAAAAGTTGGTTTCTTTATAAGAAGTAAAGAGAACTAGGAGAGGTAGGAGAAACTTTCATCATAATCCCAACAGCTATGTTAATAGCTATACCTTTGTTTTCAGCCTTTTTTCTTTTATTATCTCAATCTTCCTGACCTATTTCTCACTGAAAAAAAGAGTGTGTCTGAAACGCATTGAATACTTCTAGGTCAGAGGTTCCCAGCATCTGTGAACCACTGTGGCAGTCTCCAGAGATTTTCAACCAGTAAGAGTTTTCAGAAATCTCTCATGAAAACCTTCAGATTACTTAAAGTTAGGAGGGTTTGGGTTGTTTGGGTTTTTTTCTCACTATATGCATTTGTCTTCAGCCTTTGTGAATTTGTGATTCCCTGGATCACTTGGCTGCCTAGTCCCTGAAACTAA
Source organism: Lathamus discolor (assembly GCF_037157495.1). Taxonomy (NCBI): domain Eukaryota; kingdom Metazoa; phylum Chordata; class Aves; order Psittaciformes; family Psittacidae; genus Lathamus; species Lathamus discolor. Next base: position 114,969,836 of record NC_088885.1, read on the forward strand.
AATATATTTTACTTTCTGTGACATTAAAAATGCATTGCAATGAATAATATAGTAGGGCTGTGTATAAAACTAAAGCTTCTTCATCCTTTTTAAATGTTTGTTCTTTAGCAGAGATTCTCTAAGGGAAACTTATTGAAAGGATGATCAGTAATTTAATTTTTTATCATAAGCATTAGTGGCAAATAAAGGACAAAAGTACTTTGCAGGGCTAAAGAAAGAGAAAAGATATTTATCATGGGAAAATACTGCAACTAGGCTGAGTCTCTGGCAGTGCACATTCTTTTTCTCTTCAAAGAGAGGCAAAAAGGAGATTAATATTTAGGGTCTAGAATCCTCTGTATGTTTTAAGCAGCAAATACTAAAGTGACTTACTGTGGAAGTGTGCTTAAAAAAATCTACAGTAAGTAGATGAAAGCTTCTGTGAGAAAAGAGGTGACAGAGAAATATTTTTTAAATTCTGAAAAGAAATTCAGTAACTACCATTTTCCCCAAGAACATTCAGGAAGAATTTTAAAAGTAATTGTAGGTCAGATCATCAACTCATAGTATCAGCTTTTCTGATACAAGGAAGACCTGTACTTTATGGAAGAAATCATATATGAAAACTATGCCATGAAATTGCCAAATGTTCACAGATTTGACACATCATGCCGCATAACTGCAATTTCATGGGGAAAATTAATTGCTGCTATAAAGAGGATTACTGAAATTCATGGAAGTTTAGCCATGTATAGAAATCTTCAAGTACCATTTGTGGTACACAATGTTGTAAAGTTCTTCTGATATCAGTGTAAACTTGTACATAACAAGGAATGGGTCTTTCTATAATGCCAATTAGAAGGAAAGGTAACAGCAGTGATGTTCTTCCCCCTTTGTAAAGAAAGAAATTATGAGTCAGTATAGTGTAAGTCTAAAAAAAAAACACAGGCTCAAACCTATTCAGTATTTAATTTTCTTTGAAAATATCTCAAGAATTGCCAGCCTTTATAAAAGCCAACAGAGAGTTCGGTTTCAGTAGGTCGAATGGATTTATTGCGGCACATACCGTCATACCATTTCTGCATTACAAGTGCTATCCCAGTTTTGTTTTTTTTCTTAGAGGATAGATAAGCCTTTTCTTCAGGACAATCTCACACCAAGCCCAAAGATGCTTTCATATTTTTCTGGGCTACACAGAATGAAGCAAGAATACCCACCAATGTATCATAGTACAGTAAATTGTAAATAAAATACTGGAGTTTCTGGAGTACCTGTTTAAAAAAACCCATCTATAACAGTGGTCGTTGTGTACTGTATGTTTCTCTCAGCTCTAGTAGCTGTACATTTCTCTCTGAACACACAGACATAAACAGGAGAAAAATAATTTTCATGTTACAAATTGTAATAATTCTCATACCTGATACTATCCCAAAACCATGAGTATTCTTTGGCAATTTGCCAAAACTTGATACTGGTAAAATAAATTAATGTCTTGTACATACTGTCCTGAGAAGAAGGGAACTGAGTCCCAGAAGGAATCTTTCATGTAGTGGCCTTGACACAAGAATACTAGCTATGAACAAGGATATCCCACATAATAATAATTTCTATGTGAACTGTTCCCAATACCCAGGTTAATTTATTTTGTCATTTTCAAGCTGAATGCACTTCTACAAAGTGTTACTATTTAGTTTTTGTCCTTGGTATTATTTTATGTACAATTATCTCATTGGGTGGGGAGCAATGATGTAATTAAAATTGTATAATTAATATACAAGAAGTATCAATATTTAATGCATGCATTTTGTCACCTTTCTCACAGCAAATCACATAGAATAGCAATGGAGTATAAAACAACAAAGGCCTCCAACAAGCTTGTTGTTGAGCCACTCACCTATCCTACAATCTAGCTCCATAGTCAGAAGACAAAATCCAGCATTCTCCACTTCAGTTTCCAGTGCTGCACAAGTTGCAGGTTAAAAAAAGCACAGCAAAGTCAGTCATGGAAAACACTCTACCATCAAGGCCTTCTAATCCTCTCCACAACATAGGGCAGTCTCTTAGCTGCATCCAAAGGAATGGGATATTTTTAGGACAGACCTTATCAAATACACTTAACTAGAAGTGACTGCAGGCTTCAGAACATAAATAATTTTGTACATAGCTCATGGCAATCATATTACTGGCTTTTTTTTCAGCTTCCTCATATTTTGAACATCCTCAACTTATAATTTATGTTATTAAAACCCTGTTTTGAGAGAACAAAGGGAAGGCAAGGGTTCACTACTGCTCTTTCTCAGAAAAAGGGTTGTGCCCAAAAAAACGTTTGCATAAAAACACATTCTTGTCTAGTACAATCTAATCTAACCTAATGGAGTCTAAGCTGCAAACAGAAAGATAATCTTGATTTTGAAATCATTGGTGTGATTGCGTTTGCCCTGTGTGTGCATGTGTGTATTTTGTTTATGTATGTTTAGATGCAGTCATGAGTTTTGTAGGCAGAAGCCAAAAAAAAGTCAGAACTACAGTCTATATTCTAATGATTATGCTTAATACTATGAGACTAAGCAGCACAGCATTACTAGGAAATCTCATGGAAAATTTAGGTTTTTCACCATAGAACTGAAAAGGTCTTATGGCAATAAGACCAAGAAAAGGAACAGATTTATAGTTTTTTGTTAAGAAGAAGAGTGAAATCAATTTGGGAAGTAAAAATACAGGTCACAGGAAACAGGTGGGGAGCAAAGAGAGGAAAGAGGCAGTTGCATAAAGAAATGTTAAGTAAGCCTATTTTGTGCAAGCATTTGAAGGTACTTTGAAAAATAACAATGGTCTCCAAGGATTCCTGATGGAGTAGTCTCATATTCTGTAATTTGCACTGAAAGCTCTTATATACACACAGCTTCTTGAAATGTCACATTTTTACATCTCTAGTCTCTCCAGTGGATGTCCAGCTAAGCACCTGGGGATCTCATGGCAACTAAGCTGTTAATCTTTTTGCATCTGGACAGGTAAAACTCATGAATTTTCTTCATGGGTATCCAGTACTAAGGACTGGAGTCAGAACTTCTTTGGAATTGCCATCCCAAAACTTAAAACCCTGTGTTATATTCTGTAACAAAGACATACAACAGGAGAAGTGAGTACCTCCAAAATAATGAGAAACACAGGCAGGTAGTGCTGTTTTACAAGTTCCTAACTTGTAAATTATTTTGCCTCTAACACAGTGACCTTGGGTAAGCAGCCTGACTTGCCTGCATTTCTGTTTCTTCTTTTCTGAATAAGAAATAAACACACTTTGGTGCAAAAGGAGATTTTAAGATGTGCAATGAATTTATGTACACAGTTTTGAAGATATGACTGTTATGCAGGTCCTAATTTTGATATTTTGATATTCCAAGGTGTGGTTTTATTTTTCTCCTTTGATACATGCTGGTGGCTGTTTTGTACATGTGGAATCCTGAACAGTTCATAGACCCAAAATAGAGCAGTACTATGGCAATATGAAATAAGGCTACAGAGTTGTTGAAAATGATGTATAGAAGGGATAGGTGATGAATGATTATTCATTATGCCCAAGAGTCCTTTCACCAGGAAGTAAATGTAAAAAGAAGAATGAGACATCATCCCATTAAATAGTGCAATACAATCAATTACTGTAACATGTTGTGGAAGTCAAAAGTAGAAAGGAATTCCAAACAGAATTGTATTCAAGAGAGGCAGGAACTATAAAGCAGTTATTTGCTTAGGCATAGCATAAATTGCTGACTACCTCAAAATGAGATTATATTGTCAGGAGAAAGCTTGCCTTACTCTTACATTCTTTCTTACACTTTTTTTTGCTATGCCCCTACCAGGTGGACATGAGATCATTCGCAAGGTGACCCTTGGCTCTGATCTAGTTGAGCCACTCATATTCTCACACTGTAGGATTATCTTTCGTTGGAAATGGGAACCACAGCACTTTCCTTACTCCTCTTTATAGTGGAAGGAAGAAAAAGTGATGGGAAGACTGCTTGTGATTGCAGTCTTAAAGCTAGCTCAGTCCTCAGTCATACTGCTGGAAAGTGAGAATTGGATGTGAGATGGATGAGAGGCTGATGGAGAGGAGGGCTGCAGAGCTGTCCCTATGGACTCGACATGCATGAGGTGGAAGTAAGCACAGTACTACACAACTGGACCCATCATCTGGGTAACTGTCTCCAAATTACAGTCTAGCCCTTTAATAAGGTCCTAATACCCTGTAGACAAAACTTAATGCTCCTTGAGTTCATTTAGCTGCATGGAAAAATAAGACTGTAGACTCTGATGTATATAATAGTCTCATAGTAGTTAACTAAAAGTGAAGTTAGCTGTAGTGAACAAAAGAAAAAAAAATAACACTACAGTGGGAATCCTGACTAATGCTATTACTGGAAATGTCCATGTTGCCAACAAGCAGTCTTCTAGCTCTGATCACAGGAGTTATTTTCCACATAAGAACAGTACGGGGAAGGAAAATCATAATGCAGGCTCTTGTTCTCTTCATTATTTTTGAACACAGGCCTGCTGTCTGCAGTGTCTCACAAGCGCTAAAGGTACTAAACACATTCAATAGAACTCTGTACTTTGCAACAGATTTTTCCCATGAAGGCTCCATTGAATGGAAATATTTAAAAGTCTAGGAACACCGGGCTAAAAAATATATTAATGTTTTTTTTACTTATTCTATTACAGCCTTTCTCTGACTCACCCAAATGATATTTCTATGCCTTTTTTTTTTCTTTTTTTTAGCAGATCGTGTTATTCTTTAATGCAGATAACAAAACTTTCTGTATCACATTATACCTCTTATTTCTCTGGCTGTTTCCTCTGATTTACAAAAAAAAATGGGAGAATAACATGGTTAAATTGTTCTGTAGGTCACTGCCAAGTAGTAAAGTAACTGAATTCAAATACTGGAATAAGCTCCAGATGGCTGCTTCGTTTAAGTTCAGTAAAGAATGACTGCAGTGATAGCAAATTGATCATCCCTTCTTCGGAGTACTGTGCCATGTTAGCACTAATCAACAGCACCACCTTCTGGACAAAGAGCAACATGACATATAGCAGCCTGGCAAACTTAATGTCAGCGACTTTATGCAAAACACAAATCTGTCTTCTCAGTGGCTGGCTGGCTGTGGAAGAAATTTCTTCATGAAAATATGCAAAGTGAATTCTGTAAATGTTGCAGTCTGATAATCAGGCCTGACGTTTTCATGGAAAGAAAGAAATAGATGTTTGCTTTCGAGTTTTGTCAAAATAATTTCATTCTTATTTCCCCACTAGCATCACCATCATCTTGACCATCCGTGCATCACAACCCAATGCTAGTGGGATGATGCAAATGCTGTGATTTATACATAAAATAAAATATTGAGATGACTACCTTATTTCATGTCATTGCCTAGCTCAACAAAAGTGCAGGTGAGCTCATGCAGACTCATATATCTTATCATGGCAACTCATATTTTAAAAATCTTTCATTGTATAATATAATAGGTATTGATAACTCCTGAAGCTCACAAACTATCTACCATGACAGCCAGAGAAGTCGCTCTCATTGCTGCCTGGTTCTGTGGAGGCAAAAACCATATGCTAAATTTATATTTTAAGTATTCTTCGTAAGTATTTCTGACATCAACTTCTCACACTTCTGCTGGCAGCAGATTAAATGGTGCAGAAATCTGATGTACCTAGGGAAACTGCTGAAACTGCTTTTGCGTCAACATTATTATTATACATTTAGGCATCTCCAAAGCAAGGAAATAAGTGGCAAATAATGCCGCCCTTATGCCTATACTTATTGAATAGCTGAATGCCTAACAAGGCTCCAGTTAATATGCCACAGGCAGAGAAAGATGAAAATACAGAAATGGTTTATTTCTAAACCTTCCTTAAATTGTGTGAAATTAAACCAGCACAAGAATGACATATGTATGAGACTGAAGGATCATGACTAAACTTCAGTGGCAAAGTCTTCACTGCATTTTCTGGAGTAGGAATGTTCTAGGAACACCATAATCTAATAGCCACTAAGCAGACCGTTCCACCAGCAATGCTGTTTATGTCTGCATATTGAAAATCAGTCATGAAACTGTTTCATATGCATTTTTCTAGTGCAGGCATTAGTGTGCATTGCATGACTTACATCTTTTGGAATCTGTCATATAATGTGTTTATCTCTCATCATAAACTTATCTAGAATAAAGCGGATAACACTACCGTTCCATGGCTCTCCCATAACATTAACTGCAGCATTTGTTATTCTCACTGCCATTTTCTGTTTACTGGTTTTCAAGAGCAGAATTAATAAAAGAGGAGGTGAATTATCAGGACTGTATATTTTCAAATATCCAGGATTCTCTCACATTGTCTGCTTCCCACACAGAATCGACTTGGAATAGAGAGGTGTTTTTCCTTATAATCCATATCTGAACAAGTACTAGCCAACACAAACAACTACAGTCTAGACATTAAAGCAAACCTTTCAGCAGCACATGCTGATTCTGTTATGTAGCATGACCACTGCAGTTTAATAAGCATTTCTTTTAGTCTCCAAGTTAAGGTCTTGTAGCTTGAATTCCAGACTTTGGAGTCTCTTTTTCCAGAAGAAAAGCCATATGACAAAGGATTTAAGCAAATAAGAGGCCCAGATTGGGATAGAAAATATAATTCAAAACTGCTAATTATCATCTAACATGATCTGTGATCAGGCACAGCAATGGGGGCCCCACATACCCACTGAAATGAGGCAGAAACAATAACCAGCCCCAGCAATACAAGCAAAACAGAAAGACAGACTTAAATCTTTACTCAGAGCCTTTTGCCCTTAAGGAAAAGCAAGGTGTATGAAAGCCCAGTAACAAAAGTGAAAGCTATCTTCTCCATATGAAACCAACCAAAGTCCTACCCACTAGGAAAGCTTCTTCTTACATGGTTACAGAGCTCTTGCTTTACAGGTAAATTCAGCTCATTCAGCTGTAACGTTTCCCAGTGCCCCAGTACCCACCCCCTTCACCCAAGGAGATCAGTGGCCTAATGCCCAAACCTGCCACAATTCTCAGAGACCTAGGAAGGAGATAGTCAGGAGACCTGATGGCTTGCAATCACTATTTTAGGGAGCAAAATCTCTACCAGTATGTCTTAAGGGATTTTTTGATTGTTGCAGGCTGTGTTCTGTTTTCTTACACTTACAAAGTAATGCTATGATTTTTAGTCATCCCAGGATTTTTTTACACTACAAGGGGTAGCAGAATTTGGCATATTGTCATTATATTTAATATAATTGAAATACATGGCAAAGACATATATGTGAGCAATTCAGTATCTTCTTTGCAAGGACAGAGGAACTAAAGATGGTGATTGCAAATCACTCTGGGGCACATGTAAAAACTTAAGTAATCCACTGAAGGGAGATAATGATAACATATAATGGGAGGAAGATCAGTATTCCCTTTTCACTGTAATACTAAGAAACATCAATATGCATTGCTCTGCTAATACAATGTGTGTTGTTCAGCAAAGTCAGAACAAGGCAAAAAAGAACAAGATTAGAAACCCATGAAAGCGTGTCCTGTACAGTGATTGGTTGGAAAACGCTTTTGTGTGGCAGTCGAGCAGCTACAAACCAGAGACTTGTTTCGTTACTACCAAACCAGAATGTCAAAATCTAAATTTCTCTCTACTGCCTTGGAGCTAATTCTTACCCCAAATCATGGCTTTACTAACATGTACAGTAGTTTTTGCTACCTGGAATTTCACAGGCTGGTTTTCCTAGTAAGAATTAAGGTCTACGATGTTACAAATGACAGCCAAAGATCCACTATCTCCTAAAAAAATCTTTTCTTTCTACCAGTCCTCTAGTGACCCAAACAAAATACTGCTGCATCATAGACTTGGAACTGGCTTGCAGCAGAGTAAATTTTGCCACTGTGGGGTTAATGTAGGCTTGTAGGAGCTTTGGTTGTGAAGCAGGTAACAGTTCTATTGAAACCATATCCACAATTTTGGCTTCCTTAACCTACCACAGGTGTGCAAAAGGCTGCCACTTGTGCAGAATTTCAACACTTTTGGAGGATAAATTGAAATGCTTTTTTTTTTCCTTTCTTGAGGCTTTAACCAGGTATTACATCTGTTAATACCCTCCAGTCCTTTTGTTAGTCTGCTGTGTCTTATTAATTTTCAGTGTCCCACACTGTTTTTCTGTTCACTTTTTAAATGCCTTTTTAATGCTATAATTTCCAGCCTCTTTGCTCTGAGTACCTGATGAGAAATGCCCTGTTCTTCATTCACAGAAGATGAACCGTGTCAGTGTCCCCATGAACCATGCAGGAAAATAAGTTTTTATTTGTTTAAGTTTTGCAGTTAATAGGAGTCAAGTGGGAGTTTGGGGAAACTCACATCTTGAAATGTGGATTGAGTCTGTAAAACTATTAAAATTTATTTTCCGCTGGAGAATTGTGAGGTTAAGTCGTTAACTTTGTGACTTTGCAGAGGTTTCCCAGAAGCTTACTCAAATCTGGTGTTTGTATCATGTTATCTATCCTATTTATTACCTTAATAGCATAAGTGACCACTCATGCAATATGGAGTGACAAGATATTCCTACAATGCCCCTGAAAACTCAGGGTCACTTTGAAACTAGGTAACCTAGAGACACAACTCAATTAAAGCAATAAGGGTTTGTGAAGCTTTTATTCTCTTAGGCGCTTTTGCAGTCATTTGGGTTTAAGCATAAGCAGACTATAAGAATTTTTCAGTGTTAAACACAGGGAAGTCTTTAATAGTTTGGCTTTTTGTGTATGTGGGTTTCTGGTTTTGTTTTGTTTAACAAGGTCAATAATAATGAACATAACAGACACCCTACAGGACAGTGATAGTGCATACAGAAACTCTAGATTTCTTATAGTTATTTTAAACATTTAAGAAACAACCAAGCCGATTTTTTTTTCTTTTTTTTTTTTTAGTGTCTGAGCACCTGTAATCACTTCCCATGAAGATTAGAAAACAGCCTCCTAGTTGTTTTATATTCCACTGGTCAAATGAGATTAGTACCATTTGAGGAGCACAGCATTTCAGCAGGAAAGAAGCTTGCTGACCCCTCTCTCAGCTGGTCTCCAAAGCAGTGGACAACAAAATACGGGAAAAGTCCTGTACTAATTAGGCCTCTCTAACTACCCTGGGGAAGTATGAGACTACTCCAAATTGAAGAGGTTATACAGTTCTTCACATTCAAGGGCCTCTGCTGGAGGTCTGATAGATACAAAAGGAGTCTACCTGCCCAATCAATGCATTTCTGAGCTAAAATACTTACTTTAGAAATTTTAACACAGACTTCTTTGTTCTAGGACAAAGGAATGGAAGAAAAGTTTACCAAATACTTGACCTCATTTATTCCTTAGAAATCTTACCTTAAATCAAGGTCCTTAGAAATGAAAAGATCTGCTCCAGAGTCTTGTGAAGACAATAGGAGTCTTTCTTCTCATCCAGAGAACTTTTCATGAGGACTAGAAACTGTAATCAGCCCAGTTGCAAATTTCTGTGAGAACAGGACGATAGGTCAGCTGCTTGTCTGAAAACCCCATTTATAAAAGGGTGGCCAAAAAGAATGATATAGATGCTTTCAGAAATGTACTTTGTTTAAATCTATGTATCAAAGTCAATTCTTAACCTTTGAAAAACCCTACATATAACCTTGCAATATATCTTCAGTAAGGTGAGTTCAGACTGCAAAATGCTCATATGAAATTGTCTTGAAGTATATGCATCTGAAACCATTCAGGTTGCTAGGGTATTTGAGTTGCATTTATTTTGAAGTAATTATATTTTCTACAGTACTGCAGAGTGCATAATTGCACTTTTGCATCAACTGTGGCTTAATTGTAGCAATGTGTGCTGTTAGGAAAAAGGGAAAGAGAATTTATTGATGGAGTAAAAGGTATTTGCTATATTGTACCTCCCTCAGCATTTTTCTTAGCAAGGTAGAATTAATGGGGGAATGGGTGACCTCTAAATGCTCCTGAACTCCATTGCATTCTGAAGGGATCATTGTCCAGAAATCTGTTTAAGATAATTTCCTTAAAACGCCAGTGGCAAGCACCTTAAACCTCTATTGATCCTGGTCCAGCAGGAACTGTCTTAACTTCTCACTCAGAGCAACTAAAGATTTGCAAACTTCCTAGCAGCACATGTGCCACAAACTGCTTGGAAGTAAGTAAATAAAGAAAATGTTTCCTGCAAAATATAGGGAAAATAAAATCTTGGTGATTACAGATATCAGCAAAATGCTTGACAGAATGAAAAGTTGCCTTTAAACTGATGCAGTTGAGAGCATTTACCCACTCAAGAACATCTTACGACTTAATTTACTGCATGTTTTACAAGGAAAACCAGAAAATGGCTGAGGCTATTAAAAGATTATCCAGCAGGAGGAGGTGGGGTGGTCAGTTAAGGAAGATTCCCAAGCACAAATGAGAGAGGAAATGAGTTATTAAGAAAAGAGGGATTTATACCTGCTGGGGATCAGTCCATAAGGATTGTTTAGACTAGGAAAGCAGTGAATCCCAGTGTACCAGAAGGAATTCTTTGTAAAGGTATTTCTTAAAATATTAGGCATGCCTGACTGATGTATAATCAAAAATACATTCAGGAATGTATAATCACAAATATGTTCATGAATATAATTGCAGTGCTAGAAATTGATGTCAAACACTTTTGCATTGTTCAAGTTTTAAACACTCCCATTCAGCTGGTATGTAACCACAGGTGTTATCTTTCTGGTAGACAATCTTTCAAGTTTAAATGCCTCGTCCAGTCTCTTAGCTGATGACTAAGCGTATCTTGTGGAGCAGGACTTGGTCAAACTGTACACCCACAATAGGAACAAAACTTTCTGGCACAGCTGATGTCGACTTTTCTGTGTCCATACCCAGCTGTGGGGTGATGAAGGCACCCTTGGGTGTAGAAGTTGCCTCATCACAGGATATGAAGCATCACTTGCAACACCAATACATCAGAAGAGGTGTCCTAACCACCAAACTAGTGGCATTTGCTTCTTTATGAAATGAATTAAACCATGCACTGGGAGAACTGCATCAGCCCCCAACCAGGACCCTGTGAGCATTCATCTGCAGAGCCAGTTTCTTGACATATACATCTTTATCTCAAACACTGCTCAATTTGGAGTACTTCAGCACTTTGGAGGCACTTCATCCGCCCTAGCATATCCACAAGCTGGTGGTTTAGACAATGGGGGACATCAGATCAGATGGTGGACATGTGAATGCATTTTTTCTACCTTTTCAGTGTCATACGCACTGGCTACCGTGTATAAAAGAATGCAAGTGTCCATCTTTGGTGTTTTCCATGAGAAAGGCATTTCTGACTTAGAAACCTAACACCAGGGAAGGATGGAAAGCTGAGAGACATCAGCATCTCTTGGCTGTTAAGTCATTTTCCTACCCTCTTTTGAACTGTTCTGTCTCTTTCCCCCTCCAAAACAAACCTCCCTACCAGGCACTATCCCTAAGGAGTGTGCATGTGCAAACTAACTTGTAACACTTTGTCTCAAAGCCCAGCATTGATCCTGGGCTTGTTTTTTAGGTATGCAGTCATAACCTTACCGATTAGCCTGATTGGGCTGCTGCGGATTCTGCTCAGCAGCAAACTGCATACAAATAAGCTGTTGAAGCCCGTAAGTCATTTACAAAGCCAATGATCATCCAAAGCATGCTGTTCTCTATAATCAGCAGTGTTATAAAACACAGTAACTTCCAAATACTGAAATACTATCTAGTGTTATGAAGAGGGGAGGAGTAATTTTAGTGTTGATGGATCATGAAATCTCAGATCTTGCAATCACATTATTTCAGTTACAATTACTTATCTCATCTGTATTATATGCTTTTGGACTAAGATATGGCCTTTGGACCAGACATGGCTTCTTGTAATGACTTCAGACATAAATTTTAGTAGATTATCTCATCTGGAGCAAACAAGAGACAGAGACTACAGACTCCCTGCTTCCTTGTAGGACTAGTGTCTATTATTCATAAACATTTCCATTTGCTTTTCAGTAAGGACAGAACATATTTTTCCTCTAATGACATCAGTAACAAGCCTCAGAAAAAATTACTCATAGTCAGGGTTAATAATGTATAAAATAGTCAATGGTTTATGACCGGTTTTAAATTTAAATTACAACTTTGGCAAAAGCAACAAAACAAAACATAAAGAAAATAAACAGAAAAAAAAAAACAACCACAAGATAGCTTTATACTAGCAAAAAATATCATTATTAAAAGTAAGAAATATACCTGTGATATTTATAGTTTAAAAATATAATCGTGGACCTGAAACTGTTTCAAATTTAAATGGACTCATTTTTTTTGGTTTAGTATTTTCAGAGTGGTCCTGATTTCTTTGGTTCCAAAAAAAAAAAAAAAAGAAACGAGAAGATTTTCTAGCTGTAGGCCAGAAAATTTGCAAAACCTTGGCTTTTGTCCAAAAATATCAAAAATTCTGCACAAGCATATGCTCTGCTCAGAGACTTGTTTAAAATGCATACTAAATCTATACTAAAATACACAGTAATAGTCAATGCATTCATTATTTATATAAGGTAAAACAAATTCAACTGCTGGGAATACACCTAGGAAGTTGGAGAGTTAGTTCAAGGTCCTTTTTCAGGAACAATTAATTATTTATACAAAGTGAAAACAGGCCTGAAAGAGGCAAGAGGACTCTGTTGTAATAAACTGATAGTTAGGGTTGTTGCTTGGGAAATGGAAGATAATTTCAGACTGTAAGTGCGTTAAACTGCTAGGTATATTTTCTTGAGGCATATTACCACACACAAAAACTCATGAAAAACACCTTTTAAGAACCTAGTATTATCTGTTCCAAACCTAGTCTCTTACCTGGCTGGAAATCCAAATCCAACATTTAAAATGAACCAAACATGCATGCCAATGCTTCCACTTGGCTCCTAATGGTGGTTCATTAACAAGCAGCTAGAAATGTTGGCATGGCTTGTATCTCTAGGAGCTATGAGTGCATTTTCAATGGTATTTAGCTACCTAAAGATGCAGATAAGAAGATGACAAAGTTGCAATCATTAGGCAACTCTTTGCACTTTAGGTGCCTAATGTCTTCTTCCCATATTAAGAAAGGCAATGACCGCAAATGAAATGCCATCGCAGTTACAAAGCCTAGAACAGGGAAGATTTTTGGGTTTCATTATTTTGATAGCCAAGTATGTACACCTAAGGAAGGATCTAACCTTGTAAAAAAGTTGTTTGGGCAGAAATGAGTGTCTTAGAAAGTCTGATGTTATTTACAACATAAGCTCAGAATGGTATGTGCTTGGTATTTGCTTTGACCTCTCTTTTTCAGTTTTGCTCTTACACTGCGGCAACCAGCACAATATCAGTCATGCCAGATGAAAACACAGAGGTTTGAAAGGTATCTGTACGAAGGCTAATACGGATATTCTGAACTTTCTCTATTTCTTTCCACTGCCCTTTTCCCTTCCACCAACAGCAATCCACTTTTGCCCCTGCTCAGTGTATTGGGCACTTAAGAAAGGATAACCGTATTTAGTACTAATAAAACTACAAATCATATTTTGCTGGAGTGTTCTATTTCACTGTGGATCTCTTTATAAAAATGAACCACAGTTTATAAAATTATGACAGATCAAAGATGAACAACTGTCTTTGGAGATTAAACATTACTTTCAGTGCATGTCACTTCACTTTCCCCTGAGGTTTACTGGGTTCTGGTACTGATCATGATTGATACATTGTTTATATGCAACATTAAGCCTGTGCTTTGCCTGATTCTGTTTAATGAAAGCCACTTCTGTTCCAAATGGTGAAACTTAAATCGGTATTTTACCTCAGCACACCATCACTTCTCTCACGGATTTAATGGTACATATAAAAACCTTACTTTCTTCCCTCTCTGGGCTGCCTAAACTGTAACCATTTCAAACACAAAATTCAATAGAATTCATAGCAATTTGAGGCTGTGGCAGTTGATGGCCTAGATTAATAATCCACTTAAACAGTTAAATGTCTCCAAGCATTTGGGACCTATATGCTTTTGCTTTGACTTCCTCTCAGCTACCGCATTTGCCACACACAGATGAAAAATACTTTAAATCCTTCATTAATTTGCAACCTTCACATATTGTCACAATCCTTTGCATTCCATTTCTCTTTAGAAGGACTGTTGGCTCAGAATCAGCTACCATTTGTAAGGGTAAATGTCTTTGTAGGAAAATAATGCTTTTCAGTGGTATCATGCCACAAGGGTGATTTTGTACTGAAGACTGAAACCTGATTTTTTGCATCCCAGGTGATTGCCATAAGCAATCAGTTCTGGCAGGCTCCTCAGCTAATCTAGGTGTTGAAATGGTAGGTGACGTTAGATCTCACAGCAGATGTCCAGTGGTTAAGTGCCATATAAATGACCTGCCTCCATACAGCTGTATTGGAAGTCTGCACTTGTATTTGCAGATAGTGAAACCCAGAGGGAAAGGATGGTGTTATGCTGTGCCTACAGGAGAAGCAGGTCTGTGGAGGCAAAGAAGGACCAACAACCATATCATAAGACTTTAAAAGCTATGCTAGAGAATAAGACTCTCATTTGGTTATGTAAACCACAACATTCTCCACAAAAGGGACTCAGATCCATCCTGGAACACTCAATCACCTTGTGCTCACCTTCTTCTGCAAGGAGAAATTCAGTTCCAAAAGGTTAGAGAACGCATATGAATCTGAATAATTTATATACTAAAAAAATAAACCAGTGGACTAATGAATCAAATTTAATTTTTGTTCTCAGTTTTTATCTGTTGTTTGGTTTTGTGAGCAATGAGTCAGCTAGACCTGTATCTATAACAAACTTTAAGATGGGATTTACTGATGTAAATCCACACCCAGAAGTTTTCATCCAGACTAGTAACAGACAGGCTGTGTCAGAGGTCATCACCCCAGGAGTCTAAACAAGTTCCTTATTAGAAAGTATCAGACAGATGGCAGAAGAAATAAGCATAACTTCTATCCTAATTTTTGCTGTATCAACCCAATATCAGAGATATCTTTGCACAGAAATGTGAGATTTGTTTAATATTGTTTGTGACTGACTTTTGCCTCACAAGTGCTTTTGAGAAAGCAGTCGGGTGATAAGCGTCACCCATACTTTGAATTTTCTGCTGAGTTTGGTGGCAGTATTTGGTTTTAGTTTTTTGGTGTGTGTGTTTGTTGGTGTTTTGTTTTTTTTCTTGAACATTCTGTATTCAAAAAAGGAAACCTTTCTATAAATTTTAGGATTACCTGTAGAATAAGTTTGGCATTCCAGTAGGCTGTGTTGTACCTAAAAACTATGCACAACCTATCTTGCCTTCCTTTGTTTAACAGTAAATGACTACTACACAGGATGTCTTGATTTATCTTCTTTAAACATTCATTATTGGGCATAATTGCCATATCTCTTATTTTCATTCCCCTGAGCAGCCCATTTTAATCTCATACCATATGGAAGTGATTGCAAGCCATCAGCAGCAAAAGAAAACCTGAGGTAGATTTGTACTGCGATGGAATGCATCTGCTCTAACATAACTGGAGTAATTTCACTGCAGAATGACATAATCCTGGATTATGTCAAGAGCATAAATCAGTGTTTTAGACTGAAGAAGAAGATATTTGCAGTCCCTTCAGCATAGTTATTGATCAGACAAAGATAATGACCACATTTGGTGATGACTTGCCTAGCATATGCCTTAGTTCTGCACACTGAATTTTGACAGAGAAAAATATGTTTCTATCAAACTGCAAACTCCCTTTTACGTTCCATGACATCATTTTATATTATATTTTGAATTCATATCTTATTTCTCCAAAATGTTCAAAATACCTACCATCTTGAGGTCCAAGGCTTAATTAAATTAAATTGCAATCACAGTAAAGCCCTCAGGGCTACATTCTGAGGTTATCAGCTCTATATTACAGTCCTGCATTCCCAAGGTACAATGTGTATTCTGAAAAAAGGTTTGACTAGAGCAAACAGTGTGAAGGAGATGGGAATAATTTCTTGCTATCTCTAAGTGTCCTTTGTACAGGGAACTAGAAGGAATATAAAAGACAGGAGAGCCTTGCAGAAATCACAGCTGACTTCTGACTCACAGTAGTTATGATGACAAATTAAGTTAAATAGTCCACTAAACTTAGTTTTCCAAAAGCTGTAGTACCATTTCCTTGAAATATTGTGGATGTCCTTGTACTAAGCTCAGTTTCATCACTTCCCTGCTGACCAAAATGCCTGGGCTGAGAAAAATCTAGACAGAAGTCTAGGAAGCAAAACCTCAGATAGTGGTTTCAGAATCAGGTGGTCAAGGTCTTGACATACAAGTTTTGTGGCTAATAGTGAATGCTACAGGGCATAGGTACACAGTGAAACAGAAGAGAGATTGGGAGCTAGACAGGACCTGGATCACCCATCATCTGCTTTACTCACAAGTATGTTCTCTGACCCTGCTACAGCATGCTCCAGCTAGCATTCCTCAAGACCAACCTATTTCAGAAGAGTTTGTTCCTTTAAAATTGTGACTTGGTGCCAACTGGTACCTCTTGGCCTTGGGACCAGAAACCATGACAACAGCCAGTGACAAAGAGCAGAAATAACTCATAGAGTCAACCTAGTCCAGGATTACTTAGGAGCTGTAACTACATCTTTGTGCCATAAAATGGCACCACTAAAAACAAAAGCAACCAAGTCTGGTCCAGGCTATAGCTGTTCTCTGATAACCACATTAGGTCACTGAACCATTTTTTCTTAAGAAATCAGTTTCCTGAAGACGTGATTGCCCCATTCAATTCCTCTCAGCAGTTTCCTAATAGCCTTGGAAATGATCATAACACCTGATTGTATGGAATCTAAGGGACTCTACAGGAGACATTTTTATCTATTATGAATGTTTTAATTAACTGCAATGTAGCAGAAATCCACAGTTCTATAAAATATTGAACTAACTTGTTTATTTCTGGAGAGCTGTGTGAGGAATTCTTGAGCTAGGTACAAAGGCAATTAGCATGTCAGATAATCCTTTAATTAGTTTAGAGTGTGCAAATACCTATTGATTAATGAAAAAGTCTGTCTTGGGGTTTCCTAAGTATATAAGATATATTTATTCACCACATGGTTAATTTAAAATTACTTTTAAAGGACTATGTGGTTCAAAGGAATATTTAGGTATATTAGTGTAGCTCTGAAAAGGCTAAATCTAACATGGAAAAACCTTGAAACATTTCTGTTTGTTGTGTGCACTGAGGACGTCTTTTAGCTGTAGGCAACCCACATATATCCCCTCTCCTGTTTGTCA
This sequence comes from Lathamus discolor, assembly GCF_037157495.1. Classification (NCBI taxonomy): domain Eukaryota; kingdom Metazoa; phylum Chordata; class Aves; order Psittaciformes; family Psittacidae; genus Lathamus; species Lathamus discolor. The sequence continues at coordinate 114,987,219 of NC_088885.1, forward strand.
GCATGCTGGAAATAGGTAAACTTGGGCTCACTGTTCGGCAGCACAGAAGGGCATGTTTATCTTGAAACCTCAGAGCTTTATATGCCTGCCTTGGCTTTGACTGGGACAGAGTTAATTCTCTTCTTAATGGCTGGTACATTGCTGTGATTTGGATTTAGTGTGTGTTGTGGAAGGAAATTAACTCTGTCCCACCTGAAACCAGGACAGTAAGAGAGCAATGCTGATAACACACCAATGTTTTAGTTGTTGCTAAGTAGTGCTTACTCTAAATAAAGGACTTTTCAGTCCCTTCTGCTCTGCCAGTGGGGAGGGGCACAAGAAGCAGGCAGGGAACAGACAGGACACCTGACCCAAACTAGCCAAAGGGATATTCCATGCCAGGAAACATCATGCTCAGTATATGAACTAGGGGGATTTACCCAGAAGGGACCGATCTTTGCTCAGGAATGGGCAGGGCATTGGTCAGTGGGTGGTGAGCAATTTTATTGTGCATCACTAAGGATTCTTGAGTTTTGTTTCTCTTTTTCTTCTTATTATTGTTGGTTATTACTATTATATTTTACTTTATTCCAATTATTAATTTTTTCTTATCTCAGTCCCTGGATTTTACCTTTTTAACAATTCCTCTCCCCATCCCACAGGAAGGAGGGTGAGCGAGTGGCTGCATGGTACTTAGTTGCCAACTGAGGTTAAACTATGACAATGCCTAATACCAAAGAGCATCTTCCTGTTAACATCAGGTCTCTGACTAGGAAGCAGTTTCAAGCTGAATTGTTATATAGTCATTATTCAGGGTAGTACTTGACAGATTTTTTTTCATCTGACTTTCTGCCCTGCCAAGTCTGAGGGTTATTGTAGTCACATCCAGTCTTCCAGCATAACACCCTAACCACTAGTCCACAAACTATTATGGGTAGAACACTTTCCTCGCCAAAGGGTCTTCATTACACTGACTGATAGATCCAGTCTCCTTTACTAGCAAAATTTACATTTGAGCAATTCAGCTGGATATCTAGACTGAATTACACCAATTTCTACTCCGAGTTTTCATCAATGAAGTCTTTCAGTGGCAAGTAGGTATTGATGTAACATGCTAAATGCTGGACCATGATTATAGAATATGGAGAATATTAGTATTTATAGAGGGTAACATGTACTCTTGCACAGTGTCCTATTCATAAATAAAGCCTCTGTTCCCAGTACTTGATAGCTTTTTCCTTATTCTGTGATTGTGCAAGTTCAAAGTATATGTTTGCATACTTATTGAACTGGTGTTCATTTTCATCACAAGAAAGCTGTTGAGAAAAGGTTGGGTTTTTTACCAGATTACTTAGGATTAACCTGATATCTATTAATATCATTCAATGAAAAGTTTATAGTGACAAACACTGTGCTCCTGACCTTTACTGTTTAAATGAGCATTTTGAGAGTACCAGGTATAGTGTTGCTTGTAAGGGCTGAGCAGCTGAAAAGATGTTCCCTGCATCTACCTGAAAATTGTATCCAGTAATGAATTTCTCCATAAAAAGAGCAGAGCAGTTTTGCCATATGGACATGGTGATGTAGCTTGGGGTTTTTTTTTAATATGAGAAAGGGCTTAGAGCAGGATAACAGATGCCCAGCAGTATAACAAAACCACAGAGTGAACCACTCATCTTCCTATGTTCTAACAGTTTGTATGAATGTAATGAACATGACTACAGAGCTTTTAACTGCCTCGGGCCCTGTTTTAGGAACTCAGAATACATGGAAACAACAAGATGTCAGAAAGGAAACTATTCCTGTTTTTGAAATAAGAATGACTTTTCTAACTGTCTTGTACACATAGCATCTGTGAATTTCTTACACGGTGCAAAAATGTCAAAAAACATGGCCTTCTGTGGGCTGAACAGTAACAGAATCTGACAACATGTTATGAAACAAAGCTTTATTGAGGCAGTAGGAAAGAAAAGCATATAGCAGCATACCCAGTTGCTGATAACACAGGATCATAAGCGATGCCGTGAGTCCAGTGGACTGCCAGAAACACTTGGTGTCTGTGTCAACTGGCAGCTTATCCTGCAAATGCTTTTGAATACAGGTTAGAATCATGCTGCTATGTGGCTCCACAAGAGTAGTGTGATTTGGAAGAATTATACCTTAAATGAATAATGTGGGCAGTATCCTGTCTGCACTACTGACTCTGGTTAAGGGTAGGGTGTCAGGCTGCAGGGTGTGGCCTTCTTTTTACGAATAGACATTTATGTATGTATATAAATGTTCATAAACACATTTAATATTCATATCTAAACTTTCACCGAAAATATCAAAAGATTGTTCATTGCTCATAGGTGAATGTGAAACTAGAAATCTATATTTCTATTGTTGCTTTCTTGTAGAGAAAGTATCATATGTCTCTTGGAGAGAAAAGTCGAAAACAGTCAGTAACTGTGGTTCAGTGCTCAAGCACCAGCTTACATCTAAGGCTTGAAAATACATTTTTAAACTTCAAGACTACAAGCATAATTAAAAAAACGACACAAGCAACCCTTTTCAGTTAATCAGATGGAAAACTTGGATATTCAGCTTAGTGCTGTTTATATTATACTCACCATGCATAGTGATAATGTTAACAAAATAATTGTCATTAAAACTATTTTCTATTCTTTCTCAATTATAAATATGGATGGAAGAAAATTAATTTTTTTTCTTTCTTTTTTTCTTCTTTATACTTCTAGCAGCTTCCTTAAATGATAAATGAATTTGGTTCTAGAAAGGGGAGTAACTGCAGTGACAGAGTTGTTTTGTAGCCTTCTTTTTCTGAGGCAGATCTGTTGTCATTTAGAAGAGAAAATTTTAAGACAATCATCTAAAAATTTCTATTCATTCTGCCAGCCTCCCTATAATTACTGCTAATTGCATTGTTTCAGAAATTGATGGAGCATTATAAGAAAGAGAAGCAGAAAACATCATCTTCAAAGCTCTTGGAACAAAAAGACTATCTTTGCCTATAGGGTACATGAGGCAGTGCAATGCTGAGAGCCTGCAGCATAGTCTGTTACTTGGGAAACACACTGTCATTTACTAAATTAGTCAAATTATCATTATTCTCTGTAGTGGCCAGATGTGAGGTGGTCTATTATTTGAGTGTGGAGGTAACAAATACATAATTTGTTATTGCCAGGACCTTACCTGAACAGGGTAGGGCTAAGACATTAGGACTAGCTTAATTATATTAAATGATTAAGCATACATGAACGTTCAAGAGCAAGTTTAAGATTAAAAGGATGGAAAAGGACTCCAAATTAACTTGGGTGTCAGAACACAAATGTCTGCAATGAAGGTAAAGCTACACATGAGGTCAGTTTGCCTTCTTCTACCAACTTTTTCTGCTCCTACAGCTTTATAAAGCTGCCCTTGATTCTTATTAGAGGAAAGTTAGGTCATGGTGCTTCCTGTATTTCCTGTAAACAACTCATTAAGCCAGGTAGCAGAGAACTGATGTTGGTGTTTCCCTAGAGAGTTGATTTCTATGCCTTAGACCTCAGTTTTAAGACCTAGGCAGCCGGCGACACACAAAAGAGAAACAGATCCAACAGCTGCACCTCCTGGACTTCTGTGCTCTGGAAATAAGTGATAGCAGATCAGCTGAAAATCAATAGCACTGAGTACAGAAGTAACAGGATCATTCTGACTAGCTGGTCCTTTCTACAGCATAGCTAATTAAGTGCCTGGTAATTCCTATGTTAACTACTATGAAAAAAAGGTAGTGTGTAAATTAGCTAGATTGGAAGAGTGCATGAGTATGCTTTTTGCACCTGTTGATGAAGAAAAGTAAGTGGTGCAGTTATTTGATGCATTGTACATCACTATGTTTAAAAACATTAAAAAAGTGTTCAGCTCTTTACTAAACTCAGATTAGAAGGACCATGTTTGATGCAAACATGAACTAAAGTACTAGTCTTCGGGAGGATATTTTTGTTACAGTATAACAGATTCGGGTGTACATCCAGCTGCCAAATCACAGTAAGAAGATCTGAACAAAAAACAGAACTACACTCTGCCTGTGTGCTAGATACTGCACTGTTCATAGCATTTTTAACAAGCTTATTTTAATAAGGAATAAATATAATAATTTATTTTAAACAGAGAGATCTATGTCAAAAAGCAAATGTTTGCATTTTTTGAAGCAATCCTGGTAACGTTGGTTTGTAATACTCAAACAACACTGAAACTGCATATGCGAGTTAATATGTGAATTCATTCACAGCTGCATGACTGTCTTCCCCAATCAATGTTTTCCTCCATTTTGAACATGTGAAATCAACACATATTGATCATGCAAAACTAAAGCAACCCAAGAAACTAAGCATCCCAGCCTGGCACAAGTGTGTGCCTCCAATGACAGCACACATGACAAACAAGATAATTAACCTTTCTTCAGGCCTGAAAAACACATACAACCTGTAAGCATAGGCTTCTGTGGGAGAATTAAGTAAGATGACATCTGTGTATTTTCAAGGCACTGCCTGTTTTCGTTTCCCAGCCATGAACCCTGCCACAGAGGCAGTTAAATAGCACAGCAGCAATCTTCTTTACCAGGAATCTTGCTTTTTAGCTAAAAAAAAACAAAACAAAACAAAAAACACTTCAATTATAGAGATTAAACTCTTATTCTCTCTGTATAGTGTTCCCTATGCCAAACCCTGCATAATTGAAATTATGTATCAACATACTTAAGTCTCATTCACAACAAAAGTAATTATGGGAGACAATGGGGAAAGGGGTATTTTGTTTTGTTAGTGCTGTTTGGTTTTTTATAGTTTTGGGGAGGGAAAGATGCTAGCAGAAACAGGGTTTTCCTGTTTATTCTCTGAGTTGATAGCAGCAATGATACTACAGATAATACAGCCCAGAACTGACTAATAACCCCTGGTAAAAAGTCAGATCTATTGGCTCTGCACCATATGTATGTGGTTATAACACTTCTGGTAGACTCAGGGCACAAGTCTGCCTGTGAATGGCTGAGCAGACATATGCTAAATAGTATTACCTGGTAACATCTGCCATAATGATTAAATCCTGCCTGAAGACTAGCAGTGTCTCCTACAACAGCTGCTCTGATTCTGTTCATCTAGGAAGGTATTCATGCAGAGAAAAAGCTTACCTGATTTCTTTTACAGGTTGTCAGGGGATAGCTGGTTCCTTTAAGGGGAGTCAAGGTCTATAAAATCTTTTTTCATAAATCCATGCTGGCCCCTTGTAATTAGTTGCCTAGCAGCCTCCACAGCAGACAGTGAGCATCTGGCTCATAAACTGCTTAACTTGCTTCTTACAGCTGATCCTGGAGGTGGAAGCTTTAATGAAACAGAGCAGGACAACCTTAAAAAAAGATTCAGTTGATTGCTCCATGTGTAAAGCACAGTTGTAGGAAAAAAGCAAGCATGTAAGTGCTTACAGCTAAAATCCATGTTTATTGGATAGGGAGCTAGGAAGAAGGTCTTTCTTTTGGTCTGTTGAACTCTTAATTAGCAAGATGCTTGAAAAGGAAATACAGTGAATTTCTGGTTAGGAGAAAAGGGTCAGTAGCCAGAGATAGGGAAGTGAATGCTTCTGGCAAAAGGAAATCTATTGAACGAGCTGCTCAGGAGGATAGTAGAGCTGCATCAAAGCTTTGGTTAAGGCTTCCTAAGAGAAATCTGTAGAGATACATTCCGCATTGACTTCCTATTGACTTCCTAGGTTATTTCTTTTCTCTCAAGCAATAAATCCTTTAGAAGATATATTTACAAAACCTGTGAACTAGCCTGCATGGAAAAAATTTTAGCAAAAAGCATTCTATTTCTAAAAATCTGTACCCAGATCTTCTAACTAACAAGCTTTTCAGGCTTTTATCAGCCTGGACATATTCTTCTGTAGGCCAGACATCTTGAATCAGTCTTGAAAGCACGTTCTGAAAGATGTCTGTCCAGGGTGTCTGTATTGCATTTATTATTTATTTATTACCCAGTTTGTTAAAAATCTCTGTGCTCGGACTTTTACTTTCTTATGGCTAGCTGCAATGGACTTTTTTACCCCTTAACAAAGTGCAGGTTTTTCATCTCCTAGTTACTGACTTCAGGTTCTGTATAAGGTTTTTTTCTTTCCTCTTTGTGCTGACCTCTTTAGGTGTCTGCCTGGAAGCTATGAATTCTGAAGCTTTGACCCAACAAGCAGACACACATATATATACACATATATATATAAAATGGTCATCATGTGTTCAAGGGCTATGTAGTAGATTCTAGAGGACAGCAAGGAAAATTTTTGGTCTCACACAAACTTACTATTCTGATATCTTTTTCTTCCTAGTGCCTTCAATGTCACCTTCTTTGCCATTAGGTTACCTAATACATCTAGTAACAGACAAAAACTTGGGCAGATTGGAAGAGAAAAGGAGGGAAGAGGAGCAATGACTACAAAGCAAGAAGGAAACAAAGTATATATAGGGAGGAAAAAAACAGGCAATTAGGCTCTTCAGAGGAAAATTGAACTGCTCTAGCCATCTATTGCTACTAACCTGAACAGCAAAATAGGGCAACCTCCAAACTATTCCCCAGGGCTCAGTATTGGGGTCAGTTCTGTTCAATAACTTTACCAATGGTCTAGATGAGGGGATCAAGTGCACCCTCAGGAAATTTGCAGATGGCACCAAGTTGGGTGGGTGTGTTGACCTGCTTGAGGGTAGGAAGGCTCTACAGAGGGATCTGGACAGGTTGGATTATGGGCTGTGGCCAGTGATATGATGTTCAACAAAGAAAAGTGCAGGGTCCTGCATTTGAATCACAACAACCCCATGCAGCGCTACAGGCTTTGTGAAGAATGGCTGGAAAACTGCTCAGTGGAAAAAGACATGGGGGTGTTGATTGATGGCCTGTGAACATGAGCCAGCTTGTGGCCAGGTGGCCAAGAAGGCTAACAGCATCCTGGTCTACATCAGAAGTAGTGTAGCCAGCAGGGCCAGGACACTGATCATCCCTCTGTACTTAGGACTGGTGAGGCCGCATCATGAATATTGAGCTCAGTTCTGTGCCCCTCACTACAAGAAAGACATTGAGGTGCTGGAGTGGGTCCAAAGAAGGGCAATGGAACTGGTGAAGTGTCTAAAACACAGCTCTTATGAAAAGCAGCTGAAAGAACTGGGGGTTGTTTACACTGGAGGAAAGGAGGCTCGGGGAAGACCTTACCAATCTCTACAACTACCTGAAAGGAGGTTGTAGTGAGGTGTCAGTCTCTTTTCCCAAGGAATAAGTGATATGAAAAGAAGATATGGCCTTAAGCTGAGCTAGGAGAAGTTTAGATTGGCTATTAGGAAAAATTTCTTCACTGAAAGGACTGTCAGTCATTGTAACAGGCTGCCCAGAGAAGTGCTTGAGTCCCCATCTCTGGAGGTATTTAAAAGATGTGACACTTAGGACACCGTTCAGGGGTAGACTTGGCAGTACTGAGTTAATGGCTGGACTCAATAATCTTAAAGGTCTTTTCCAATGTAAATTGTTCTGATTTTATTACTTTTGCTGTTCATATAGTTGCAGCAATGGTGTGATGGAGGGGAAAGAAAAACTGTGACTGCTCGGTTAATGACTGGAATGCTGCAACAAGTTAGAGAGCAATGGTGTGAATTTGGCTGGATTCCCACCATTGCCCATTGAGGGCTCTTTCCAGAAAGCCCTCAAAGCAGGTGCTACACGCTTGGTTTTGCTCATATTGCAGGTGCTAGACCATGATAGAGCAGTTAACAAATGTGTCTAGTTGGTGTCTCTTCTTTCTTGCTTGCTTGCTTTTAATTCGTCAAGTATAATATTTAAGAAAATGGTAGGTGTGTTTATAGGCAGAAAAGAAGGCATCTGATACTAAAAAAAATCACTAGATAATAATTCTCCACTGGTCTTCGAAAACAGGTGATCTGCACTTACTTTTTGCAAATTAGAAGGTTCCATACACTGGCCTTAGTTCACATTTTTCTTTATTCCCTGAAGTAATGTTTTGTAAATGATAATTTTCTTTCTCTGGGAATACATTATTTGTCCTGAGATGCATATTCAGTAAGGGACAGACAAGCATAAAAATAGACCAGAAATTTTAAGGTGCTTTGAAGTATACAGGCAGATGTTCACCTATTGGAAGATGCCTGTTATGCCAGTCCTAGATTCTCAGCTCTCTGCAGATGTGTTGTCTTTGTCATACCTGTTCTTACATTTAATTACTTCTGAACTCCTCAATGTTTACCTATGAAAACACCTAATCTGTTCTTTTAGACCTTCTGTTCAAATTATTTCTTTAAAACTAAGCCTGGGCCATGTTAGTGTTCCAGCATGTTGACCTTTAACTGCCTGCATTAGTGGTAATTAATGCATCAGCATTGCCGGGCACAAGAAACCATGGCTGCAGAAGCAGGAAGGCTTCAGCTTTCCCCTAAAACAAGAGAAGTAAGGTGCTGAGGGTTTTTGCTGTCACAATAACAGCAGAAATAGCAGATCTCTAATTATCATCTGGGAGATGCTTATTACTATCTTTCTGTGTCCTTTTCTTCATTTCTTTTGCTTAGCTGTTTACATTAAAATGGTAGTGACTAGGAGCATATGGTGGTGGGCAAGGGAGGAGAACCACAAGTGAGGGAATGTACCAAGACAAATATAAATGAAAATCAAATCTGTGCTGCTGGCTCATTTTCTCTACTCTCTCTGTGAGGTTAATTAACAGCAAAATATGCATTACATACACTAGCATGCTCATTGAGTCTCACATTGAATGTTTCTGTCTTCATCCATTAAATTACAAGAATAGCCTGTGTTTCTTAGCCTTGAATTTTAACTGAAGCTGATGAAACAGAAAACCAAATAGGCTGGACTTCAAACTGAGCTTCAAAAGTATTTGGGTCTTCAAAATATGTGACTTGGTGTATATGTGTGTCAACAATATGATGCTGTAGTACATGGTTTTGACTGCAGCTGGAAAAGAGATGACTTGTACTCACTCTTTTAAATTCGTTAAAAGACCTAACACTAGATACCATAAAAAGTTGTTTCCCTGGCCCAGCCTGAAAAGGCAACAATTCTTTAATTAGCAAATTCTGTAATTTTCATTTGTGTTATGTTTCATTTTATTTCCAATCTAAATATATTCTTGGGCTTATTACAAGAAAAATAAAATGTGTTCTATTTCTAATTAAATTTAAGGGAGTGTGTTGGTTTTGGCTGGCATAGAGTTAATTTTCTTCACAGTAGTTTGTATGGGGCTTTGTTTTGGATTTGTGCCTGAAGCAGTGTTGATAGTTCAGGGATGTTTTGGTTATTACTGAGCATTGTTTACACAAAGTCAAGGCCTTTTCTGCTTCAGAGCTGGTGGTGCACAAGAAGTTGGCAGGGGACACAGCTGGGACAGCTGACCCAACCGACCACAGCGATATTCCAGACCATATGGTGTTGTTCTCAGCAGTATAAAGCTAAGGGGAGAAGAAGAAAGGAGGGATGCTCAGAGTGATGACGTTTGTCTTCCCAAGTAACTGTTATACATGATGGAGCCCTGCTTTCCCAGGGATGGCTGAACACCTGCCTCACCATGGGAAGTGGTGAATGAATTCCTTGTTTTGTTCTGCTTGTGTTTGTGGCTTTTGCTCTACATCTTAAACTTTCTTTATCTCAACAAGTGAGTTTTCCCACTTCCATCCTGCAGATTCTCTCCCCCATAAAACCAAGGAGACTGAAAGAGCAGCTGTGCAGAATTTAGTTGGTGGGTGGGGTTAAACCACAAGGAACAAGGAGGAAACCATGGATTTCAGTCTTAAAGAGATGTTGTTTCTACCATTGACGTGTCAGTAAAAGCAACAGTTGTGTTGCTGGTAGATGAACTGCTGTGCTTTGACTAGCAGATTACAAATAGTCTTGGCAGAGTCAGTAAATGTGACAGCAAGAGATTTTAGCTACAGTAGAGTACAGTTGGATAGTATGTAATGCTAAATGACTGAAGGATGAAAGAAAACACGTTCAAGCTCCTACTGAGACTTTGGATCTTATATAGCACATACCTCATAGCAGGACAAGTGCTGGAAAGGAGCACTCTCTTAAGTGCAGCGCATAGAATCTGGTCTCTTTCTCTTCTTCCACCAAAAGGCAAATCTTAGAGTACTTTCTGAAAGAAGCCAGCCTATTATCATTGCCATAAGTCTGCCTATACTTTCACTCTATAAAAAAAATTCTGATTTCAGTGACTATTTGCCAGTTTGTATTGAGCAGAATGACAAACATATTTGTTCTCTCTTCCTTAATTTATTGAATACTCTGATATGGCGGGGGGTTTGGAACTAGATCATCTTGAGGTCCTTTCCAACCCTAACTATTCTATGATTCTATGATTCTATGTATTCAAAACAATTGACTTTTCAATAAGCTTTAGTCTATAACAACTTGTTAAGCTCATAGAATCATAGAATAGTAACGGTTAGAAAGGACCTTAAGATCATCAAGTTCCAACCACCCTGCCATAGGCAGGGACACCTCACACTAAACCATGTCACATAAGCCTCTGTCCAGCCTGGCCTTGAACACAACCAGGGATGGAGCATTCACAGCTTCCTTGGGCAACCAATTCCAGTGTGTCACAACCCTTACAGTAAAGAACTTCCTCCTTATCTCCAATCTAAACTTCCCCTGTTTAAGTTTTAACCCGTTACCCCTTGTCCTATCACTACAGTCCTTAATGAAGAGTCCCTCCCCAGCATCCCTATAGCTCCCCTTCAGATACTCGGAGGTCTCCATGCAGCCTTCTCTTCTCCAGGCTGAACAGCCCCAGCCTTTCTCAGCCTATCTTCATAGGGGAGGTGCTCCAGTCCCCTGATCATCCTCGTGGCCCTCCTCTGGATTTGTTCCAACAGTTCCATGTCCTTTTTATGTTGAGGACACCAGAACTGCACACAATACTCCAAGTGAGGTCTCATGAGAGCAGATAGAGGGGCAGGATCACCTCTTTCAACTTGCTGGTCACGCTCCTTTTGATGCAGCCATAGTACTGTTGGCTTTCTGGGCTGCGAGCTCACACTGGAGCTGGCTTATGTTCGGTTTTTCACCAACCAACACCCTCAAGTCTTTCTCCGTAAGGCTGTTCTGAATCTCTTCCTTGCCCAGCCTGTAGCTGTGCCTGGGATTGCTCCGACCCAGGTGTAGGACCTTGTACTTGTCATGGTTAAACTTCATAAGGCTGGCATCAGCCCACCTCACAAGTGTGTCAAGGTCGCTCTGGATGTCACTCCATCCCTCCAGCATATCAACCAAACCACACAGCTTAGTGTCGTTGACAAACTTGCTGAGGATGCACTCAATCCCATTGTCCATGTCACCCACAAAGATGTTGAACAAGATCGGTCCCAACACCGATCCCTGAGGGACACCACTCGTTACTGGTCTTCAGCAGGCCACTGAGCCATTGACCACAACTCTTTGTGTGCGGTCATCTGGCCAGTTCTTTATGCACTGAGTGGTCCACCTATCAAATTGATGTCTCTCAAAATTAGAGAGAAAGATGTTGAGCGGGACAGTGTCCAACACTTTGCACATGTGCAGGTAGATGACATCAACTGCTCTACCCATGTCCATCAGTTCCGTAGCCCCATCATAGAAGGCCACCAAAGTGGTCAGGCAGGATTTGCCTTTAGTGAAGCCATGCTGGCTGTCACTAACCACCTTGTTGTTTTTCATGTGCCTTAGCATGCCTTCCAGGAGAATCCGCTCCAAGATTTTGCCGGGGACTGAGGTGAGGCAGACTGGCCTGTAGTTGCCTGGGTCATCCATTTTCCCCTTCTTGAAAATTGGGGTTATATTTCCATTTTGCCAGTCATCGGGAACTTCACCTGACTGCCAGAATTTTTCAAATATGATGTACATTGTCTTAGCAACTTCATTTGCCAGCTCCTTCAGAACCCACGGATGGATTTCATCAGATCCCATGGACTTGTGCACATTCAGGTTCTTAAGATGGTCTCGAGCCAGATCCTCTCCTACAGTGGGCGCAAGGTCTTCATTCTCATAGTCCCTGTGTCTGCCTTCCAAGACTTGGGTGGTCTGGTCAGAGCATTTGCCAGTGAAGACCGAGGCCAAGAAGTCATTAAGAACCTCAGCTTTCTCCAAATACAGGGTAGCCAGTTCTCCCGATAGCTTGCAGAGAGGGCCCACATTGTTTCTAGTCTGTCTTTTATTCACAATGCACCTATAGAATCCCTTCCTGTTATCTTTCACATCCCTTAGCTTTCCTAACTTGGTCCCTGGCTTCCCGGACAACATCCCTGTATTATTCCCAGACAACACCCCTGTATTCTTCCCAGTCCGCCTATACTTGCTTCCACCTTTTGTAAGCCTCTTTTTTCCCTCTAAGTTTCCCCAGCAACTCTTCATCCATCCATGGAGGTCTCCCGGCCCTCCTGCTGCACTTCCTTCAAGTTGGGACACAACATTTGTTACCGCTCATTAGTCTCATTTCTTTCTCCTTTATGCATGTGTCGTGGTTTAAGCCCAGCCACACAGTCTCTCTTTCACTCCCCTCTTTCCTTCCCCCGCTCCTGGAGGGATGGGGAGGAGAATCGAAAGAATGTAACTCCCATGGGTTAAGATAAGAACAGTCCAGTAACTTAGGTATAATACAAACCACTACTGCTACCACTAATAATAATAATGATAAGGGAAATAACAAGGGAAGAGAATACAACCACTCACCACCTGCCAACCGATACTCAGCCCGACCAAGCAGTGATCTAACCCTTCCAGGTAACTGCTCCTAGCTTATATAGCGGGCATGACATGCTGTGGTATGGAATACCCCTTTGGCTAGTTTGGGTCAGGTGTCCTGTCTCTGCTTCCTCCCAGCTTCCCCTCCTCCCTGGCAGAGCATGAGACTCAGAAAGTCCTTGGTCAGACTAAACAGTACTAGGCAACAACTAAAATCATCGGTGTTATCAGCACTGTTCCCAGGCTGAAAGTCAAAAACACAGCACTGCATCAGCTACTAAGAAGAAAAATGGCTGCTACTGCTGAACCCAGGACAGTATGCATGCAGGTATATATGTATGCTACTTTCTGGGTATTTGTTTGCAATATTTCTGGTTACCATTTGGCTTTCAGTACTGAGTAAGTGCCCAAATATTCCTTCCTTACTCATCAATGCAAAACTCCCATTAACTTTCTTCCTAGGCTCTACTTTAGCAGTAACTGGCCTTTTTAGTCTAAATGTTATGCTGAGTAAAGCAACCTATTTTATGTTCAAATAACTGATACCTACAGAATTGGGCTTTTGTTTGCTAATATTTTGTGGCTGTGGTGTTACCTTCAAGTAATTGTTCTAACTGAGGTTTGAACTGATTTACTTACAAAACCACACTATTTTCTGAAGTATTTTGCTCTTAACAAGAAATAGAACTGCTGAATTTCAGTCCTCAAATATTGAGAATCTGCTTCTAAAACAGGGGGGCAAGAGAGGGGTAGGCTGTGTTTAACACATGACCAAATTGTGGAGAGGGCTTCTTACAACTCATCCAGTTCCCATGTGCAGAAATGTTAAGGAATTGCTTATCACCTGATGCTAAAATAGGGCATTCTAAAGTGTTCTTAAGACAGCTAGATATTTTCAGAATGCAGTAATTTGCCAGCATTTGCTCTATGGACTTTCCACATCAGTGGCTGAAAAAAGAAATGGGTAGAGAAAACTTGGTCAACTTGATGCCACACTGGGGCAGTGGGGAAGTCTTTGCTGACTCCCTCTGTCAGGAAAAGGGTACAGCAGCAAAAGGATAACATGCCATCTTTAAAACCTCAACCTGTTGTTGAAGGGGAAAAAGGGGAAGAAAAACAGATGACTTTAAAGCCTGGTCACAGACTGTGCATTATGTTACCTTTTCAGCTATTAACATTAATCTTAACATATGATAGACTTCAGCATTGTTGCTGTTGTGGTTTTGGAGTGTAATTATTGAAATCTATATTGGGGTCCCATGCTATCTCTTGATTTAGGTATAATGAATGCTAATGGCAGATTGGGGTTGGTCTGACTGATCTATCTGCTAACAGTGTGGCTGGGTGTAAAGGTTAGTTTCACTCTGTGCATCTGATGATTGGACTAACGTAGATTAAACACAATTTTCCAGTGACACAGGTATTGTGATTAGGCCTATGTGTTGGGGTGATATTCTGATTTCACTCTGTCAAAGTCTCTACCAAGGTTAATTATGCCATTAAAATTCTTAAGATTTATGGCAGCTTGAGTGTTGTCTAAGGCAAACTCTCTGGTATGTAATAGCTTTCTTTGCTGTCCCAGGGTACTCCACTCAGATGGTCCAGAGCTCTAGAAAACCTCTTGAATGTTGCTTCATTTTATGTGATTTTGTCTCCTCTTTCATAAGTGCTCGGTGTTGGTAGCTGCATGATGTTGTGGTTTTAATATTATTGCTGTATTAATTACCTGGACAACAAGGAACGTTTCCCTTGGGCTGTTGCATAACACAGAGGTACTCAGTGGTCTGTGGACAGTGGGACATAAATCATGCCTTATTGGCCTGGATAATTCTGATGGAGAAGTGCCATTGCTCTTCATACACATGTGGTGCCTTGTGGGCTAATGGCTCAAGTCTTTGATAATTTGGATATCGCTGCACTGTAACTTTTTGCAGAGTATCAAATATACTGGTAGAGCTAATAGCTTTCAGGTAACTCTGAAGAACTGGGCCTTAATTTTCAGTCTCTTACAAAGACAGGTTTGTGGTGATGGCATATTAGGTGTCCATAAAACAAGTAAATGAAAACCAAAACATGACTAATTTCCCACTTAATTTGGAGATAGCTTCCTTAAAACTGGTGGACTTGAACTGCAACAAGGTTGAGTCTTCCCTTGTCTACACTTTCTGAAATGAATGTTTTTACTGTTCTCAGACAAAATTTCAGGTAACTTTTTTTCTGTCGGCACTGCTTTAAATATTACTAACTTCGCACACTTCACTTAACCGTGTCCTTGTGCTTTTCAATAGCCACAGAATGGAGGACAACATGCATGCATTGACCTCAGTATCATTCTTTTACTAAAAAACACTTTTTTCTGATTCTGCCTTGAGCTTGGGAGATAAAATCAGGTAATAGGATTTCTGTCCAGGAGAGCAATATTGCTATGTTTTCCGACATGTTCAGTAGATTGGATTGAGTGACACTAATTAGTTCTTCCTATTATAAATATGAGGCGTGCTTTGTATTTTTGTTGCCAAAATTGTTTAACAAGTAATAGAATGGCAGATTAAAAAAAAAAAAAAAAGGCTTTGATGGTGGTGGGGTTATTTTGACTGTTGTTCTTTTCACTTCACCACCCTGAAACAAAACCTGAACCCAGGACACCTCTTTTTATTGTAAAAGTACGAGTATGCATATCCAAACTTACAGATGACTGAGCTCTAAAGTGAAACAGGAGAGGAAGGAAAAGTTTTTTTATAAAAGAGACATTTAAGTTCTTTTTAATCTTCACATCAGGATATATTTATTTTACAGTTTTGGGGAGTATCAATAAAAATGCTTGTCTTTGCTGCAGATTTGTCTACACCTCTGTAAATAATTTAATTGAGCTGTGAATATTCAGTGATTGAAAACTAATTACTTTGTGGCTTAATCTGAGTACTGCCTGACTGCTCTGGGGTTGCAGGCAATTTAACAATGTAGAGAGTATGTGAACACAGAATGTTAAACAGTGACTGGGACAGAGTTAAAAATTAAAAAAGAACTCTTCTCCAATTTAAAAGTATGCCACTGACTGGGCTGTTTGTACCATCCAAGGGCTTTATGTTCACAGCTTTATGAGCAGTGCTTTTTGAAATATCTATGGGAATATATTTATACATCATTAAGTAATTGCTTTTCACTCTCCACAGAAATTTGTAGTCATTTTGCTCATAAAGATTAATGACGCAGCACAATGAATCGTATTCACTCCTGTGAGCTTCAGCTTTCAGTTTTAGTAGCAGGTTAGGTAACATGCAGTTATTTTTCCTATGAGTTCCTTTAAACTTTTCCACCAACAGACTCATTGTTTCTGGAGGGAATGTGAAGGCTGTGCTTCTCCTGAAATGGCATTTAAATCATGTTAATTTGCATGACATGCAGCGCTTCTCTGGTGTGTATTTCTGATGCCTACAAAATGCAGCCATCATTGAACATTCCTGCTATAGAACTTTAATCTCTATCTTCTGAGGTCATGCCAGATCATAGAATAATAGAATCATAGAATAGTTAGGGTTTGAAAGGACCTTAAGATCATCTAGTTCCAACCCCACTGCCATAGGCAGGGACACCTCACACTAAACCATGTCACACAAGCCACTGTCCAGCCTGGCCTTGAACACAACTCCCTGGGCAACAGATTCATGTCTCACCACCCACACAGGAAAGAATTTCCTCCTTATATCCAATCTAAACTTCCCCTCTTTAAGTTTTAATCTGTTACCCCTTGTCCTATCACTACAGTCCCTAATGAAGAGTCCCTCCCCAGCATCCCTATAGACCTCCTTCAGAGGCTGAACAGACCCAACTTTATTGTCCTGTCTTCATATGGGAAGTGCTCCCATTCCCTGATCACCCTCATGGCCCTGCTCTGGAATTGTTCCAACAGTTCCATGTTCCTTTTATGTTGAGGACACCAGAACTGCACACAATACTCCAAGTGAGGTCTCATGAGAGCAGAGTAGAGGGGCAGGATCACCTCCTTCAACTTGCTGGTCACGCTCCTTTTGATGCAGCCAGAGTACTGTTGGCTTTCTGGGCTGCGAGCTCACACTGGAGCTGGCTCATGTTCAGTTTCTCACCAGCCAACACTCCCAGGTACTTCTCCGTAAGGCTGCTCTGAATCTCTTCCTTGCCCAGCCTGTAGCTGTGCCTGGGATTGCTCCAACTCAGGTGTAGGACCTTGCACTTGTCATGGTCAAACTTCATAAGGCTGGCATCAGCACACCTCACAGGTGTGTCAAGGTCGCTCTGGATGTCACTCCATCCCTCCAGCATATCAACCAAACCACACAGCTTAGTGTCGTTGACAAACTTGCTGAGGACGCACTCAATCCCATTGTCCATGTCACCCACAAAGATGTTGAACAAGACCGGTCCCAACACCGATCCCTGAGGGACACCACTCATTACTGGTCTTCAGCAGGCCACTGAGCCATTGACTCCAACTCTTTGTGTGTGGTCATCCGGCCAGTTCTTTATGCACTGAGTGGTCCACCTATCAAATTGATGTCTCTCAAAATTAGAGACAAAGGTGTTGAGCGGGACAGTGTCCAACGCTTTGCACATGTGCAGGTAGATGACATCAACTGCTCTACCCATGTCCATCAGTTCCGTAGCCCCATCATAGAAGGCCACCAAAGTGGTCAGGCAGGATTTGCCTTTAGTGAAGGAATGATGGCTGTCACCAACCACCTTGTTGTTTTTCATGTGCCTTAGCATGCCTTCCAGGAGAATCTGCACCAAGATTTTGCCCGGGACTGAGGTGAGACTGACTGGCCTGTAGTTCCCTGGGTCATCCATTTCTCCTTCTTGAAAATGGGGTTATATTTCCATTTTGCCAGTCATCGGGAACTTCACCTGACTGCCAGAATTTTTCAAATATGATGTACATTGTCTTATCATCTTCATTTGCCAGCTCCTTCAGGACCCACGGATGGATTTCATCAGGTCCCACGGACTTGTGTGCGTTCAGGTTCTTAAACTGTTATTCCTTTTATACATGATTACATTCTTCTAGTTTTCATCTGACTTGTAATAGGCCCCTGATGTGAATGCCTACTGTTAACTTATATATAGAACTAATATTTAGCTGCCCATAAAACAGTATAATCCTACAGAAATTTGCATTTTAAATTGCATTCTTGTTTTCTAGAAGTGATTAAGCAAAGTTCAGAGTGGGGTGGAGGAATTAATTTGGGGGAAAAAAAAAAAAAGAATAAAATAAGTGTACCGCGTATTCTCCAGTGAAAAACAAAGAAAACGTAAATAAAATGAAACCGGGAGCACATGAATAAAGGTGTTACACAATGCTTGTATTGTTGTTATTCTATGAACCAGTCATCAATAATGATGTGGTCAATAGTTTGCTAGCACTTTACTAAGATGAATAAATAATGCTTTACATTATTTTATCGGTCAATTATATAAGTTTCTGTCCAATGTTTGTATACCTTAAGGAGCATACATAAGAATTGACAGAAAAAGGGGTCTAAGAGCTACCTGAATTTCATGATAACGAGCTAAAAGGATTTCAGGGTTCTCCTCTACTGAGTTAAGTGCTACCATGATAAATATATTTGTTAAGTTGGTGTTCTTTTCGTAAGTACATGCTTACACGAATAAAATGAGAACTTTTCACAAGAAGTTCTTCATCTTCAGTAAATTAGCTAAGGCCACAAAGGGAAGCACCCCACAGCTCAGGCAGACCTTCAAAGACAATTTGCACGAAATTACTGTATAAACCTTAGAAATAAAAACCTGTGAGCGTAACCCAAGCAATTCCTGAACCAGGAGAGACTGACTGCTCTCTTAAGAGTAGGCCTTTCCTTACTGGTCACCAAACTACCCCTGAGACGGGTTTACAGCAGTGATGAACAGAATTTAGCACTGCTCTTGGTCTCCCTGTGGCATAACACAGCTCTTGGGAACAACTGTAGCAACTGTAGTAGCCTGATGCAGTAGTCAGCTGAACTATGGGTGCAGCAGGAAGTGTTTCATCTATTAAAAAACAAAAATATTTGCAAATCACTGTAATAGGACTGCTTAGTTTATGTGATTTTCTTACTCATTTTTTAGTCTACCAAAAATGTTTCAGCAGCATTCCTAGATATATCATAGAATCATAGAATCATAGAATAGTTAGGGTTGGAAAGGACCTCAAGATCATCTAGTTCCAACCCCCCTGCCATAGGCAGGGACACCTCACACTAAACCATGTCACACAAGGCTTCATCCAACCTGGCCTTGAACACTGCCAGGGATTGAGCACTCACAACCTCCCTGGGCAACAGATTCCAGTGTCTCACCACCCACACAGGAAAGAATTTCCTCCTTATATCCAATCTAAACTTCCCCTGTTTAAGTTTTAACCCGTTACCCCTTGTCCTGTCACTACAGTCCCTGACGAAGAGTCTCTCCCCAGCATCCCTATAGGCCCCCTTCAGATACTGGAAGGCTGCTATGAGGTCCCCACGCAGCCTTCTCTTCTCCAGGATGAACAGCCCCAACTTTCTCAGCCTATCTTCATACGGGAGGTGCTCCAGTCCCCTGATCATCCTCGTGGCCCTCCTCTGGACTTGTTCTAACAGTTCCATGTCCTTTTTATGTTGAGGACACCAGAACTGCACACAATACTCCAGGTGAGGTCTCACAAGAGCAGAGGAGAGGGGCAGGATCACCTCCTTCGACCTGCTGGTCACACTCCTTTTGATGCAGCCCAGGATATGGTTGGCTTTCTGGGCTTCAAGCGCACACTGAAGCTGGCTCATGTTCATTTTCTCATCGACCAGCACCCCCAAGTCCTTCTCTGCAGGGCCGCTCTGAATCTCTTCTTTGCCCAATCTGTAGCAAATATCCCACAGTCCGTGCCATGGCTATATGTTTCTTCTGCTCATACCTAAGCTATCTGCCAAAATAAACAGTAAACTCTTTAATTTTCACTACATTCCAAACAATTCACAGAGTCGTTAGAAGACCATGTCCTCTCAGGAACTTTGACTGCATTGCATAAAGGAGACCAGAGCAGAAACTTAGCCCTGGACCAAGGCTAGCACTGCACCTCAGCTGATATTCTCTGAAATTCCAAGTTTATTCTGATAGAAATTTGCAGTTTAATTCCTGGATTAATGTCGCTGCAGCATGCTGAAATAGTTTTGGTAGGATCTTGCAGATTTTTCTGTTGTGATTTAAGTACCATATAATGATGATGCCTGAGGGCTGGGGGTTTTGGGGCTAGTTCGGCAGCCTGCGTATGCCCCTACTAAGATAGGGGAAAGGCCAGATTTTCTGCTCTAATGCAGCTTGGTGGATGGAATCTATCCTTAAATGCACGTGATGCAACAAAAGCTATATGATTACACATTTGCAGTGTGATGGGATCTGGCTCTCTCTAGTAACAACCCCAGTAGCTCTACAGGGCAGGACCTCAAAACCTGTCTCTGCTATAGAGCCCCAGAGGCATATAATAGCTTGTGTATTAACCAGGAAGTTTGTCTAGGAGCCTACACAGTGTTTAGCTCATACAAGTGTGGTGCTTTGAGTGCCAAGCATGGAGAACAGCTGGGTGTTTGCCGTGACCTCACAAAGGGTACAAAGCCCAGGGAAGGGGTCTAAACTGAGGTAAGACTTCAATCATGACTTCCTTTGCTGCTGCCTAGAGAGCAGGTTCATACTATGTGTCATCTTAAGCATCTAACCTGCATGTATGAAGACTAATACCTGTCATACTGGTTCACAGCAATCACCATACTGAACAATAGGAAATACAGGAAAGCCAGGTGTTCAAAACCTGTTCTCCTTGGAGTTTCTGCAGTCTATGCAGAAAACAGGGCTTTTCTGTGCATAGTAAAATAGGGGCAGCACATTCATCTCACCCTTAAGTCAGCGGAGAGAAGAATTCATACCCTGAACAGTACCTGGAGGACTAGTGTGCAAGCTCCCCAAGAAATGATGATATTTCACTATCTTCTTTAATGAAAATTATATAAGCTGCACCTAGATCAAAGATCTGAAAACTAATTTTGCTGTATTCTCCTACTGCTCTATCTGATTAACCTTTCCATTATGTCACAATACATAGTACAAAATGCTCATAGCCCTTGAATCCTAAAATATAAACATCTGTTCCCTGCAAAGTTCTTCACATCACAGAAGATGTGAATAGCATCATTTTTTTTTGGTTCTTCACTCCTTCCTTCTCCCGCAAAATTCACTTATGAACTGGTGGTGTTCATAAGAAAAGTCTCTGGCACAAGTGGACCCAACCCTCTTGAGGGTGGGCTTGCAAATGCTTTTATCACTTTTTGATGTAGTTTCAACTTCAAAGAAAACCTGAGAAATGCCTTTTAGTACAATTTATGCTTCCAGTTGCACCTTCCAGGATTGCATTAAACCCCACGGAGTGTTTTCAGAATTTGTGTATATCCAAGTGGTGACGCCAAGAAACTCTCTCGATGCACAAAATACAATCCCTTGATTATTTCAAATTCTATAAAACAACCTATTGGCCCAGCTTTTTTTTTCCTAAAAGCACTTTGCAACCCTTGAGGTACACAGAAACAAGATTAAATGCTATTTTTGCACTGTCAGACTACATAGGAGCACAATAACTTTCTAAAATCTTTCAATATAATGAACATTTTCTGGGTTTGTTTTTTCAGTCTATAAATGGTCTTACAACAGACAACAGTAAGGAAGATAACAAATAATTCTACTTTCTGAGAAAGCATTTCTTCAAGTAACCCCAAAGTCTAATCCAGATGAGAAGCTGTAAGACAACTGAAAAATCTTATTGAAAAGTAGGATGTAGCCAAGGGTTTTGTTTACCTGTGTTTGAGAAGGTAGAAGAAAGAGGCTAGCCATAAAAAATTCACATATTTCAACTGCTTTTCGAGACAAGACATGACCATTTTTTAGTGCTGCTATTGCTGTTAAATAACAGCATAATTATTTAACTCCACCAGCAGCAGTGGGACAGGAGGTGCAAAACAGGGAAGTACAGAGTCCTGTGCGTTCTGTGTCAGGTAGATAACTGAGGGATGAATGTGCACGAGATGAATGTGTGCCATGTGCTCCAAGTGATATGCCTTTTCAGTTATACAAGAAAAAGCAGGTTTTGAGTGACTCAACAGCTTTATATATTCCCAATGAGCTAAAAGCTGAAAGACAGGATTATCCTTCACTGTGGTTTACTTTGCCCTATAAAAAGCAAAGAAATCAAGTAAAGTCCAAGTGGTAAAAGGGAGTACCACAGTGGTTTTGCAGCAGCTGAAACACTTCTCACCACCAAAACAGGTTCAGTGACTCACCACAGCTTGAGTTCCTATGCTGACTCTATCACCAAATGTAGTGCAGGATACTTCAGACTTCCTGCTAATTAGCATTTGTTTCCAGTGAGTATCCTGTTCTTTAATTAAGACAATCTTCTTAAATGTAATGTTAGTAATGGTATATTTTCAAATGGAGCAGACGGAAAGAAGTCCAGGTGGCAACTTCTTTAATGGGAATGAAAACTGTTAAAGAGAGTTTTGTCACAGGATTCAGTTTTAATAAGGTGATAAGAGGGAGAAATATCCTGGAATATGAATATAAAATTTTTATTAGAAACAGGGAAAAATTAGGATAGTGGGGGCCTTCAGCCAAAGCAAGGGCAACTTTTAAGTTACACCAGGCTGTGTTGTTCTCTAAAACTCTTTATCCCTACCGAGTAGAAGACTAACTTCCAAATCTAGGCCACTATCAAAAGTGTGAATGCCTCCCAGGGTACAGGCTTATGTCGTATAAAAATCCCAAAAGGCCTAGGTGGCCTTACCAGCCAACTTATTTCATGTTGTCAGCTTCTGTCTTATCTAGGAATACAAAGATTATTTTACAAAGATTATTATTATTATTAGCAATCTGACATAGTACTATAAAGACTTTACAGTCCCTTTACACACAGGGAGCTGTTGACTTGAATTTAATGAAATTTCTCTTGCAAAATCATCAGTGCTTTCTTCACTGTTTTTTCCTGATACTTCTAATTGTTAAGATACTTAGTCATTCTAAGCCTGCTTCCCTGCTCTACTCGCTTTTCAGAATCTGATTAAGTGATAAGTGGAAATATCCAATTAACAAATCTTTCTTAGTTGTATTTTCCTAATTTTAGGAAACCATACTTAGTCAATTTTGAAACAGATACTGCAGCTCTTGATATGACTTCATTCTTGTACAAACTTGTCCCTCATGTAGTGAGTGGTGTCCAAACTGGCTGCAGACCAAGAGCTTCACATCTATGGGTGGCAGCAAACATGGCTTTGGAGAGACTGACATGTTATTGTGTGATTTCTGTGCTTTTACAACCTCTCCAAATGGAGGTTCCCAAAGTAATTGTTATTTGATGCAATGATATAAGGAAACTTTTTTTTGTTTACTCCCTCAACATTTCCTATGCCTCATTTGGCTTGGATCCCCCATATACACACCATGAAGGAACAGTAACAACTTTGACTTTAAATTATACTTTCTTCATTATTCTTAGACATTTTCAGGATGATTCAGCTCTTCTGTAAACCTGGGTTAACTCACTGAGGATCAGATGAACTGTTTCCTATTCACATTGATTAGTGGACTGCTGGTCTGGGGAGGAATTAAGAAGCCTGCTTATATATGGTCTCTACCCCTAAGCATTATTTTCACGAGCATACAAATAGTCTTCTTTCCCATTATCACAGTTGCAATACAAATCTTTGTAAAGATATAAATTCCATTTATTTATTGCTTTTCTTCCTATACTGTTACCTTCATGTAAAGGAAGGTTTTCTAGCTCTCAGTGAATTCTGTAAAGGGTTCTCAGTAAAGCTCTTCTTGTTGTTTGAATAGCAAGTGATCACCTGTGAGATTTGATGCACATTTGCCTCAGGTAGAGATAGTCAATGGATAAAGCTGGAAATTATGCTCACTGTCTTACACATTTGATCTACTCTTCCTACCCTTGCAGCAACACTAGAGCAACACATAAGAGACTAACTACTGTTTCTTTCCAGTGTAAAAATAATCTGAAGGTCTCTGTTCACAGTTTCAAGCACAACACCTTTAAATAATACTAATTACTCCTCTACTAGGATTAGAGAACAGCAGTCATGCAATTCAACAAAAAATGTTCTTAAATATGGCATCTTTTGACTTCTATCTGATGTGCATGAGCGAAAGAAATTACCACAAAATGTACTTGACATAGGCCAAAAAAAATGTAATCAGCTTATTCTAGGGCTGACAGTGGGCAAACTGTAGATATGGAAAGGGACCCTGCCTACAGGCTCAGTAATGGGGTTTCTTGGTGTCAGATAAAGGGAATTCAAACCACTTTATTTCTCAAGAGGCTTCTTTACCACCTAAGGGCAAGAAAGGAATTCTGTTTGAACTTGGTAACTGCATTTAAGTGTTATATGCTGTGCAGGCGGGTTGGAACTAGATGATCTTAAGGTCCTTACCAATACTAACTATTCTATGATTCTGTGATTCTATGATTATTATGATCATTGTCTATTAATCATCCACAAACAGATGCCAGAGGATAGTTTAATAGAAAACCTAATTTTCCTTATCACAGTTTTGCATTAGGACTGACTTTAAGCTCTGATATAACTATTACCAATGGATGCTATAGGATAATATCTGGCAGTTATAGTCACATTTATGCAACATTAGATGTGATAATATTGCTTGATTAGTCCAAATTCTGTGAAGTAACTGAAAAAAAAGCTTAGTAACATATAATTTGTTTTAAGGTAAAAATCACTTAGGGGATCTTAAAGTATAAACCATTTTCTTAATATTGACTCTTTTAGTAGCATACTATGCTAAAACAGAGTTTTAGAACATTAATTCAGAAAAAAAAGAGACTATATTTGTAGTGTTCCTCAGTGCAGCCATTTCTGTTTTCAGTGCTTTTCTTCTTTTGCCAGTTTGCAGTTAATCTGCAAAGCACTGCTGTATGCAATCAATTTCTCCCTTTCAAGACATAGATACAATCGTTTAGGTTCTGCTTACAATGCCAGGGGAAAGAAATTTGATACTTTATCCTTCTGAGTGCCATAAATAACTAGCATCAGATAGGGAAAAAGAGAACACCAGTATTTTTGGGCATAGAAAGGAATTGAGAAATCACATGCTATTACTTTATTTTTACCATGTTCCATCTTTCTTTTTAACCTGATTATGCCTGTGATTATTATGGTAAGCTAAGCATCTGACTATATTTTGTTCTCATAGAGTCTGTAGAATCCTGCAAACAGTAACAGTGCTCTGAAGAACTGCAGTGATTCTGAAACAGGAATTTCTCTATCTTCATACCTATTCTAGAGTATCATGTAGGATGTCTTCACAAGCTGTTTTAAGAGATAGCTGCGAAGACCTTTGTCTCAGCTTTCTAGAACAGTCCAATATAGGCAGTGAAGCGATGTTATACAGCATTAACAGTATACTATTTTACTCTCACATATTATTTGACAGTATTTTGCATTAGCATTTTTACTTCTTTATTTCTTACCTATCAGGACAGGAAGAAGAAACAGTTTTATTTAGTGAAAAGCTTTTTTTAAAAGGAAAAACACGCATGCAATTTTCTATTCTATTATTTATCAAGTATGTTTGGATGGGTTTTAAGTTTTGTAAATAAACATGCAGTACAGTGAAACTTTTAACAAAGTCTACTGGAAAACTTTTCAGAGAACCAGTATGATTGTGACAAGCTTATTTAAATGACGTTTGATAGGAAAAGAGACTTTTTTTAAAACTAAGTTTTGGAGGTGTGACTGAAGACATCAGACTCCTGTTAGGAATGTTGGTCACAAGAACAGGTAGAGAAAGTTTGTTATTAGTACTTTTTACATCCTCATCATTAAGAGGATGTCCATAAGTCAAAGATGCAGTATATGACTACTTTTGAGAAGATTTTTCACCTTTTTTCAGTGATGTCTTATGAATGTTTTTTTCTCTTTATTTATAAGTGCCCCTCTGGTATCTTAAACTAAGGTACCTCAGAAGAGGTAATGATGCAAAGTTTGCATCATGTTCTATGCTTTTCCAATTTCTCTTCTGTAGAGTTGTCAAAATAGTTTATTTTTAACAAAGACAAGCCTGCAATACCAATACTATCAGTTCCACCTTGTTCATGTTAGATTACTGGCGAATACATATTTGTTTAAACAAATTTTATAGTCACAGAATAATTAGACTGGAAGGTATATCTGAAGGCTTTGTATTCCAAACCCTTCTCAAAGCCAGTCAAATCATGTCTGGATGGTTAGGGTGGATCTAAGTGCACCTTAAACCTCAAAGATTCCCAGCCTCTCTGAGCACCCTCATGTTTGACTATCTCATGAGGGATTTTCTTTTTGTTTGGTTGGTTGGGGGTTTTTGTTTGGTTTGATGTTTGTTTTGCTTTGGCTTGGGGTTTTTTATGTTTTCAATAATAAAAAAATAATCAGAATTTACTGTTTTCCAATTTATGTCCAAGATGATACAAGCATTGCATCTTGTTTTATCACTATGCACCTCCAATAAAAGTCTGAAGACATATTCTCTGTATCCTTTGATCAGGTAATTATAATTATAATTCCATTAAGAAAGGCATTCATGAAAATTGCCAACAATAATAATATGCAGTAGATCAATTTTTAAATGAATTGGTCATCTTTGAAAAAAAATACTGTGTAGGTAAAATGATATAGGCTACATAAATTCCAGTTCTTTCATCAGCTAATTTATTCACCCCCTGTTTTATGAAAAATAATTTCTTTAAAAGTATGAAATCAGCTAGAATTCATAAATCTTTCACAGCTTTATGAAATCTAAATATATTAGATAATTTATTCCTAGGAAGTAATTTAGCCACTTTGACTTATAATGGAGCTTGAAGTAGGGAAAACAGTATCCTCCTAACAAAAATCAGACAGATTGGTTCCTAATTACAATGTTATACATTCCAGAACTATGTAGTCTTTTGGGTTTTGTCTGTATCTTTCTCTAAGAAGAGACATCCATATAAAACAGCTGCAGCTCCAAAAGGACTTTCAGTGGTAAATTGATTTGATTGATTCAAATTTGATTACATACTGGAAACACATTTAGTTCAAGTTAAGCACATTAGCACACATCAGCTAGAATAAAATTCAAATTGCTTCTTTGTTATTCATTAATGGAACTTAATGACTCCAACAAAACATTAATGAAGAAAAAATATTGGCTTGCATAATTCATTTGGAAAAATTAATTAATTGTTGTATTAAGGGCAGCCTACTCCATAGAGTAATTACTGAAGCTTTGGTGGGGAATTACTTCAAGATATTTATTTTGCAAGCTGTTGTTTACTCCTTTCATTTCACATTGATTTCGTTATTCAGATAGTATATTTTTCTTGCAGAAGGAAATTAAGCACACTTTGAAATGATGATCATAACTAATTACTTACAATTGATAGGGTGACTGCATTTTTACACTCAAGCTGATAACATGATGTTTACCACATTCAGCATCTATTGGAAAAATGAGAAAATTTGTCTAGACATAATATATGAAGTCAGGAAAGACCTTTGCAAGAGCTAATTTACCAGTTCCAGTGGACAACAGAAATAGTCACTTTGGCTCAGCTATATTTTTCTAACAAGTACAAAAAACTTCTGAATCCGTATTTTCTTCTTGTTAAGTTCCATTAAGAAATACGTTAGAACTTTCCATAAGATCTTAATATTAAGATAAAGA
The DNA here is from genome assembly GCF_037157495.1 of Lathamus discolor. Classification (NCBI taxonomy): domain Eukaryota; kingdom Metazoa; phylum Chordata; class Aves; order Psittaciformes; family Psittacidae; genus Lathamus; species Lathamus discolor. The sequence goes on from NC_088885.1 coordinate 115,014,716, forward strand.
AAGCATCCTCTAGAAACAATTTCTGCTTTTGTCACTTTTCTTGACAGCTACAAACAGAAAACTTATTTCAGTGGACCTAAAACTTTAAGTAGAGCTAGACCTAAATTAAAGCAGAAGTCCCTACAAGAGTCAGGCAATCAGAGCTGTAGTCCAACCACTTTTCCCTCACAAATGTTTTAATCCTATGGGTTTGTTTGGTCTGATGGAAGACTAAATCCAATGTAGACATTTACAGGTGAGACATTGCAGTGCATATTTTCCTGGCTTATAGCATCCAGAACTAGGGACCAATTAAAGTTTTGTCTGCTACTTACCCAGACCATGTAAAAAGTACTCTGCAGCTCTCACATGGGTCAAAATTTCCTTATCATCATGGAAATCAGATCATCATTGGAAAGAAATGGAAAGAAGAGTCTGGTGTGTCAAGGAGACTGGAGCTTGCCCTAAACCCCAGAAGAAGGAAGTGTTGTGAGGTTCCTGTACCCATCCATCCACCCACTGATGGCTCTAGCATCCATCCCAACTACTGCGGTATGTAAACAAAGCACCAAAAAGAGGGTCCAAAAATGCAAGCTAGACTAAGTCAACAAAAAATACTGTAGAGAATTTTTTTCTTTCCTTTTGTTCTAGGTTCATGGTTAGGCATGTTACTCCTTTTACTTTATGTTCATGGCAAATCCATTTCAGTGGAAGGAAAGCATGAGACAAGAAACCACTCAGTAGGACACTTGTTAGTGAGAGAGGCAGACTGAACAGATGAGGGTACTACTGTTCCTCAGGTGAGCATTCGATGCTACTTCTTCATGCAACCAGACTTTTGGGGAAGGTAGACACTTATGCAGGGATCATAAGTGCTCATCTCAGGATCCTGGCCCTATTCTGTAAATAAAGCCAATAGAAGGTCAGTATGTAATTTTTACTTTTAAAGGTGTCTTAATTCTTTATTGGAGCTAACACTTAGCTAATAAAGTTAATTTTAATTGAAACCTGACATGAAAGTTATTTTGGGCTTAGCAGTAGGCAATATCATGCAGTAGTCTCGTTGACAGAAAAACCAAAGTTTGCCTGGAGGGATACAGTTGACTGGAGCCAAATGTCACTTATCTAACAATGGACAGCCATGAAGAAGAAAAATAAAAACCCAGCACAACACTTCCTTTAAGTGTTTCCCCAAGGGCAGTAAGATTTTGTCTTGGTTTGGTTTGGTTTTTTTTTCCTTTGCTGGGAGTGAAATGTACTTTTATCGGTGTTACATGAAAGGGAAATATGTGAGTGAAAATATTACATACTTCTAACCAGACTCCCAGAAGAGCCAGTTCATTGAACACTTGGAAAACTTTGCAGGCTTTACATGTAAAGTGGAATCATATGTCATCGTATGGATAAAACTGTACAAAATAAATCAGAGTTTGACTGTAGCTGGCTTCTCGTTGCCAATTAGAAATTTGGGAGGTTTAATGAACAATACTTTGCTATTTAATTGTTGCTTTAATAGAAAAGCAAACGCTGCTGATGCTTTTGGCATTCAATCACAGCTAATGCACTGTGTATGGCTTGGGTTTTCTTTTTTCCCTCTTAAGAAATTAGTTTTAGCAATTCCTGTTGTCTAACTAGTAAATAAACTGCCTGACCAAAGGAGATATGATCCAAAGCTTACTGTAATTTATGTGATCTTCTCACTGCATTTAGTAGGATTTGCATTAAATTTTGTGTTTAGCAATGTACATGGAACATATTAGGGCAGAAAACAGATACTGAAGATGTGTTAGTTTAGGTGGTCACAATCTGAATGAATTGCTAAAATCTTCTAGAAATGGTTTTCTTATGTGGCTACTTTTCTACAAAAATAAAGCCCTCTTATTTTACTACTGAGGCATAAGACAAAACACTATATTCAGTTCTAGTTTGTGGGTTAGGAGGTCCAAAGAGGACTTTTTCCTAATTTTTCCTATGCTAAAAATGTAAACTACATATTTTTTTTTTTATGTAAACCAAAGTAGAAAGTGAAACTCTACTACCAGAGACAGAACTTTTCTTCACCATGGTTGAAAAGGAGATTAGTAAAAGACTTAAACTTTCTTTTAATTTCATTCACCATTTTCATTTCAGTCTGGTCACTGGTATGTCAGACTTTCCAATGAAGCTGAGAAATGATACACAATATCAAAAGCTTAGGAGCTTCTATGACTTCTACCAGCTGGCAAGCACTGACCAGCATGACAGCCTGGATTTTCTGCTCCTTTTGCAAGAGAAGAGCAAAACCAGGAAAGAATCTGAAGAAAAGTCAAAGTGTTACAAGGGATTCAACTCTTCAGTCTTTCTCCTTAGAGACCTTTTCAGGCTAACAGCAAATGGAAGGGGAAAAAAGAAATGGTGGAAAACAGATGATTTTTTTTTTTTTTTTTTTTTTTTTTTCATTTTCAATGAACAAACACCTAACATACCACATGATGGCAGCACAGGCTGAAAAATACAAAGGAATTGCTGTACACTGTAACCCTGACAGACAAAGAAGATAAACTAATGTTGAACCTCCTGTCTTGCAAATGCTTTCGAGCGGTAGGGTATCATGGAATGCAACTGGCTGCAAAGTGTGAACTTGGGCTTTTCCTGTACACTGCTCATGCCTGTGGAGAGCACTTTTCCAATAAAGATCCCCTTCTTGAGTTCCTATAGGTGTTTCTGCTCAGAATTATAAGGAGCTACTGTCTGCAATGAACTTCTACATTCTCACCACCCCAAATTACCTGTGCATTCTTTAAACAGTAATTGCTTCAGCATAGTATGCACTTGATACACTCTGGGACCTGCTCCACCCTCACAAGCTTAAGGTTATGGGTTAGCAGGACAGGACATGCTTGAAGGCGGAAACTGGTTCTAGTAAGTAGTCTTTGCTTTCCATGTACAACTGCCCCTGGCCTCATTTTAAAAAACTGCCGTTTCAGAAGGAAAAGCAAAATGAACCACAGGAAAGAAAATAATTTATAATTTTGCAAGCTGATTAAAGGAAAGCTTGGAAGCTATGATGGAGAAGGGGCATGGAGAAGGGATGAGTTTGAAAGCTAAACAAGGTGCCATTCTCTGTTGCCTTTTTAACATCCCTTCTGGTTTTGGGGGGATTCCTTTCTGTCCAAGCTTAATCCTGACCATCTGACTTTATGCTTCTTTTCTAATCTGTCACTGATTAAGAAGTATATAATAGACAAACATGCCATAAATAAAAACATTAAAACCATAAACTTTACAAACTGAAATAGAAGTCTAGAAACAAAACAGATAAACCTCTTTATCTGGATATGGGATAGTGATGTTTTTTAATTCTATTTCACCCTAAAATGATGTATGGAGTTATTTTGCAGTTTGAGAGTTACTGCAGATGTTTAGCCTGCATTTCGCTTGTTTGCAGTAGCCCAGGATGCAGTTTTGGGTTGGGATATGAATTTAGAACTCTCTACTGCCATCGGATGCTGCCATCCTGAGGCCAATTTTTGCAGCGCACGTTAACCCTGCAGATTGGCGTTCGGCTGTGCAGGACTGCACGCTGCGCTCAGCTGCTTAGTGAAATGTAGCTCCAGATCATCATCTGAGTCTGTTTAAAACATTGCCGTTTCAGAGGTAGCTCAAGATATTTTTTTTTTTCCATTCCAGGTAGGTAAATGAAATTTAATTTTTAATAAGCACACAAGCTTCTATATTTTGCTTCTGGTTTGAATTTTTTGTTTGATACTGTGCAGATTACTATTTTTACAGCTAAAGCCTAATTTGATGCACTCCTTTAATAGAGGCATATAATACTGTCTGATGCAATTACTCTTTGCCTTTTGTGGATCATGATTATCTGTCTGCAACTGGGGTAAAACCTATAACCTGTTATCTTTGAGTCCTAAATGCTGTCCTAGTATTCAAGGAGTGAGCATGCTATCTTCATAGCTGCACGCTATTCCTAATGCATGTTTTCATCATAAGAAAAAACCTGAAATTAAACTTAAAGTTAAGCAGTGAAATACAGAGGGAGGGAAGATTACTCAAAAAGCTTAGATACTTACCTTAAACCTTTGCAGGTTCTTTCCTTTGTGAATTCACGTGCAATATCTTCCTTCATCAATTGAGTCATGGAGAGTGCTGAACCTATTTTACCACATCTCTTTCATGGAAATGTTCATCTTGATACTCATTCTTGTGCCTGTTCTGCTTACCTCCCACCCCCCATATACTCTCTTGTTTCTCAAGGAAGCCAATTAAGAATTTCCCTGGTTAGAAACTGAATCCCACAAATTTCTGTTACAACTCACCATGGCAGAACAGATGAAAGATTGGGTGTAAGGTGAGATTTATTCCTCTGTTCAACTGTGTATTCCTGTGTGACAGGGAGTTCATCTGCTTTAGCCCAATAGGCAGAGTGGGAGTTGAAATATTAATCAAACCATGTTATAGACTAGACTAGTAGTTAATGTAGTCCTGTATTTTGCTTCTATAATTGGCTGCAAACACTTTAAATGATGAAGCACAAAACTTACTATTATTGCCAATGAAATAGCTTGTTTCCAGCTAGTGTTGGTCTTAAAATCTGAAACATGATAGCTTTAACTGTTGTCTCTGCCATACTCCCTAATGTAATTCCAGTGTTTTCTCCTTTAATTAATGCATTAAATGCTTTATAACTAATTGTGTAAGTGATAGTGTGTCTTCATGTGGCTTACTGCAACATTTAGGATCAGCGGATACGTTCAGGATGGTGTTCTGACAAGCACAAAGTGGAGTTTTGGGATGTGCACTTTCTATCAGAGGATACAAGTTTCCCAGGCTCTCTTTCAATCAATCTGAAATTGCTGCTACCAGTATCTTCAAGGAACACTGAAAAAGCTCAACTAACCTTCTTCCCAAGGAGCTGACAGCTGGAAAGAGGAAAATGTAGCAGCAGGGGGTTGTGGGACAGGATAAAGAAAACTTCCAAGCTCTCCATACTTACTGTTGCGGAGTACATTGAGCTGTAAAACTGATTCAGTATCTTCATGCTAGGATTTTAATTTAAACCAAGAATACATACAGCCTGTAGCTAGATGCCCCTTTTTAGTACTCCTGCAAACACAAATGCATTAAATACAGAATTCTATTTTTCTGCAGGAATTTCTTTGGGGAAACTTGAAGGGATAGATCCAGTGGAAGTCAGTTCCAGAAATACTGCCACCTCTTTAGGCATGAATTGGTATGACTTTTTTATATCCCTAAGTACATGCAATTAGATTTCCATCCTTTTTTTTCTTTAAAGCAAATTTATGGTTTGATCCAATTCTTGCCTATAGATTTCTTAGGTTATCAACTGAGAAGGGAGCTTAGAGATAAACAGCTTGTAACAGATTTATGAGAATATTGTAATTAAAATACTAATGGCTTGTTGTAACTTGTATAATTATGAAAATCAATGCAGTAAAGACAGTTATGTATGAATATTAGGAAAAGAGAAATATGGATTAATTCAACTGAAATACAGAGCAATTCCCTTACAGTAACATGAAATAAATTAAGAAACAATACGCTTGTGAATAAGTGCTTTAAGAAACATATAATTATTATAAAAAAAAACCAAAAGTTATCTTTTATTGTAAGATGGATGCAAATTTTTATACTCCTATGAGTACACAACAGAAACAGTGTAAAACATAGCATTGTATGATAAAAGCCAGGTGGAATACTTGCAGTGCTGCTTCATCTGCTGACAGGAGAAGCAGTCAACTGTGTTAGGCAGTGTTGTACATTTGATAATGCTGTCTTTCACCTTTCAATCAAATGCTTCTTTGGTTCACTTCTGTCATGGTTGTTAAATTATAGGCAGCTAACACAGCCACTTGCTCGCTCACCTGCAGCAGGAAGTGGGGAGAGAATCAGAAGGGTAAAAGTGAGAAAACTCGTAGGATGAGATAAGGACAGTTCAATAGAGAAAGCAAAAGCTGCAAGCACAAGCAAAGCAAACCAAGGAATTAATTCACCACTTCCCATGGTCAGGCAGGCATTCAGACATCTCTAGGAATGCAGGGGTCCATCAGACGTAACAGTTACTTGGGAAGGCAAACATCATCACTCCAAGCATCCCCCTCCCTTTCTTCTTCTTGCCCATCTTTATATGCTGAGCATGACACCATATCATCTGGAATAACCCTATAGTCAGTTGGCATCAGCTGTCCTGGCTGACCCACTCCCAACTTCTTGTGTACCCCAAGCCTACTCACTGGTGGGGTGGTGTGAGGAGCAGAAAAGGCCTTGGCTCTGTGTAAGCTCTGCTCAGCATTACTGTTTTGTTACCAAAACCACCCCTAATTTATCAACACTGTTTTTGTCACAAATACTAACCATAGCACCATAAAAGCTACTATACCCCAGCCAAAACCAGTACAACCCTTTGCTAATGTCTTTCATGCAAGTGGAATAATTTAGACTAAAGCTGTGGCAAAAAAGGTTGTTTCAGCCAATAAACAAATAAAGAAATAAATAAATACAGTTATAGAGTAGAATATAGAAAAGATATATATTAAAATGAGTATTTAGACAAAGGTGTTCTTCCCTCTGTCTGTAGGTACTTCAACTATTCCGATCCCACAGGCTGCGTGTTTCTGTGTGTTTCACTTTTCAAGGTGAGGACCAAAACCAGACAATGAAAAAGATGGAAGAACAAAGAACCTTCACAAGCAAGAAATAGATTGTGTTGATGACATGTACCTAAGCAAGCTAAAATAAAGATCCACCCCTCAGCTTCTGAATTCCTGCTTCCAGGCATTCACTGATCCCATTCGTAGTTTGGTGTTCTGTAATAGGTTTTTCATTTTGAAGAATTCAATCTTCCTTACAGTTTAATCTTCCTTTCAAACATGATTCTCTGATGATTGTGTTGGCCCAGTTGCCTCACAAGGCATTGTATTTTAATGTTCCTTTCCAGGAGAGTATCTAAAGAGTCTTACATCTTTTGGCAAAATTAGTTTTACTGAATGCCTTATGTGGCAGGAGTCAGCTCTAGTTGCTCAACATCTCTCTTCTTCTATTGCATATATGTTTGATCTTGTCCATGACTGAGTCACTGTGTGGGAAATTTTGCAATCATTGTTCTTTGAGAATTTTTATTATCATAGTAATTTTGTTGAGAGCCAATTAAATCATGCTGGTAAGACATGTTTGGACAGTAAAAGGAGAATGCTTTGTAGCAGCAGAAAAATACTCAGTAATAGTGTCAAATCATGTCAAGCAGCAAACCTCAGAAACAGATGCATGTATTTCAGCTTGATTTTTAAAGCAGGTTGCATGACCAAAACAGAGACTAAGAAGCAAGTTGATGTAAACCGCGTATTTGTGCATCTGGTGATGGATGAATAGGTAGAAGCAATACTTGTAAATATATTCCTGTCCCCCTTTTTTTCCCTTTTACTTTCTCTGTGCATTAAAATTGTAATGGTTTTTATATAAGCTCAAAGATGTAGTTGGTGCAATATTTTAACTTTTTTTTTTTGAAACTTGGCTTGAAAATTGTTTTGAGCAACTCATATTCACACAGCCATTATCTACATTAAAGCTAGCTAGTTTTGATATGTGTCTTCTGCCTTGATCTTAACTACTTTTAATATTCTCTTCATTCTTAGTATGATGCTATCAGTTGTCCCAGATTCTGCACCTACTATGTCATCAAAAGTTTTGTGTGTTTCATAGCAAGATGTTCACCAGTTCCTCCTGCACAGCTATATACTTACTAGTTGATCCAGACAAACAAACCCTGTTTTCTTTGTGCATTCGAGTTTCACAGCCTGGGATACATGTGACCTTGACTTAAATTACATCAACAAATTTGTCATTTGATGGTTTTTTATTAAACCTCTCTCCTTTCTGCTTTTCTTGAAATGTGTCTGTCACTCCATATGGAGTGCCACAGATAAATACGGTAGCCGTTGCTGAAGGCAACTAGAAAAACATTATATCCCCATATATTTCTAAATTTAGTGAAATTTTATAAGAAGTCCATGAGGAACCTTATGCAATATTAATTTAAGGATGGCTTCTTAATGTTTCAGACGGAAGAGAGGTTTATAGCAGATCCCAGATCTTACATTCCTGTGATAAGCTGCTGGGTCATACAATCCCTGCATGACGCAAGAGTGCCCCAGTCATTGGAGCAGTGTCTACGTTGACATTTTTCTCTAGAGGATTTTGAAGTGAATGTCCCAGTCATCCCCACCTACTGCTTGCCAGTGCAGTTCTCAGACCAGTTCTGATACCAGCAAACTGGATTTGTTTAGGAGGAAACTCAATCAAAAGCTCTCCTTTGTGTGTTCATCAAACACACTCATCAACCCAAACGAAGATGTAAAGATTCAGCCAATGAACAGCCCTTTGAATACTCTTTAATCACAGGAAGGGGACATTCAGGTCAGGGAACCAGGCTAAATCTTGACTGAGGCCACCTGAAATTGCCCTAACCATCTTCTGCATGTAAACAGAGGCCTTGGCACCAAGTGCTGTGATACAGTGTTCATGTGCAAGATTGTTTGCTAAAGTAAACATTAGCAAGAGCCAAAGGCTCCTACAGCCTCTGGCTGGATTAGCCTTTTAGGGTCTGGTTGACCTTTTGTGTGGTGTGCAGCGAGATTCTGGAAAACCCACCTTGTGCTAGCAATTTCCAACTAACTTGCAACAGTCCAGCTGCTGGAATTCAAATGAAATTTTAAAACTAAGTGATTGCTCCCTTGTAACCAAATAGATTTATGCAGATGACAAGTAATTTCCAAACTAGTTTTTGAGAGTCTTGTCTCACAATAATGAACTTATTCCACATTTTACTCATGCAAAAATGTTTCAGCTTACTTTCAGTAGGAGAGTTAAGCATAGTTTCAAAGTTAGGTCTGTTCTCATGATACTTACCGATCAATGTTCTCTCAAACTCATTCTCTTTAAAACAGACTGTACATAGAAGTTTATTAAGGCATAAATGTTGAATGATTTGCCTATTTTTTGTTGCAGTGTCCATCACAGTATGGGCCATAGAGAGGAAATATATACTCTGCATTGCCTGGAATGAATGTGTTGACTATCAGTCTCTTATTCTAATGTCACAAAATGTCAATTAATACTTCCTATTTTTAATCTCAATTTACATACATCTTAGTACATTTATACTCTATCATTATGCCAATAGCTAAATAATGTTCTGTTCCCATTCTTATTGATCACCTTTTGCATTTGGGGAGGGACTCTTCGTTAAGGACTGTAGTGATAGGACAGGGGGTAATGGGTTCAAACTTAAACAGGGGAAGTTTGGGTTAGATATAAGGAAGAAGTTCTTTACTGTGAGGGTGGTGAGACACTGGAACAGATTGCCCAAGGGAGTTGTGAATGCTCCATCCCTGGCAGTGTTCGAGGCCAGATTGGATGGAGGCTTGAGTGACATGGTTTAATGTGAGGTGTTCCTGCCTATGGCAGGGTGGTTGGAACTAGATGATCTTAAGGTCCTATTCAACCCTAACCATCCTATGATTTTCTGTCTCTACCCTGCACATGTTACTATCATTAATGAAACCAACTTTCATTTGTAGCAGTGTTCCTTGCTGACAGTAACAGTGCAGCAACAATAGCTTCATGCACAAATAGCAAGGAAGGGAGTATTCTGTCAGTCAGGTCTGTCAGTCTCTGTATTCGCAGATTTATGTGTACACAAAAGTGTGTGAAACTGATGGCCCAATACCTCGCTGCAAATCTGCATTTGGAAATACAACCACTACTTCCAGGATCAGCTGATTACACAGGCTATCTCCTGCTTAAATCAAACCATGCTTTTCATCTGCAATAACAACTAATCAAACTTCATTCAGTTAGTTACAACACCTACCCTGCTTTGACAGATTAAGCCATCTCTTATCGTTCAAGCAGAACTAACTGCCTTGGAACTATTTCATTTTCCAACAGTTCATCTTCCCTGCTAAAGTCACATCAAGGAGATTCTTCATTTCATCTACACATTTTCCTCTTTTTTTACGTATGCATTATCATGTGCATGTACATCTCCCCCCACACACACAAAATATAGCAAGTGTTTAAAGGTTTGGAAAATGAGTTCCAAAATGTGTATTTGTCAGAAGGGCATCACTGCAGCTTATTCCAGCAAACTGTCACAGAAAGCATTAGGATCAAATGATATTCAGGGGTGAGCTCCAGCTTTTCTGTAACTATCAAATTTCAGAAAACTTATAGTGTTGCATTTCTGGCAGGCATACATTGCATCACTGGCTGGACTCTGCTCTTCTGTGCAAACCCATTCCCAGAAAAACAACATAGAGCAAAGCTTGCCTGGCACATTCTCCTGGCCTTGACACTTCCCATGACACCTCAGCAGCAAGAGCTACCTCTCCAGGGTGCAGAGCTGAGAATGGTGTAGAGAAGTGCACCATTGGTACAGGGAAGGATGCAAGAAATAAGACTGATACTGCTGCCAGAAACTCTCATTCCTGCCTACAGGTTTCCCTTCAGTAAGAGTTTCAGCTGGCCTGTCCTCTCACACACTTCCTATTTTAATGGGTAAATTCGATAAAAAGAATACTGAGAGCAAAAATAACTTTTTTTAAGTAAGTACTCTGTCGGATACTTAGAAAGAAACACATATTCCTCCAAAAGCAGTGGCTCTGAGATCTTTCATGCCGTGTGTCGTACCTTACCCTCATACATGAAAATGCAGTACCAAAAGAGGGTGTCAGTGCCAACATTTAACAGAAATCGGAACAGACTTTGACAAAATTAAATAATTTTAATAATAACGGTGATGGAGGTAGACTTTCATCAGTCACTGTTTGCACCTCATTCAACCATAAAGTGAGCCTTTTAGTGAACAACTGTTTCTAACAACTTCCTGTCACCGTTTTCCTGGTGGGAATGAACCAGGCTTTCTTTTCTCTTGATAATCATGTTACAGACCAGTGTAATCCATGCTACACCATCACCAGTACACAAACAAATGAGGCAGCTATTCTAGGAAACAATCTTATTACATAAAACATCACTATTTGGTGAAAAGGTTTTGAGGGTTTTGTCCTGAATCTATACTGCACACTAGTCTTAATATCTGACCAAACTTTTTCTCCCATGTAATTTTTGCAGGATAGATAATAACTAATGAAGCTAACACTACAGAGGTTATGACTGTCTGTAGTGCTACCTCACATAATGGTATTATCTTTGAATTTCATTTTGATATTATTTCCTTCATCGTTTTTAATTGTAAAAGATTATACATTGTGTAAATTCTTGTTGGCTTAAAAGCCACTGTGACTCTAGAGTTCTCGCTATCATCTGGTTAATTCAAGTTCTGAGGAACAATTAAAATTCTACTTTCAGTAACGTGCAGCTGTTGATAACCAGCAAAAGCTCTTTGTGTTACTGCAGAATATAGCAGTAGTGTGAGAAAATCATGTATCCTTCGTGTATAGATTATTATCTAAAGGCTTCCTGTATTTACTTTATGTTAGTGCTACACTTTTAACTTCTGCCCTTTTATTTTTGTTACTGATGCAGTGACTGCTTGAGCTGTGTACAAAACAAAACCCAAGTTATAAGGTAATCATAAACCTATGCGTTAGGGTGGCAAGGAAAAGGTGCCAACTGCTTTTGTGTTCTAGAGCACAGGTGGAGCATAAAACCTAATCACATACTCTTTGATCTGGTCAAATTATAGCCTCCTTAAAGAGGGAGGAAAGAGATGGGTCTTTATGGGCCTATTTGATCTGTTTAAGCATTTGTGTGATAAGTTTGTAGTGGTTTGGTTGTAGTTATGGGATGGCTTAATTGTAGGTTGATCCAGCAAAGCTACCTGTACTTAAAGAGTTGTGAAATGCTTCCTTGTTTGCTCAAGACTGCTTTCAGTCACTCATAATGATTTCAACAGATGAAGATGATTTGCATTGAAAATTTGTTTGGGATCAGGTGGAGGCTGATTATTTTCTCAGCAGCATATTTACTTTTAGCTCAAAAATATAATGCTTTCTTAGAAAGTGAAAAAAAGAAATCAAAACCATCACATACACACAACATAGCTGTTTGAAAGTTCCAGTGTCTCTAGCTTTTTAAATAAAAGCTTGACTGTTTCCAAGGGATTATTCTACTGTCAGGCATCAGTATCATGCCTGTCACACTTGATCAAATTGTGAGTCTGATTTGCACTTTGCAGATAGCTCATTAGTGTCTGTTGGATCATATGTAAAGTATTACCTTTCTGAAGCGTGTTTCATCTAAGAATCTTTGAGGTTGACTGAGACTTTCCTTTTGGTTGTCATTGTAACCATAGGCCTTGTGACTAAAATTAGATACACAGATGAGAATCATTTAACCAAATGGAGACCTTTATCTTCAGATTAAATGAATCACGATCCAAAACTCCATTGTCTAAATCTCTGCTAACTGTAAATTCACGGCAGAATAATTACCTTATTTGTAGGTGTCTACACTTTTAAAGGCTTATGCTAAGTTACTTGCTTTTTCCTCACATACTTGGGACTGCCTCTGCTGGGCAGAGAGCCCACTCAGATTCGGATGACACAGGAAATTCACAGCTGAAAGAAGAGACAGTAAATCCCAACAAAGATGTTTGACATATGAAAAAAAAAAACAAAACAAAAGACCTTTGGAGAAATAAGAGATGATAATGGTATTTACACAGTGACATGTCCTGAGGCCAGGGCTGAGAACAAAGAAAGCAAAGGAGAAGACAGAACAAGGGTAAGAGGGATGTGGAGGCTATAGCTTAAGAGGCCAAGTCTTAAAATAGAAGGAGGAGTCAGGGCTCAAAGAACAGAACAAATTGCATTGGGAGTTGTTTGAACATAAATAATGTTGTTACCCAAACCATATGAATGTAGCACTTTGGAGCTGAAGTACTTGCTGGTGGAAAGAGCCGCATACAGAGTTTTCAATGTGTTCCAGCCAAAAGAAAACTATAGATGTTTGAAAACTGTGCAAAACAATGTGTCACTTCTGTAGTCTTGCTCAGGTTTGCTGATCACCAATATTACATGGGCAACTTTTAAACTAGAAAAATCTGATTTTTGTAAGTAATTTTTTAAATGTCAGTTTTATCTGAAAACATTACAGAGGTTTCAATGAGTATTTGTATTGTTCCACTTGAATATATACTGAAGAGTAATAATCAATGAATATTTGGGTGCAAATCAACAATACTTTATGGGGAAACACACGCTATCCTTGAACAAAGAAACCGACTAATGCTGTAAGGCCAAAACAAAAACCATGGCAAACAACAATAGTTTTCATAGTGGTCTATTTTCAGTATAAGCAACTCTGTTAGACAAGTCAGTGCCCTTCTCATCTCAGGTACATCTCTGTTCTAATAACACAGCCCTTTTAATCTAAAAAGCTTGCCTTAGATGGATTCAGAAAGCTTTGAGTGGGATTAAAAGAACAAGAATAGCACCTTGTGTAATAGCCTTCTGATGAAAGAATGCTTTGCCCCCTTACCCCACCCCTGAGAAAATACTTAAAACCAGGAAAAAAAGAAAGATCAGCTGGAAACTCCAAAGCATATTTTCATCATGGTGCTTAAGTATAGACTCAACTTGTGGTCAACTGAGGTTGAGATGACTCAATTTCAAGCTATTTTTCTCTCCCCACTCACAAGTTTCTCCCCATCTCAGTTGCCCTAGCACTCAGAACTGTGGATGTAACAACCCTCTACTTCATGAATATGGCCAGCACACAAATGCTGAGCTCAGCGCTTTGGCACCTCCTGCTCAATGAGACACCATGGAGTGCCAGGGCACATGGAAGCCCTCCACTGTGCCTGTGTGTTCACACTCACAGAATGGTTTAGGTTGGAAAGGACCTTAAAGATAATTTAGTTTCAGCCGGTGGTTTGGAACTAGCAGGGATGCCTTCCAATAGACCAGGTTGCTCAAAGCCTCATCCAAACTGGCCCTGAACACTTCCAGGAATGGGGCAGCCACAACTTCTCTGGGCAACCTGTGCTAGTGCCTCACCACCATCACAGTAAAGTTATTACTTATATTTAAACAAAATCTACCCTCTAGTTTAAAGCCGCTTCCCCTTTCTCCTATTACTACTTGCTTTTATAAAAATTCCTTTTCCAGCTTTCCTGTAGCCCCCTTCAGGCACTGAAAGACTGCTATTAGGTCTCTCCTGAGCCTTCTCTTCTCCAGGCTGAACAACCCAGTTCTTTCAGCCTGGCTTCACAGTGCTGGTGCTCCAGCCTTGTGAGCATCTTCATAGCCCTCCTCTGGACTCACTACAACTCCTCCTCCCCTTACAGGTCCCAGAGTGTCAGATAACACAGGGCTGGAAGGAATAGCACCCTTTGTATGAGCTATAGCCGAAGCACATCAATTGCCTGAATATTGATAGCACATAAATAATGAGGTAGGTTCATCCCCCTCAAAGCTGAAGAGGAGTCAGGTGTGCTGTCAAGAGAAGCATCGGGGCTGACTGACCTAGAGCCATGCAGATGCACCAGAAGGAAGCAGTGAATGATAGCAGTGGGCGACTCCCTGCTCCAAGGTACGGACACTCCCATTTGCCAGCATAGCATGCTGTCTAGGGCACTGCGTGCCAGCTGAGAGTTAAGGAGCAGACCAATATGGGTGACAAGGTAGTGAGTGTCTGCTATGGGCTCCTGACCAGGAAGAGCAAGTGGATGAGGCCACATACGGACAGCTAAAGGCAGCCTCCCATTTTCAAGCCCTGGTCCTCATGGGGTACCTTAACCACCTTGCTCTCTGCTGCAGGGGCAACAGAGAAGGGCATAAGCAACCCAGGAGGGTCCTAGACAGCACTGATGTCAACTTCATGACACAGTGAAAGAGAAGCAAGGGAGGTGCTCTGCTAGACATCATACCAACAAGGAGGAGCTTATCAAGGATGTGAAGGTCAAAGGCAACCTTGGCTGCTGTAACCATAAAACAATAGAGCTCAGGATTCCAATAGGATAGAGCAGGGCAAAAAGCAAGACCACAATGCTGAAATTCAGGAGAACAGACTTTGGCCTCTTCAAAGATCTGCTTGGTGGAGTCCCATGTGATAAGGACCTGAAGGGAAGAGAGTCCTAGAAAGCTGGATAATATCCAAAGATCATGTCCTCCAAGCTCAAGAGAGTTCCATCCCAATAAATACAAAGTCAGGCAAAAATGGATGAACAAGTTGCTCCTGAGGAAAAAAAATAAACAAACACAAAAAGCATATAAAACATGGAAATACAAGGTAATGTGGGAGGAATACAGAAACACTGCCTGAGTATTCAGGGGTGCAATTAGGAAAATTAACGCCCAAATGGAAATTAATGAGGCCAAGGATGTCAAAAACAAGAAGGGTTTCTCTAAGTACATAGCTGACAAAAAGACTAGGGCAGATGTCATTGCAAGGCCATTCTTGACAATATTTGATCGATCATGACAACTGGGGGAAGTGCCCAATGACTAGCAGAGAGCAGGTATCATTCCTACTTTCAAGAAGGGCAAGAAGAACTACAGGCCAGTCAGCCTCAACTTTATCACCTCGGGAGGTGATGGAGCAGCTAACGCTGAAAACTATTCTTCAGGTACATGAAGAAGATCATCAGGAGTAGTCAAGCATAGCTTCACCAAGGGGAAGTCATGCTTGACAAACTTGATAAACATCTGTGATGAAATGATTGGCCTAGTAGGTGAGCAGAGAGCAGTCATAATTGTCTACTGGGACGTCAGTAAGGCCTTTGCTAGTCTCCCATTAAATCTCATAGAAGTGGTGTTGATGTACAGGCTGTATGAGCAAAGAGGGAGGTGGACTGAAACTCGCTTGAAGACCAGGCCTAATGGGCTGTGGTATGCAGTGCAGACTGGTTGAAGGCCAGTAACTGGCAGCACACACCAGGGGTCAATATTGGGTCCAGTCCTGTTTAACATCTTCATTAATGATGTAGAGCAGAGCGTACCCTCAGCAAATCTGCTAATGACACAAAACCAGGATAAAGAGCTGATATGCCAGAGGGTGATGCTGTCATCCAGAGGGACCTCAACAGGCTGGAGCAATGGGCCAATAAGAACATCATGAAGCTGAACAAGAGAAATGTGAAGTCCTGCACATGGAGAAGAACAATCCCAAGCATGAATAATATGATTCCTCAATCATAGTATCACAGGCATCATATGATGCCTACGCTACTAATATCCCGCAGCTTTATGACTGCCAAACATCAGAAGTTTGGGTTATCTGCTTCCATTGGTTTTCATGAAGAGGTTTTGAAAATAGGCACTGTGTATTTTTTGTAATTTATCAGTGAGGTTATAGAGTAATGCTTTCTAATTTTAAGATCTTAAGTTCATCTAATGTTCTGTGATCACTTTCAAAGCACTAAGAAAGCCCCACAGGCAACTGGCCAGCTTGCACTATAAAACTTCAGCTACAGTTCCTTACTGCTCATGCTGCAAGGACATGACCAGAAATTCAGAAATCCACACAGATCCCCTTCAGAAACAGGCATGCTTATCTTTCATGTACAAGAAATTACTAGTTTTAGTAGATACTTTTATTTTGCAAAACATTTATTACTCACTGTTGTACAAAACATACCTAAAACATGTTAAGATAATGTTGACACAAGTAGGTAGTTTGCAAATTACCCAGTTGAAAAGAACAAATTTTCACAATTTTTAAGGTGATTCAAGACAGTAACAGCGAGTGAATTAGACGTTTTGAAATATTTCATTTGTCAGCTTTACACAAAATGTTATTTGGTACTAGTATCTGTAAACCTTAATGCTTTGTATATAAAGTTTTCATTCACGTGATTAGATACAATGAAAAGAATGTTTTACAGTTCATTTTCTAAAGCATTTCAATTACTTTTCTACTCTTGGTTTTACAGAAATAGCTGGTTCAGTTCAGAACTTTAATTTTTAAAAGACACACAGAATTAATTACAAATCTGTGCTTTGTTTATAAATGAACAAAAATTGCAAGTAACTCATTATTGGTGTTTGCTGAAATGTAAAAGAAAAAAATGGAAACATTTTTAAGGTAAATTATACTAGAAAACAGTATTTTGATTTCAGTATTATTTTAACTCCAGGGTGGAAATTTAGCAAACATATACTTAAAATAGCCAATGCCAATTCAATTAAAGTTTACACAAAACTGGTCTATTCCTTTACAAGAGTGCTACTATTTTATTTCATGAGGCAGGAAATCATATTTCCAGAGCTTTCCCTATGACTCCGCCTAAGTAATTTTCTAAAGAGTGCATACAGTTATTTATCTTAGTTCCGTCTGAACCACAGGATTTTTATATCATTAAAAAACAAACAAACAAGCAAACAAACAACAAAACCTAACCAGCAAACATTAAGGGGGGGCGAAGGGGAAGGGGTGGAGGGGTAGGGGCAAGAAAGAAGACATTAACATTACCCTAAAAAGCGTGTATCCAACAACTAAAGATATGAGACACAAAGGGGACAGATCTTACCTGGCATAAAGACAACAGCTCCACTGGCATCAGCAGAGCCACCCTGACTTACATCAGCCACCAGTCTGCCTATCCATGTACAGCAAAAGCCGTTTATGTTAGTGATAGTGTTCAGAAGTAGTGTTAATACACTACTAATAACAGTGTTAGGAAATCAAGTCCAGAACACCTTGGTTCTCATCTAGTATTTTGTTGCTGGTGACTATTGCTCTTACCACTGACAAATGTATCTAGCTCAGGATTAATTCATCATGACTTTCAAATGATACACTACAATACATTTAACGTTCATCTATTAAGTTATTAACTGCAGCTAGTTCTTATCAGAAATATTCTGAAGCCCATTTACAGTGTGAAACAGGTGGTTTTAAAAGTACTATTTTACAACTTTGGTTAAGTTTTTATACTTTTATGGATTTCCAATGACCATAATTTGTGTAGAATAAACTGCAACCACTGGAAGTCAGCAGCAACTGAAATTCAGAGCAGCATGACTGTTTGCTGTTACTAATAATTTCTTTTACAGATCATTAACTATAGAAAAAATTAAAAAGTATCTCCCTAAGGCTTTTGTTTACAGAGCAAATCCTAAAAGCAGAATTATAGGAACAGAAAAAAGTAATTGCACAAGCTTCTCATAGTCAGAAAGACGTTCTTTTAAGGCACAAGAGAATTCCCGGAGTGCCGAGGACAGATTACTTAACCAGGAGTGCAAATATTAAAAACATATAAAACCTGGGAAGCAGAGGCTGAATTCCAGAAATGCTTAAGGTAGCATTCAGGTCTTACTACTATCATTTGCCAAAGCTATCTCAGACTTTTGGATATATATATAATGTATATGTATGCTTAATCTAGTAAAATAACAAATGGGATTCAGATGATTTCTGCCAGAGATCTGTGTAAATGCTCACCTCTACAACCACCACATAATATACTCAAAACAGTTTATCCCAGCGTAATTTTGCATCTCAAATAAAGCTATCTGTAAAACACATTATTAATGCAGTGTATGCTCAGGTCACTTGAGCTGTATCTTCTGTCAAGTTCCACTTACAGAAAAGAAACAATTTAATGAAGTCCGTAACAAGGCAAGTACAAAAGGTAGAGGTAGCTACACTGGACAAAACTCTTGGCAATGTTCATCATTTCTGTAATGATCCTATGTTAAACTTCTCAAGAAACTGAGGTACAATCTGATGTCAAGTAAACATGAGATTTGTCTTGCATTCATTTGGAGTACAACAGTTACCCCTATTTCCTGATTTTTATGTTTTTTTATCTTTTATTTCCTTAAAAGAAAAATACATACTCGCATACGATGCTGATACCCTACATGGGGATGCCATAAATCCCTTAGGATAGCAAGTTTGATGGGTGGTAACCCATTAGGAGAAAAAATATTTTTAATATTATTTTACATATATACAATATATATATATATTTAATTTTCAATCAAAATATAAAGTTTTCTAATGTATTCATCAGTATTTTAAGTGAAAAATGAAAAAGTGTTTTGCATCTCAGTTCATATAAATTAAAAAATTAACAAGGTATTTGAGATCCACCAGTAATGTTTTTCGATTTATTTCTACAGAATTAAAACAAAGAAACAGCAAGTTAAAAAGCTTTTTTTCTCCAAACCCAAATATAATAAAATCTTGAAGCTGAATAATTAATTGAAAGTACACCAAATTTTGTACTTTAAAGTAATCACAAAGAATAGGAAATGGAATCTAACTAGAAACTAGCATTATTATATCAACATAGTCTGAAGAAAAAATATTTTGAATCCCTTATTTTTGATGGAGTGTGTCTAGCAAAGATAAAAAAAAAAGGTGAAAATTAAAGTTAATTACACTCTCACCAGTCTATACGAATTTTGATAAACCTCTGCCCCTCCTCAATTCCAAAATACCTAGTACCACAGAAGTACAACAGCCACTTATTTACAGGTTTTTTTTCAGCACTGTGAAAGGCACATTTATCTTTTTACACATGTTTCTGCTAATGTCCTAAACTTGGGTTCCAGCTGATCTAAGAAGTCAAGTGCCTCTTCTTCATGCTGATCACTGCAGCAGCCTACAGAGCCAGCCAAGGATCCTTTTCCTTCATAGTTATATGAAAGGAGATAATCTTCAGAGTGCTTCTGTTCTTCATCCTGTCTGCATAGATGCACCTTCTGCATAAGAAGAGAACACATCTTATTATTTTCTTAAATTGTTATCCTAAACATATTGCATAAAAATAATTTCTTTTTTGATTTACCTTTCATTGATTAATTTTTAATCAGAGTGTGTCCTCTAATGGATTCCTATATACAAAAAATGCACATGATTGGTCTATATCATTAAGACTACAAAATATAAGTATTAAATAAATAAATAATTTCTACTAATCATGTATGTAACACTAAAAGAGGAAGAACCTGTTTAAATAACCTGTCAAGCAACTCTACTCGAAATTAAAAGACTGATTTACACATAAGCAGTTAGGTAAGGAGTGCGAGTTTTTGATCTCCAAAACATGGAGCAGCTACATTTCTAATGCTGTACATTCATTCCTGCAACATTTCTAAGGTAAATATCAGGTTTAAATTTGTACAAAGCCAGCAGTTAGAATAAGGCAAACAGACATTGTCAGAAAAATGTAACAAAAGCTTGAGTAAAGTAAGTCTTGTAAATGAAAAAGAGCATACTGCCTATAGTTTGAGCCAAGAAAAGGAACTTACTTACATTTATGTCTAAAATAAGGAAAGGGTGATTTTTTGAAAGGGCAATATTCCAAAGGGGATGCAGAGGAGAAAAGGAAACAAAAACCACAGAAAGCCACCCTTCTAGCACAGATACATGTATGGCTTCATTGAAATGTACGCATTTATTGACCATAGCCTACACTAAAAAAAAAAAAAACCAACCAAAACAGAACACCAAACCATTTGGGAATACTTACTTCACCTAAACGAGGATGTGTGAAATTATGCCATTCTGAGTAGGAGTATCTACACGTATCCATCATAGTCTGTCCTCCTCCTTCTTTAACTGATCCCAGAGTCTGATGTCCACCTCCTTTGACTGATTCCAAGGTATGCCCTCTTCCTTTAGTCATTTCAAATGTTTGTTGATCTCCTGTTTTTATTCCGTATCCTCCTTGATCACATGTATTCTGTAGAGGAATTATATTGTGATCCTAAAAAAAGATGCAACAGTGGAGATACCTTTACTTTTTTAAGGCAAAAGATGAAACAGCAGTCAGGAACTGTCAATACTGAGAAATGGGAAGTCTCTACCTTTTTTGAACAAAAAGCTGTACTTGGCTCTTACTGCATAAGGATCGCTATGGAAGGGATACTATCACAAGGAGCGGAAAAAAAAATCCACATTTAAATATGATATGAGATACAAATACTGAATCTTGAAACCAATGAAAACTGTACTATAATCCATATGCTAGTTTCTTAAGATGTAAAAATAATTGTTTTTTCCAAGTCAACAACCTGTAAGCCACTAAGCCAGATATAGTCATATGCATAAGTTTCATTCCGTTTCTTTACCATTAAGTTCACGTAACACATTAGATGTACTAAAACTAGTATGGGATCACAAATTAAAACTACATTATCAGTTCATAATGGCACTACATTATGCTTCCTAGGCAACAAGTTTGACACTTGTCACCATTAGGATTTTTTTCAAAGTGAAGTGAACTGAATGGTTTTTAAACTAATCTCCTTTTCTTGGGGAGGGCAAAGTCAGCGGGTGGGAGACAGAAGAGAAGGGAAACAGCTAAGTTCCTGTGGATGAATGCAGTCCTGGGCAGGACTATGCTCATGGTAGACTGAATCTTAAAAAAATTTAGATGCTAAAAGCACAAACATATTTCATGAACACGGACTGTTTGATTATTTACTTCCCCCCAAACCCCCCCCCCCCCCGGTCAAAAATCAGCTGTATTTGGGGTCATTTTTCAGGGAAAATGCAGAAACTGCACCTGCAGTAATCTTCTGCCGTAGACACACATTTGACATAGGCAAAGTAGTAGATTTCCACTTAATCTCATTGCTCAAAATGACTGAAGCGATTAAAAAGTTCATCTGAAATTTCCAACTAAACAGTTAAAAGTCTGGAAGAATTACAAGCAGCCAGGCTAACAACTACAGGATATGTTTAAATATACATGGTACTACCAACTCAGCCTAAAAAAACCACAATATTAAAATTTTTCTTAAATAGCAAAGCATATCTAATGATCCCTGAGTATATTCTTACTTGTATTGCTTATTTCCTTTACTAGGTCACTTACTTGAACGTGGTCCTGTTCTCAAACTGAAATGCTATGGATACCTTCATTCTACATTTGTACACTAAAGTAAACAGACAACTTACCATCACTTCTTCTCCTGGAGCTTCTGTATTTGAAATGATTAAATTATGATTGGCACAATCATCAGTCACATGCCTGTGCATTACTCCAGAACCACAGCAGCCACAAATTGTGATCAGGATTACTATGGAAAAGAAGTGAGGAAAATACTATGAAATTTAACTCATAATGGTATCTTCTGTCTGACAATGACCTTTCCAGTAGCAGCCTTCTAAAATGCCTGAGCATCAAGTATAGGTTAAAAAATACTTTGTTTCCAAAAAAGCCCATACACAAAACTGTACATATACACATTTTTTCAAACAGTACATGGAGTTTTCACTACACTGGTGAACTATGTCACTCTTCTAGAACACAGCTCAGTTTTCATAAAAGAAATGTAAGCATCCTTTATGAAAACACTGCGACTGCAAAATTTCATGGTAATATATTTATGCCAAATCCAGGTGAAAAACCATATTTTATGCCTACAAAGTTGTACATATTTTTCATTTATGAAGATGTCAAATTACATCATAAGGAACTATGACAAAGTCCTAAGATAAAGGTCCCAATACCAGAAACTTCTGCTTCACAGAAAGGTCAGCAGAACCCTGGAGGACTTCAAGCATTATGTTACAGAACAGTCTTACTTGATTCCTTGTATTCAGTTTATCCCTCCTATAATACTACTTTGTGTTGTTATGGAGACTCTGCCAGAAATTACTTTATATAAAAGACTCACAAGCAACCAGTACCTCAGGGGGGTTGGAACTAGATGATCTTGAGGTCCTTTCCAACCCTAACTATTCTATGATTCTATGATTTCACTCTGGAATACCACTGACAAGGTGTTATTGGAGAGTTGCTCCTCCTACTCTTAGTTCTAAGGTATTCTCTTCCTTACAAGTGTTTTGCATGCCCCAGCGAATGGAAGAACTAGACTTTTTTTGTCTGTTCTGTGAAGAAATGAACTTCTAGAAACAATATTCTGAAGCAGAACTCCTCAGGTAAAGCAGGCTAGAAGTAAAGTTACTACAGCTGCTTTTATTTATGCAGTCACTACATCAGTAACTGGTGCAAATGTTAAACAAAGGATTAAACATTTCATTCAGAGAATTCTCTCCTTCTGTTTTCAAGTTGATAGCTTAAAAATAAAGTCCACAAGGAACAGAACAGTTCTGCCTAACTGCCCACTGAGCAATCTGATCTCTTAACACATAACTGTGGAAATTGGCCAAGAGCTACTTTCAAGCTCATTTAGCCTCTGCAGCTGTCAGTGAGATCTGCATCAGCAGTTCCAGCAGGCTGCTGCCTCATGCAGACAGATGGGAAGAAGACACCCATGACAGTACTGACTAGAAGACACACAGAGTAAAACCTAGCCACAGTAAAATAATGGGTCTGGGAAGGCTGCAGTCAAGGGGTAGTGACAAAAGCTAGCTGACGTTTCACATGGTCACCCTACTGAGCATCCCCACATCTGAAAGTTACACCTCTGGGCTGTATCACAAATTTGGATACCTGCTCTCTTGGGATAAAATATGAATCTACCTAATCCTCAAAACGTGTGCAGGTCCCAGTGTTCTATCTACTTGAGTAAGAACAGGGGGAGAACTGAGCAGGGGCAAGACAAGTTGATCATTAATCGAGAAAATGGAAAAGAAGGAACTAAAAAAACAAACAAACCAAATCACAAACAAACAAAATGGAAAAAAAAAGGAAAAAAAAAAAAAGATCTGGCTTTGCTATTGCATATCACAGTCACCGCCACACTGGTTAACAGCAATATTAACCTGCTAAGTATCTGTCTCTTTGGGCAACTCAAGTAAAACAGTATGTTTTCAAGGATTTGGTCCATTGCAGAGGTATCTAACCTGTCCTTCAACATGACACTGGCTCTTGTAAAATCCCCTGTGAATGTCTCAGATACTCCATGTTTAACCCATGACACAAGAAAGGTCACAAAAAGCTCTTGGAAATTGATTCTGTATTCCTATAAACAGAAATGTGCACCCCAAAACCAGCACTAAAATCACAAAGTTTGCTATACTTGCCTCAAGACAAGATCTGATAAGCACTACAAATCTCACCCTCTTCTGGTTCAAGTTCTGAATGCAGGTTTTCTGGCCTTGCTAGCATGAACACACAGAATATTTTACATAAACTGTACTTAGAAGAATAAACAAAAATCTACACACAGTAACTACAGGAGATGCTGAGAGCAAGAAGCTTATGATACATATACAAATAGTGCAGGTAGATTAAGTCAGTGGTGACAGCTATACAACTGCCTAAATAAAAAAAGAAATGTCTGAATCAAGTTTGAATCAGGTGCCTTCAGCTAATTTTAAAATTAAGTATTTTGCATTTAGTGTTAAAAAAACAAAACAAGTGTACTTACGCAGCAGTAATAGCGACCCTAAGATCATTGCAAGGATGGCCCACACGCCAAGAGTAACATTTCCACCAGAAAGTTCACGGCTTTGGACACCATTGCATTCGGTTGGAGTAACACAATCACAGAGGTTGACTTTTATGTGGTTCTCTCCTACCTTTCCTCCATTATCAATCACACTTATAGGAATATCATATGTACCAAATGGAATATCACCCTTTGGTGAAAGATACACAGAATTATCTGTAAAAAAAAAAAAAAAAAAAAAAACCAACACAAAAAAAAACAGGTTTAGGGTTAACAACACCTGAAATTCTGTTGTCGCAAATGTGAACATAGTCACAATATTCCCTTTTGTTACAGCTACACTGCTACCAGATCTGCATTAGCTAGTTTAAAGCTAGCTCAGATGTGTTGACACAAAACTACATCTTGAAAGTATTCATACATTCAGCACCTTTTAAATGTTAGAATTGAAAAAGCAAACCTTACACAGCTCTCTAACAACGTATGATTGAAACTGATTCAGTTGATTATAATAAATGAAACTATTTGGGCTTACTAGTAAAGACCATCAACTGAATTGGCATTTATTAAAAGGACTTACAGTAGTGTAGGTGGAATAATTGTAAATTTAATTTATACTTCTTCCACTCTTTAGCTCTACTGCTATATTCATTGGGAAGTAAAATCCATTTAGTCTACTGCCCTCCTTAGCAGCAATGATTAGTGACTATGTTTCAAAGGGCAAAAGAAATCATTTGTGAAAAATATTTACAAGCCAAACACTGATGTATATAATGTTGCTTTATGATGTGGTATATGAAACTACATGTATCATCCAAAATATTTTTTTTTCAATTTACCTAATATAAACCTTAAGGCTCTTAACATCCTTGCTGTCTTCACCTTTTCGTTAGTGACATTTGAAGGAACACTTGAGAATCACATCCTTTTCAGTCTAATTCATTACAACATAGCAGCAAATATATGTGCTGCTCTTGTTGCCATCACCTAGCACTCACCAAGAAACCACCACCAGCTATAACTTATATAAGCAGATTTTAGGAAACAGCAATTTCTTTGGTAATAAATTATTTAACTTCTATTGAAATTATAAAAGTTAACGAATACAATAAGGGAGATAGTAATTTTTTCTTTCACCCAGCTCAGCTTTACTAAAAATGTGCTGGCTGACTGCAGTACTAAGAAAAAAAACCTGCCATGATTTTTTTTGAGTCAGCATCTAATCAATTTTAGGTAAAACTTCAGTTTTCCAGTTCTCCACCACAAATAGCAGCTTAAGAAAAGTTGAATTTTTCTTTAGACTACTAGTTATTTCATTCTTAAATTTCTTCTAAATTATGATGATACACTTTATTATATCTATTCTTGTATCATAATTTCAGACAGCAGCTGATTGCTGACCCAAGGATGCTGGTGACAGATTCTTGTTTATGCTTTAAGAGGCAGAGCATATTACCCTTCTCATTCCTTTTGTGATGCAGTGCTACCTTCTTAACTTCTGCAAACTGTTTCAAACCCAGGACAGTTAAAATAAAGAATACTTTAGCTGCTTCCCTTTATTTCTGGCATAGTCTTGATCTCCTCCTGTATAGCAAATGAAATAGAGGAACCACTGGAGATCATCAGGCCTACCTTGTCAGCCCCACTGAGTACACCAATACCTAACATATAGTCAATTAATCTATTCTTACAGTCCCCCCAAGGCAGAAGTAGCAAAGCCTCCTCTGCCAACCTACAGCTAAGTGAGGAGGACAAAGCATTAAGTTACCATTGTGTCGAGTTATCTTCCACATGGAAGCCAAGCTACGGTCAGTTATGCGATAGACGAAGGGTGTGCTGTAAGGAGACTCATCACCATCCTGTGCAGTAAGGCAGATGGGTTTTCTGTCTCTGCACATGATATACTCAGTTTTGGTGATTCGTGGGTAATTCTTGTTCCCAGGCACGATGAAAACCTGAATTGTCCCAGTGCCTGTTTTGCCATCTATGAGATAAAAATAACTACTTTTAGCACTTACTTATAACATTCACATATTTATTTCTACTCCAAACTTTCACAATGAAATGTCATAAATTGTAATATCCAAGTTCAGAAGTAAGGTGGAAAGCAGCTGCTGATTTAGCCAAAAAGAGAGGGGAGCTCCCAGAGACTGCTCTTGGCTGCTTCTCTTTGTTTGCTGGTTATAGAAGGGATCAACAGCTCCCAAAGTTCCTTATTCTGCATGTGCATACAATGTATTTTGTTGAGATATGTGTGGGCACAGATAACATTCTATGATGATGAGAGGAGAAAGAGCACATAAATCAAGGCTAAAGGACATGACACCAAACTGAGAGTCAAAAGCAGAAAGTGAAGATTTACAGCCTTTTCACTTCTGGAAGGAGGAAATAGATTACACTTTCCCTACCCTCCTTTCCCTTGGAACACGAACACTTTCAGAAATAGGAGGCTTCTTTCTGTCCTCTTCCCTCTGAGTCAGATGTTTAGTTTTTATACAACAGAGATTCTAAACAATTTAAATTTGTATTATCTACATTTAATTTTAATATGCAAGCTTTAGAGTTAGAATTTTTAGCTGCAAAGAAGCTTTCAACGGTCTGCTCTCTACTCCTACTGTGGCTTAAGCACATAAGGGCTCATACTAAATCCTGCCACTGGATTTATAAAGGCAGTCTATTTTTCCTTTTTAATACAAGATACTTATTTTAGAATTTATGGTGTGGCCTAACATTTTTGATAATCTGTTTGCTACATTTAGCATTTGGAAGTGAAAGGTCTATTTAATCTTCCTGCGTACATGACGTTAAGGCAAAATTACATCTTTTCCTACAATAAATGCATATACACAAATTAATCAGAAATAGATGATCACTCACATTAAGTCAGAACAAAAATCTGTTTTAGAATGAGAATCTGAGTTTATAACCCTTCCTTTATGATCAGAGTAATATGTGACAGCTTATCACTTGAGCAACACATAGTGTTAACACTGTTACAGAATCTAGATGACTGAGAATAAGAGCACAATAACACACAGCAATGAATACAGCTATTCTTAGAGGTCCTTAAATTAAGGTTTTCTAAATGCATGACACCAAGAAGTCAAACAGAGCAGGAAACAGAAAAAGTTGCAAGGTTAACAACTTTTTCAAGAAGTTCTCTACTTTCTTTTGTCAACTTCACAGCTGCCAAATGGTACCATTTAAAAAAGAGCTGGGAAATAAAAGGAATGCAATTCACAGGAAAATCCCTCAATTTAAACCTAACTGAAGGATTTTAAATGGGAGCAGATAACTTTTGAAAACATTAAGAATTTGCCCCAATTTTTTAAATGCATTCCCTACTTTATAATATTCCATAAGCATTTGATAGAGCTATCCCAAAGACAAGACAAGGGACTATGTGGACCTCTGGCCTCAAACAACATAGCTGTCCTCACACTAAATTTGCATCTGTTACAGACCACAAAGAATACCGACAACATTTAGTACTCACTTCTGTCTACGGCAAGGACTGTGATATTGCATTGACCTCTTCTCATATCTCCTACATCTCGGTCCAAGACTTTAACAGTTCTGACTTCACCCGATTTTTCATCTATGTTGATCCAATTACATTGGCCAGGTGCTATCCGGTAACTATCAAGAATAACTTGCTTAGTTAAAGATCTCAAACATATACACACATGTATGTACATACATACACATATAGATACAAGTATTCACATACACTCGTGTATGCAGACGTGCACACACACATACAGCATCAACAACTATTTCTCCCTTCCCATATCCCATTCATGGTGTACTCCAAATAAATTAGTAAATAACATTTTTTCATACCTTATGCCTTCACTATTTCCAGTTTCTGGATCTTCTGCTACATATCTCCCAATAGCTGTTCCGATGTCCTCACACTCTTTAACGTCTATGCGTAACAGACAGGGTTTAAACACTGGCCCCTCATCCACATCCAGGACATGCACTGTAACAGAGCTGGTGCTCTGGGAAAGTTGTTGTGAATGTGGTGCCAGCATGTAGGGTGCCTCATTGTTGACTGCAATCACAAGGATCCTTTGCTTGGCACTTTCATAGTCCAGTCCCTGTAGTAAGAGGTGGGGTGGTGTTTTTTTTCTTTCGAACCAATACAAAACTTGGTCTTGTTTCTACTGCCCAACTATTAAATAGATAAAACTGTACCACATTTATTTACAAAAGAAGTCAGCTATTCTTCCGGAATATCCAGCTCGACACAAGGCAAAGGGGCATGATACAAAAAAGTTAAGTTCTAAGTTACTCAAGAAAACCTGAAGAACTACCCCTAATAAGGTAAGCAGCACCACCGCAAAATTTTAGGTGAATATTCTGATAGTCACTTAATAATCAAACAAAGATAAGAATTACATGTGGTAGAGGATCTTCTAATCCTGTATCTAGTTGGCTGGGTTTTTTTAGGTTATGTATATTTCCTTTCCAGCACAAGTCAATCATGCTTCTTGCAAGCACCTACATTTACTTCCTAGTAAAACTTCATCCATTAGAAATACATCTGAACTATCTGAACCACCTGAACCATTTGAAGTTGTGGTGTTGATCAGTATCTTCCATTTATCCTTCAGATAACTTCTCCGGTATCACTGTATGCCTTTAATACAGCTATTTATATCCTAAAGTCATAATACTCTTTAGTCTACTACAGCATTAATTTAAACATAAGAAATTTCAACAGGGTTTGTATACCAAGGACATAGCTTTAGGAAAGGTTCTAATAATTGCCAGCAACAAAACACAATAAATAAAAACCCCCAAACTCTATCCTTATGATTTACATTTTCAAAATTAAGCATTAATCTTCCCTGATCCTTAGAAGTTACTTTGCTATTGCAGTTTTAAGAGATAATAAAAAACAGCATGGTGAAGCATGATGATAAAGGACAACCTGATAAAGGATGCCCTGATAAAAAGACACATCTGTAAAGTACTAGGTATAACAAGTAACTAAACTAACATCTAGTCTTCCATGTACACGGACTCCCTCACACACCAAAAAAGCAAACCTGAAGTCACTACCCTGCAAAATAAAACCTGGAGAGGTTTATCCTGAATTAGTAAATTCAATCAACTCCCAGAGAGGGCAAGGCTAGAGAAGGTGTTCATCCTTCCCCTCCTTTGCAACACTCCCATTTCTCTTAAAAACCCAACCATTAATCATTCCTCACTTACATCCCTAAGTCTAAACAACTCCAACTGTGGAACCAGCCAAAAGCACCAAGCTATTCTGGAATGACCAACCAAAGGGAATTCCTTGAATTATGTGCAAAACTGAGGAGTAGTACAGGTGATGAGTTTTGCAGGTTATGTACCACACATGAACCCAGCTGCAGTGCAATATGCAACCTGAACTAGAAGAGAGTTCAGATCAGGAAGAAAGCATGATTTGCCCAATAGTTACTGATATTCTTTGAATGAATTCTAGATTATTGGTTTTAAAAGCAACACCTGAAGACATACAAATTTTCCTCTAGCAGTTCCATTTCTACGTACCTTAACAACACACAGTATTCCTTCATTTGTGTTTTTGTCTGTTGTAATTTCAAAGGACCGATCATCATTTCCCTTTATAATTTCATACACTGCTCCTGAGCCAGGCGAACCAGGTTCATCAAGATCAACAACAGAGACTCTCAGTATTTCTACATTCACTCTGTTTTCCTCCACTCGTGTTTCATACTTGGAGTATCCAGAAAAAAAAAAAAAAAGAAAAAAAAATCAATTTAAATTGAAGAATACCATTCTATGATGCAGGACTGAAGAACACTGTATTTAGATAAGACTACTTAAACCCAAGGGGTCAATTTACCAAGTTGCTGTAATGATTTACTTTGTTTTCATGCATTAGCATAATTCTCCTACTTCTGCCTTACACCCTAAGTAAAACAGTAAACCTTTCCTGCCAGCACAGATGAAATCTCAGCTCCTTCATACATTAATATAACTAAGTCTGGAATTCTCCTTCCAGGAAACGTGAATTAGCACAGTTCCCCTCAGTTACTTCAGCTCTACATGCTAATTTGCCTACACCATCAAGCTCAGCATTAGAAAAGACATGGGGATAAATTAAAAAAAATAAATATATATATATATATAAACACAGGAACTTGAAGAAAAGCCAAGAAGAGTGAAATGCATCTCTACTTGGATGGCAAAGGACGAAAAGGATTCTTCTTACTTGTTTTTTGAAAGAGTTATGTTACCTGTGCTTCTTGAGCTTGTACAGAATAACAGTGATTCTGAATTAATATTATTGATGATATTCTACAGTAGTGAATGGAAAGGACAAGGTATTTTCATTTTTTTATGAATTTCGTATTACAAAATCTCCTGTGTATTTGAGCTGTATATGTTGTGAAGACCTGCTCTCATAGAGATGGCTGCAATAAGCAAAGACTTAAGTATGAGTTATAGCTATTGGTGAACAAGAAGTGGTTTTAATAATACTTCTGTAGATGGAAGAAAAGTTGGAAAAGCTAAAAAATCTTGGCGAAAATACTTTCATCTACTTCATTGACACTAACTTTTACATTTGCAATACACAAGTAGCCAAAAGCTGGCCAAATTGTAACAAGGTCATAACAATGCTTAGGAGTGAATCTGTCCTCCCCCTGAAAATGGTTAAATTATGGGATTTCTAAGACTATGCATTGCAGCAGAAGTGAATGAATGAGTCATGTCAGCTTTCTCTCAGGACATAAGGCAAATGAATCAAAGGAACTAACATAATAATAGGTCTAATTAACAAACAGCACATCAATGAACAGGGCGCTCTGAAATGTCTATACTGGCACTAGCTGTCTCAGGGCATTAGGCTTCACTGAGGGACTGCCCTTCAGGAAACTAGAAGGTGATAAAAATAGGCTTTTTTGGGGGTTGGTTTTTTCCCCCCCTCTTTATAACAGACATTTAAGAAGACTTACTTGCATTTGTTTAAAGCATGGTGCATTGTCATTCATATCTTCAATTCTAATGACAGCTGTTCCCGTAGTACACAAACCAAAAGGCTGGCCTGCCATATCTCTCACTTCAACTAACAAAGTGTAACTGGGTACCAGCTGAAAAGAGGAATAAAAGCATAAAGAAGTTTGGCATACTCATTCTTCATTACACACATGAGTAGAACTAAATATTTTATTCCAGTTCCCTAACTCTGCTCGAAATTCAGTGCCTGGAAATAGCATTAGGTTTCTTAGGTGGAGGAAGAACACCTCTCCTGTTCCACTTCATAAATTTATCATTAAAAGATAGGCAGTAGGCTAATTTATTAAGCCTTTCTTCCCTCAGTTGTCACTGTGATATTTTGTTTAGTAGTCACAGTGACGCTCAGAGTCACTGCATTTTTCTCTTGCTACAAAAGTTGAGCAGTGTACCTGCAACTGCACAATTCTGCAATACACTGCTAACGTGGACTTTCAGCCATGAAGCAATGTAAGTATGTCAGAATATGATTAATTTTATCCTCAGAAAAGATGTACCTGTAGCAGTGATTTTCTTCTAGAATGACTGTCTTATGCTAGAAATATTGTTTTGAATTACACGTCTGTCAGACGTGTAATTACATGTCTGTCTAGTATAAACGGTATCTCACAGCACATTTTACCCCCTCCCCTAAAAAAAATCCCAAATAAAATAGTAACTAAAACCCCTGTTATCTTATTTACTTGAAAGTTAGCTGGTAAGTATAAATGGTTTGCACTTTAATTTTAGGCAATGTGATATTGTTGTTTAGTTTCAGATATCAGAGATATTTCTGTTAAGCACATGATGACCGATTACTTCCAGAAAAGCTGGTTCATTTTCCCTGTACAGAAGCAAGCAACACCTCAAATGGAGCTTGATTAGGAGGAAACAGGGGCTCATGGGATTCATGAAAAGAAAAAGAGTGAAACTTCATAGGGCTTTCAAACCACAGGTCAAATAAGAGAGCAGTGGGAGGTCCCCTGCGAAGATTAGCTAGACTATGGTACATCTATACAGAAATTCTTTGGACGGATTACAGATCTCTGGTAAGCTTCAGAAGCTTGTTAGTGAGGGAAATAAAAATCATAAACAATGATTTGCTGGGTGATTCCCGTGCCAGCAGTTAAGAAGCTATCTGTGTGCACTAGATGACAGCTAAACATGCTTCAGGAAATATCACCTCTCTGTCCAGCTGCGGCAATAATACAGCAATGACACCTGTGTCACTATGTAAAGAAAATGCTGGAGTTACTGGTGGATTTTGTGACACAATGCGGTACTTCAACGTAGTATGCAGAGTATAAGGCTCATCTCTGTCCTCCGCAGTCACCTTTCCAACAATGACACCTGTGAACACAATACAGCAATTTTTTGTTCCAGAAAAATCTGGAAATAATCAAAAGCCATTTGAACAGGTATTTATCTTTTAGATACATGAAAATAGCTATTTGGTCATTTAGCTTTAAATGAAAATAATATTAAAAACACAGTAAACGGTACTAAAATACAGTAATGGCTTTTTTTTCTTCTTAAACAAAGTTGAAATTATTGAGCTGTCAGAAATAAACACAAAATTCTAGATTTCAGTTATTGTCTTTGACAGTGTCTTCTAACTGACCATCTCAAACACAGCTGAAGAGGAGTTGCAGGGGGGATGGAAGGGAAGGTTCAGTCCTGCTTTGTGGGTAGAGCTGCTGTACTTTATGCCTATAGCCCCAGCAATTTTGGAACTCCGCTTTATATCAGTAACAGTAAGAAGTAGAGCAGCTCAGATAGTGAAATGCAACTGAAGTTTTAGGGTGAAGAGGAAGATACTTTGCTTCCTTTTTTGTGAAGCACATTAGACTTTCCCCACTCTATAGCCTTAGCCTAAGAGATGAGCAAGAAAGGCTATACCATGGCTTTTGCATTCCGTATTCCCTGGGGTCCACCTTCCCCTCTGCTTTTGTCCTCTGTTACACAGACAAGTGAAGTCAGTAACAGGCAAACCCCTGCCTTTTACAAGTACAGGCAGAAGCAAGACTTTGTCCTCTCCTGTTGTCTCTTAGGAAAAGTCCTTAGTTCATCAGCTCAGAAAAACGCTCTAACCTTAATCAAAGGCCTTTTACACCTTAGAACACATCTCATTTAGTTGCTTATGAAACTAATTGTTAAAAGCTGCTGTTCTGTCAATCAAAACATTTTATGGAAACAGGCATCTTGGATAAAATAAAAAGAATAAGATTCGGAAATTTTTAGAAACACCAAATAATCTCGATTTTTAAAAACTTCTACTTGAAACAATACTTTTCAATATGGTTGAGATGGCATTCTGGAACTTCTAAACCTTAAGAAATCTTGACCTGCTCTTTGCAAATTCTGTCTTAACTGTAAAGAAATACTCCCTAGGAAATGCCACTGAAAGTGATTAAAGGGCAGGATTACACTTAGTCATACTGGTATGCAAATGAGCTGAGTAGTGGTAACTGCCTTTACTGATTTAGAACAATTCTTACCAGGTTTGGAATTTTCAGGGACAGAAAACTCAAAAAGGTCCTGCGTAAAATATGGAGCATTGTCATTATCATCCTCTATCCTGATTGTATGCACAAGTGGTACCTCTGGTGAATAACCATCTGGAGTGGTTGCGAAGCAAATGATCTGTAAGACATAAATTCAATAATTCACTTCACGCTTAAGCAACATAAAGTATTATTACACTTTCAGTTCAAAGGAGGAGCCAATAAAGTGAAATACAGCATGCAAAGTATAACCTGCTCAACCCCAGGCTCTTCAGCCACATGAAAGGGGAAGTGACTGATACCTTATGACAGCAACACAAACCCTTTAAATGCTTTTCAGTCTTCTCCCTTTCCATTCGTTGCACTACATGTATCTGAATCACTTTCTTCCTCCTCCCCCAACAATTCTGTCAAACATTTTTGTCCAAGTTGCTTGAGCACATTTTTCCAGGTGTCTGTGAGGCAATCTCGGCCTTATCAAAAATTTTGATGTAAATATTTCTATTTAGAACAAAATCAAGAACAACAGCAAAACTATTTGTCCATTACAACATAATCTAATTTGCAGTAATAGTTACTGCAAATTACCTAACTGTTTGGAAGCTGTTTCTACTGCCTTCTTACACATCTCAGCCAGCAGAGAGAGCAGTGTACCTTGCTAACAAAACACCAAAAACAGCTTGAGAGGCTCAGGTCTACAGTTTCTCATGATTTTACTTTTATGGCACCTTACCAACCTTCCCTGAAAAACTCTGGGATAACTTCAAACTCTTCTCAAAAGTTATGCAAATCCAATAGCTCACTTATGCTGTAAATTATAGCATAAATAGCTTGTTTATGCTGTAATTAGAGTCTAAGTAGTAAAAAGCAAAACTACTCTGTAGATGTAGATGACCAGATATTTATTTGTCACTGATTTCATCTCTGTAACACCAAAGACATTACTCAGAACAGATCTTGTCTGCTCCCAGTTTTTCCCCTGTCACCCAGCCTTCAAATACATGCATGACACAAAAAAAGATTTAATTATATTTACACAGTTTAGGCCTGTACCTGAAAGCTTGGATATTGTTCACGGTCTACTGCACGGGTAGCAAATATATTCCCAGTTTCTCTTTCTATGTAAAACAAACCCTTTGGATCTTGATCAATTCCTGGTCCACTTGCAGAATAGTAAATGGTGTAGTTCTGAGCTGTGTCTGACTGGACCTGTAAAGAATACATTTTTTAAGCCCAAGGAAAACAGCATCATCCTTCTAATATATTTCCCCCCCTTTTCATGACCATATTTAGCACAAGCAGGAACTTTTTGAAAGAAAAAAAACAAACATTTATATACTTCTACTTCTTTACCAGCTTAAACTTCACAGAACAGAACAGCTTGCCATGCAATTGCTTTCCTTTTCAATGTGTGTACACTGAGGTAGTTAATTCATACTCAGAAATGTTTATGACTATCAAACAATTAAAGAAATGACAGTGTGAATAAAAAGAAAGTATTTTCAAATCTAATCTTGCTAGAATACTGCACAAACAAGGCACAGTCAGATACAGTTGGCTTACTGGTTCAAGAGATTTCGGGTTTAGTGCACCCACTGAGAATGTGGTTTGCAACAAGAGAAGAAAAACTAAAGGAAAGTAGGAAGGGAGGAAATAAAAGGAGAGAGGAAGGAAGGAGACCACCTAGCGTATAGTCCAGAAATATGCCAATTCAGATAGCCCCTCTGAATCTCATTACAAGCATCAAGGAGGTAACATTAGCAGTTACCTATTTAAAAACACTCTCCTCCCCAAATACTTTCCTTACCTATTGAATGCCAGAAGTTAGGAAGGTAAAATTAGTAGAATAATTGCTCTGCACAGACTCTGTTATTACACTTGTCTCTACATATCTGCTACCAGCCACTGTAATCTAGTGAAGGCTAGATGGATCTATGATAACTTTAGTTCTTGCATTTCTCTTTCACGCCTACTTGTTTTACTACAATAAGTACTTTTCCTAGTAATATAGGCTATAGTCAGTCTTCAACGCTACAGGTACACACCTCGTGCTCCAGAAAGGATGCAGACATGCAAGTAAGATTTCCCTCACCCTGTGTTTACAAAACCTTTTTCTAGGCAATGTTTTCTGGGGGATTGTTGGGTTTTTTTAATTACACTCTTTATTGATTTCCAGGCCAACAAGCTCTCTTCTGATAGTATGCCTCTCTCCTTTTACAATTTTTACACACTTCCAGTTCACCCCAACAATTGTGATCACAAGCTGCTTCAGCAAAAAGACCTCAAGATACACAGTGAACAGAACAGAACAAGACAGAGGAATAATGGCAGGAATGATATCAGTAGGGAATCACAGAATCACAGAATCACAGAATCCCAAGGGTTGGAAGGGACCTAAAAAGATCATCTAGTCCAACCCCCCTGCAAGAGCAGGGTAACCTACAGTACATCACACAGGAACTTGTCCAGGCGGGCCTTGAATATCTCCAGTGTAGGAGACTCCACAACCCCCCTGGGCAACCTGTTCCAGTGCTCTGTCACTCTTACAGTAAAGAAGTTCTTCCTGATGTTAACGTGGAACTTCCTATGCTCCAGTTTACACCCATTGCCCCTTGTCCTATCACTGGATATCACTGAAAAAAGCCTAGCTCCATCATCCTGACACCTACCCTTCACATATTTGTAAACATTGATGAGGTCACCCCTCAGTCTCCTCTTCTCCAAGCTAAAGAGACCCAGCTCCCTCAGCCTCTCCTCATAAGGGAGATGGAATACAAGAGAGCTCACTTTTGTTCTTTTATCTTAATAGTCACACACAATATTAGCTTGTGTCATAAAATTAGGATTTGTATAAAATATACCTGCTGTATTTGTAGTGGAAAAGGTCCCAGTGAGTTCTCTATCATAACAGATGGAATAGGGCCCCACCTTCTTTTAGTTCGCTTGAGAACTGTATCTCTAGCATGCCTGGTCTTCTGTGTCTGGGCCTAGAAGATAAAAAGACAGGTAAGAATATATCCATATATTTTTAACTTGGTGTATTTTTGCTTAGCTACTGTTCTGAATTTTCATCTTTTTTATCCTCCATTTCAATTTTCCCACTGACCATTTTTTTCCAAAGTCTTAACTTCTGATTATACCTGTGATAGTATTCCAAGAGTTTTTTCATTCATTGTAATACTTTGCATGATCAAAAGCTGCTTTAATTCCTCAAACATGGCTTTTAAGATTCTTGACATTCCTGATTAAGTTCTTTGCTTTCTTCCATTTCCTTGCATCTTCCATTTCAGAAAGGAAGTCTGTGTTGACTTAAACAACACAGTAATCCACAACTGCTAAATAAAAATACACTCTAACCCATAGTGCTTTGCCTAATTACTTGATTTCCAAAATTCAAATACAATTACTCAGCATGAAGTTGTATTCTATGATACAGTATTTCAAATAGGTATCTTGAAGCTAGAAGCTCACCTTTGTTTCTTCCTCCACCAAGCTAACATGTATTTTCTTTTCTACTTGCTCTTGAATATCTTTAAGTAATATGGTAAAAGTCTTTTTCTCAGCAGACAAAGAAACAGCAGATGTTGTATACACAGAACCATCCTCCAGAATTTTGAAGTTCCTATCACTGGAACTGATAAACTCTGCAGACTGAAGGCATTCTTTCAAATCAACTGCAAAAGAGATATATATTCAGACAATAACTCAGACAGCGAGACAACAACATCGCTCAGAAAACAAAAAAGAAATCCCTAAGTAAAAATCACATTTACCAACACATGGAATCCTCAAAAATTTGATCATTCCACATTTAAGCATCACAAATATAGATTCTAGAACTCATTTATGCATTCAGCTTTGACCAAGTTTACATTAATTTCCACTCTTGTGTTCATAAGTGTTTCCTAAAGGGTACGGGTGCTTCATATCTTTCAACAAGGTGCTATTATACTGGTGAAACTACTGAAGCATCAGAGATGAACTAATATGTTTAAATGCAAAAAATGTTGGAGACACGCTCATTACAGGATCAGTAGCTATGACATTTGCCCCACAAAATCAGTGAAAATGATTAATTAATGCAAATGCCCAATGGTGATACTAAGTCTTATAATTTTTGCCTTCAGGAAGAAAACACTGACTGGTACAAAGTGATTTAATAGTCTTGGGAGGACAAAAGCCTTTAAATTATGAAGCAGACAGATGGGAGAGATAAACAGTAACTCTAGAACAAGCAACTGGCAATTTTTTAGTATGTACATGATAGAACCCCATGCAGTTTATAGGAAGTACCAGGTAAGTTCAACATCTTTCTCAGGTACATTTTTACTGTATTTTCTGTCTCTTGTGGCTACAAAAACTTTAATGCACTTCAATAAATTTGGTTCATTAGTGAGTAATTCAGCACTAAAGCTTGGAAATAACCAAAATCAGGATACTCATAATGAACTGCAGTAGGACCACAGCACTAAACAACGATTTGGCACCCTGAAAAAGATGAAGGCCAGAGACCTAAATGCTAGACAAATGACCCTTGCAGAGTACAAGAGGTGTCAGTGTCATGCTCTCAAAATCAAAAGTTTTCAATACTCCTTCAGTGATATGATAGTGGATAGCACCTTGTTCTATGAAAGCTGACTGCAAAATGTAGACTCAGAATTTAACCCCATATATGTAGTTGATATTTTCAATAAACTAAATTTCACATCTCTCTCAAGAATGCAAGACTGGAAGCATAATTTTGACATGACTTCTCCCTTTCTTCCTTCTGAAGTCTGTCTTTTAACTACTGAACTAAAAGTTTTCTAGATTTTCTATAGTACTGTAGCAGTGGTTCCTTTGTCAATGAAAATTTAGTATTGCAGAGAATACCACTGCCGCACTTAAAGGCATTGCATATTGCTGCATATTACAGCATTGCATTTCCAAAAATACCAGACTGGAGATCTTGTTTCTGACTGTTATGTGAGTCAACATTATATTCAGTTAGCCATGGCTTTGTGGGATCTTTTTGCTTTACAGCCTCCTGTATTGCGTAATTCAGAAATATTAAAATACCTTACAACAAGCAGGAAAATCCTGACTCATTTTATTCTCAAGGTTCGGTCCTTGTATCAATGCAAAATACATTATGCTTTCTCAATAAATGTTTAAGTAATGTCTTTCAAGCTATAAAAGTTTTGTTGAATTTTTGTTTTAAGAAAGAGCCAAACCAGTAAGTTCAATGTTATTCTCATGCTCTCAACTATATGCAATTCCTTTCATAGCACTATAATAACATGAAGATTTGGGTTTATGTAAATGAAGTTTATTTACACAGAGAAATGCTAAACTCCCAGCTAAAGCTGTGGCAAATTTACATTTAAAAAAATAACAGTAAGGACAGTGAGCTTTTATTTTTAAAGCTAGATTTTCCGAGCATTTGTATGTGATGAACTACTGATCCACTTCACTTGTCCCTTCTGTAGGAATGTGGATTAAGATCACAGATTTGGAGCGTATTCCTCTGTTGTTTTATGATTTACACAGCAGACCTCTGAATCCTCAAAAATTCAGTCTCAGCCCTGTTGCAGCTGCTATGCCACACCTGTAAAAGCTGCCTTTCATAAAGTGGTGTGGGCTAAAAGACAGGAAAAAAAAGGAAAACTAAAACCAAAGAGGAGTGTGGTGTTTTTTTCTGGTCTCCTCTATTCCTCCCAGTCAATTGTGAACTGCCATAAATCCAAAACAGACCATCCAGTCAGACAGGAGCACTCTCCCAAATGAATGTGCACGTAGGACACCTTTGCAACGTGTCCCCTCGCATGCCATGAATGTTCCAGCACCACTGAGCAATCAGTCACGTGTGTTTCACAGAGCAGCAGCTTCTGGGTGCTTGGCTGTGTGGATTTTGTCTCCTTTTTTTCCTTTTCCATTATCCAAATGACTTACTACTTTCTTCATATGACTGTGGGCTACGGGTGCAACTTTGGAATATCAAGCCACTTATGTAAATATTAAGCTTTAGAGTCAAAATTTTTAAACCATAAGACTCTCTCATTCTTGTTTTAAAGTATACACTGTAACCTGACAATAGCTGTTTATGCAAAAGTCAAATGGATGCATGGAGCCAGCGTTCAAATCCGTAACAAACACAGGGCGTATCCTTCATAAAAAGGCTGATCCAGCTGTTTAACTGGCTGTCCAGTCATCCATTCAATCCATTAAAAAAAAAAAAAAAAACAACCAAAAAAGGTTTCCTTTACTGTTAACAGCATCCCCAGCAAAGTGCAATGTTGTATTGATAGGACCTTGCAGTTTCTCACCTCTGCCAACTAAGGTCTCAGCCTCTAGTTCAGAAGGAACATGAAAAATTACTTTCTTGCAAGCTTCACAGGACAAACTCAGTACCTAGAAAACAAGTTAAGAAATCATGAAAACAAAAAATAATTGCATGGTATTTTGAATAACAACTACAGACATTGAAGCTGCCTTTGATTCATTTGTTTTTTAAGACTAGCCACTGCAATAGCACAGAAAGCTCTCAAGCTAAAAATTCAGGTACTAGCAGCATAGCATGTAAAGTTTCAAACCAGATCTGACTTCTGCTCCTGGATCTGTCCATGGCTTGTGTTTTTTCTACTAAAAATCACAGTAGCACTGACATTAACAGAAGTTCCCTCTAACTAGAAGATGTCAGCTAAACAATTACTTCAGTAGTGAGAAGATAAAATACAGCTTGGCTGTGCGCTCCCTCCAAGAGCATTCTTCGCCGATTTAGATCCAAGGTCCCCAAGTATTAAAAAACAATCCATTAACACGCAGTTCAGTAGAACTGTGGTGATGCTTAACATTAAAGGGACAAGTATCTTATTAAAACCACATGACGACACCTGCACTTACATATCACTATGCATCTTCAAAGTACGTTCTCAACAAACTAATTAAATCTAGCTTCAGCAATTAGATATGACATAAATAAAATGCTGTGTATCACATCAGTCCACTCCCATATAACCAGTTACAAAATGGGGTCCTCCTCAAAATTCAAATGAATAGTAGATAACCAGACCTTTTTATAAAAAGAATCATAAAGAGGTACAGACCTTCCTCAGCAGAGCAATGTAGTCCTATCCTCAGATTATATATATATATATATAATGTGTACATATATATCTGTGTGTATATATATCTTGCCTAATTTCTATCCAGATGTTTAAAACTGTAATCCAAAAATCACACAGCCAATTAAACAAAGAAACAGCAAAATGTAAATAAATGCATTTACCCTTTTAAGTATATTTATTCCTTCAGGATGAAAGTCTAGCAAAAAGGAAAGTAATTTTTATTTTGCACCCTTTAGGATTAAAGGTACATAAAAGTAAACAGCTAATGGAAGTTCTGAAAATGACTTGTGATTCTTATTTATAAAATAATTAAATAAAGATACTTTAAGATCTTTAAGACATTAGGAACCTTCAGAAAAGCTATGATCAGCTAAAAAGTGAAGCTGAAATGTGGAATTTAATCGTTGCATTAAAGTAATTTAAATGTGGTGTCTGCATCATAAAAGCTCTTTATACTGTTCCTTATATATATATATACACACACAGAGAGATATAAAAATACTTAAAACAATTTAAACATTCCGGCTTATGTATTAGTGGGCGCTTTCCTTATTAACAGATACTTACTAAAACACTCTCCCCTGACAAATGTTGTATTGATTTTTAAGTTATTAAATCACACCATCTTAATACATTGTTCTATTTTATTTTAAGTATCAATGACATCTAATTTTGAAATACTAATGCCAAGTTAGTTTGGTGTCAGCACGAAGAACTATTGAGGAGTTAATCAAATGTAAATGGTAGCTATTTGTGAATACCAAGATACAAGGAAACCCCAGATAAAAATAAGCCATGTTGTCCTTTCACTTTACACAAATAAGTCACGTAAGGAATTTTGGGGGTTTGGGTGTTGGGTTTTTTACTCGATAGATGAATTTACTTTTTTTTTTTTCATTATATGTCTGAGTAAACTCGCTTGGGTTTCATTATTACCAGCCTGGCAAAAGCAGGCATGCATAGTGTCTGGAACAGTAACACTTTCATTAAAATGTACATATATAATTAATATAAAAATAATAAATTCAGTGCTTCGACACTACCGAGTATTCTTCTTTCGGGCTCAA
Organism: Lathamus discolor; assembly: GCF_037157495.1. Taxonomy (NCBI): domain Eukaryota; kingdom Metazoa; phylum Chordata; class Aves; order Psittaciformes; family Psittacidae; genus Lathamus; species Lathamus discolor. Next base: position 115,056,676 of record NC_088885.1, read on the forward strand.
ACGATCAGAAACGTTCTTTTGTGTTAATGCAATGATAATGGGAAAGAAAGGGGGTAAGAAACAGAAGACAAATCACTTTCATTCATTAAAAAGAAAAAAAAACATAAAGAGAGAGCGATCTCCCCGCTCTCCCCGACAACTGCCTTTCCGTAGCTGATAATAATCTACAAATACTGTAAACTGAAGGTGAAGGAAATGGCTGAAATTGTTCAACGCAGAGCCAACTCTTCCACGGGAGCTTAACGCTCTCTGCACTACAACGCACGACACTTCCCACAGAACGGGACAGCCGCAGGTGGGGGGGGGGGGAGGGCGCAGAAAGGGGAGATCTAAATAAAATTAACTGCGGTTTCATTTTTTCCTACGAATGACCAGAAGTATCAGAAGTATCATTAGCGACAAGACTGTGCGTCCACCGCGCAACCTCACGGCAAAACCCTCAACCAAAAGCCGCTCTACCACCAGTCCGAAAGCTAACTGAACCATCAACTGGTTTTCTCCCTCCGCCGAAGCTTACCCCGACACGCCGGCTGCGGCACCCCGAGATGCCGCGCAGCCACCACGCTCCCCTACGCGGGCGCCCGCACCGGAGCGCGCCCTCCGCAAGGACCCCGCCGAGGGGAAAGCTTATTGGGAATAAAGATCAACCCGCTATGGTTTCGCGGTGAAACAAAGTAACACAGCGAAGGAAAAGCGTCGCTGCACACCCCAAGTGCGTTACCGGACTCCGCGCCCGAGCACCCCCGCTCCTTTCTCCCCTACGCCCACCACTCACTCCCTTCTTCCCTCACTCACCAGGAGGCCGAGGACGAGGCGGGGGACTGCAGGGGCCATAGCGCTCGGGGGAAGGTGGCAGCCGCCGCCGTCGGTGCTGCCACGGCGGGCGGGCGGACAAGCGAGTGCGCGGTGCCGGCGCAGGCGGCGTGTCTCGGCAGCGGGCCGTCTCCCTCTGTCCCCTCCCGTCTGCCAAAGGAGCCGGCCGGTGGGGAGGGTGGGACCGCGCGCAGCAGCAGCGGCGACTTTAATTACGTTCTTTTTTTTTTCCCCCCTCTTTAGGGTAATGCCTGTCCCGGGCACAGCGCTGGAACACCCCGCCCGCCCCGCCTCGCTCTGCCCTGCCCTTCTCTGTCCTGCCCTGCCCGCCCACCTTCGCGGCGAGTCAATGGCCCTCCCTTTCGCTCCCCTCGCTGTCCTGTCCCGGCGCCGATTGAGAGCGGAGCGACGCTCAGGGGAAGGCGGGGAGGCACAGCCCCCCCCGCGGCCCGCCTGCCCCAACGCTGTCGCCCTCCCGGGTCTGCGCAGGGTCCGTTCCGTCGGGGCGGTGTCAGCCCCCGACCGCCATAGCGCACGCCCGGCCGGGGTGGGACGGAGGGGATGCGCCGGGCGGGTTGGAGGAGTGCGGGTGGTTGCTGGGAGCTGGGTTCCTGGGTTACTTCGACTTTTGGGGCAGATTTGTTTTTTTGGGGAGGGTTGTTTGGGCTCAGGCCGCGTGTGCTCAGCAGGGTTTCGGAGTGGCTTTGAGTGAATAGCAGAGATAATAAAGTTAGAAATGCAATTGCACAGGCAGGAGGTGAGCTTTCGGAGGAAACGCCCTGCAACTGAAGACCTTTCAGCCTGAGTGGGGCATGGCATTTCTGTTGCAAGCCAGTCGGTGCTGAGATTTTTTATTTCGTGCTTTGCTTCAGAAACAATACTGATTTGCAACTTTTTTAATCTGTCAGTCGAAAAGAAGATCAAGTGGATTGGTAAATACATTTCAATATTGATGTTCAAATGCACAATTAAGAGGCAAAAAAAAAAAAAAAAAAGAAAAAGAAAACCAAAAAACCTTCCCGTTTCTCAGTATTTCAACATAATAAGGGGCATCAATGACAATGCTGTGTCTGAAAACAAAGACCTTCACTTCTTGAGGTTACCAACACCGCTAGTGGCAAGAAGATAGGGAGAGGTGTAACTATCAGGCAATTGCAGTGGGACACTTGCACATCTGTGTGGGCATAAGAAATGATGGAATGGCTGAAACCACAGTCATGCTCCCCTCTAGACGTGTGGGCAGTCTGTAAAGGTTTGTGCTCAATGGATTAGTTACAAGTGCATCCAGGGCGTGGTGTGCTGGGAAAGCAAGAGGTAGATTGAAACTGTTCCTTGGGCATAGGGCACTGCGATAACCTGTGGTAACCTGTGATAATGCTCACAACTGTACGCTGCAGTACACTGTGGGACATTGGCGTTGCAGACTGACTCTGCTGATAGTTGCAGCATAAACACAAAACATTGTCCAAACTCACATTGTGATCATACAGACTAAACGGAAGCAAAGGAAAAATGGGTGCAGTTTTTCTTTTTTTGCTGTTGTTTGAACTGGTAAAGCCTGATTTGTCACAAGAAGCAGCCTCCTGTTCTTGGCCTTCAGTCATCTTCACCTCTCATGTCCCGCTCAGGTGTTCATATAAGCGCATGACAAAAGCCCGCAGTGCCCTGCAGTCCCAGCATCTGTACTCAACCTGTCACTTCGCCACAGTGGGTTTCACAGTTAAAGTAGTAAGCATGGAGCCTAATTTCTAAATGTTTTAATTCATTATGCTCCGTTCAAGCAGTTGTAGACATAGGAAGGGAATGAATTTGTCAGGACCTGCAATAATTTCCAGAAGTAATAACCCAGAATGCTAACCTTGTGGTCAGAACTTCATTTTTTGAGCTTTTTAATTCTTTGCTTAGTGTCGGTGTGGGATAAACCCACATCTGTCAGAATAGGTGCCTAGACTTGGTTGACCCAGACTCTCTATTCCAAAGCCCTAATTAACAGTCTTAAAACTCTGGCCTGGCTTCGTACCACTGTGTTTTCCTCCTCCTACATGATGTTCAGTATTTGCAGTAGCACACTGAACCCCTACACTGAATGTGAAGCTTCTTGTATGGTTGTGAGAATTTCAGGAGTTCAAGGGGGACCCAGGTAAATACTGGCAGGAAGGATACATGGAGGAATAACAGCAGGATGGGGTCATGGTGTCCTCAGCCCAAGGCTATCTGAAGTGACAGCCTTGTTCTGATATTTCCTGGTCATTGGCTTACGGCCACAGCAGAAGAAAGCACACTGGGCTGGACAGGCCATTGGGTATGACAGAACATGGTTGGTCGCTCATGTGCTCCTGTGCTTCCATGAGCTTCTCCCAGAAAATGTGGGGCCTTTCTTAGTGTCAGTAGCATCAAAGTTGCTCTGCTGTTCAGAAATCCAGTTGGAAATTCCACCAGAGTGAGTAAATGCCTTTCCACCACAGCACTTTTATTTAAGAGTCATTCATGCCTTCTTCATCACCAGGAAGCATTTGTACAGCAGACAGGTATTTGAAAATGGGCTGGCCTGCCCATCGGAAGAGTTAGGTTGTGTAACTGCAGTAAATCCCTGCCCTGTGTGTTCTGTCCGTGAGCTTGTGGACACATTTCAAGGCTTTTGTTTGAATGTGAGGAATCTCCCATAGCTGGAGCTCTTCATTAACTCTCATCCTTTTTAGTGCTTTTGACCTCGGTTATGCATGGATATGCTTATATTTAAGGCTCCTGTGAGTGCATTCTTAGGGCTAGAGTCTTATTCCTTAATAAGAATGTGAGGAGAAAAGCAATCTTTTGTTTCATGCTACTGTTAGCACAGAGACCCTACAAATGCCCACGAAAGAGTCACATTGTTGCAGAATGAATCCTCCAACAGTGTTAACTCAAACTTTGATGGCATTATGCATGGCAGACTTGAAAAAAGAAATAATTACAAATAAAGTTGCTTGTAACTTGGATTCCACCTAATATATGGGATTATTAAAGAGTAGGATCAGCTAGCATGTGAATACTTAGGAAATATTGGAGAATTAGCATGACTTTTGTATAGGGAAATTATATCTCACAAATCACCAGCAGTTCAATGCTGGACCCAATGAGCATATTGCTAAGTTTCACCTAATCAGTGCTGGAGAATTCAGAAAGTTTGATAAAGCCCATCACCAAAAAAATCCCAGTGAAAATTGCAATAGGAGGAGAGGTTTTACTGTGATCACTGATTGTTTAAAATGAGGAAAAGAAGAATCACAGAAGTTGTGCTGTAGGGAAGGCTGACAGCTGGAACCTGTCCATAAAAGATGTGGGAAAGAAAATTAAGAGTAGCACAGTAACAGTGGAGAAACAGTCATATTCATGACAGCCAAATCTAGGACTGACTGCTCAAAGTTACACAAGAATATTACTATCTTGAGTGAACAGGTGATAAATTGATAACTGAAATTTTCAATTAATATAGTAATAGAAAGTTTAACTGAAGTGAAAAGAACAGAATGACAGGGTCTAGCCTTGCAGTTACGTTGCTGAAAATAGATTTGGGATACTTCTCTGTGAGTATAGTGAACTCAGTGACCAATGTCTATTAAAGGGAAATAAACCAGCAGTAATTATTTGGAAATAAGCAATATAAACCTCTTTATGTTTAATTTTATATATTCTCTGTAACCACAGGTTCATCGTGTTATTAAAACCAGCTCGCAATTCTGGTAAGCCATTTCATAAAAGGAGTAGTAGAAATAAAAACAGTACAAAAAAAAGCAAAGGAAAGATTGTGAAGAATAAGTGGAGCAGGATTCTTGAGCCTGGAAAAAAGAGGTGGTGTGGTAGCATCTACAGTATCAGTAATGATACAGAGAAGGTGAGCTGGGAAGTACTGCTTACTGTTTCTCATAATCCAACTATCAGAATAAATACACCATGGATATTAAAAGCAGTATGACCTTTGGTTCTGAAAGTTGTAAAATGCTTATTATTGGAAGCTGACAGGGTATATGGCAGGAAGGTATATTCAATTTCTTCTAATTTCTACTCTTTCTGTAATGTCAGCTACTTTCTACTGCTAAGGGCAGCAGACTATTGAGCTGGAAGAGCAAACCAGTTCTACTCCGAACTGCCTAAGGAACATCTAGTTCCTTAAGTTCCTTAGGCAGTTCAGATTACCTTCCTAGCCGGCTGTGCTCAACTCCTCACAGCACGTAGAACAATATAATGCCAACAAAGGACTGGGAAAACATGGAGGCCACTTTCCCCTGTGCAGCAGGATGGTGCAACCATTGCTAGTCAAGTAACTGAGAACCTGTAGCCAGATGTTTACGTTGGAAGCATCCTTGGATGTGAAATTTGCTTCCTTGGTAGGCCACTTTAGAAGACAGAGGCCCAGCACATGTTTTGACCAGGGGCTTCTGTTACTCTACATTGTTAATAAAATGTGTTAAATATTCTTAATTTAGGTCAGGCATGCTAATTACCTTAAGAGTGCCTGAACAATAAACAATAATGACTCTGAGAAACTAATTAGCTTTGAAAATTTGGCTTTCTTAATCATCAAAGAAGATGGGGTAAAGCTCATCTTTAATTTAGAAAATAATTATTATCAGTGGTCTGAGGCTTTACACATTACTCATTCCCACACGAGGGTTGGATTGAATAAGACTCCAGAGCCTATAACCTCATGCTTTTGCACTTGTCTTTTTCTCATAATGAAATGAAAGCATACTCTGAAATTTAAGATTAAATCTCTGATTTTGAAATTGTTTTCATTTAAATGTTTGTCTAAATTTTAAGTTATATCAGTTTTACATCACAGAATGATTAAACATATGTTCTCTACTGAAGCTAGCTTTTCTTGTTTGTGCTTAGCAATTCTCATTATTATTATTTGTGTATAAAACCCACTATTTGCCTAGCAAAAGATGGACGTTTCATGATCTGAGTGTACCTGTTGTCACAGCAGAACTTGATTTTCATGTGCTTTTTTGGAACTGGGAAATAATCAGGTATTTCATTGTGCTATTTCAAACAAATGCTTGATAATTTTTCTTTGCCATTTAAATATATATATATATACCTCCAGATCTTTATATAAAAATATATTTTTAGAAGTTGATGCATTTCATTAAATAGTTTTTTGGTTTAATAAAATAAATACAGATAACTAATGTTTACACTAAATCAAAATAATTTATTTGACATTTCATGGGCCTATTTAACACTTGGATAAAAAAAAAAAAGTCTCTCCAGGTGAAATGCCAGGAAAATAGTGGCTGCCATGTCAGTTTTTTTGGAGGTGATGGACCTGAGTATTCTACCTTTAAGTGACAGTGAAAGAAATATTGAAGTTTTTCTTGCCAGGCTAAAACCAAAAACCAAAGGAAAAAAAGAGCTCATATTAAAAATAGCTTCTTCAAAATTAGATCAAAACCGTGTCCAAAACAAAGGAATTTAAAAAGAGGTGGTTCATGATGAAGTGTCATAAACTAGCATAATGCAAAAAAATCAGCAGGAGTCAAAATATGTCTTGTAAATAAGAAACTCAGTGCAGCTTTTTGTGTGTGTTTAACAAGTTTCTCTAAATGCTGCTTGTTCCTCTTTTGTTTTGATATGACAAATGACAGAGAAAAATCTACCATGGGTGATACGATCAAGACAGTCAAATAGTAGCTATGATAAGAACTAATGGTGTTTATAACCAACTAGTCTTTACTATTACCCAAATATAAGTATTTGTTTCCTAGAAGTGTACACGCTTGGTCCTGAATTACAGGAAGAAACATAAACAGCTTTTAATGCAGAAATGCCCCTCACAGTAAAAGTCACTGTTGTTTCAAAGAAAATCCTGTTATTAATAAGGGGCATTTGGAAAGCAAGTGGAATCTTAAGAATTATTAGGGAAGGAAGAGAGGATGCAAAATAGAAAACACAATCATGCCACTGTGTAAAGCCATGGATTTACACTTTGAATACTGCATGCTGGTCCAGTCATTTCTGCTTATGGGAGGCAGAGAAGCTATCAAGAATGGAAATAAAAATGAGTGTTTTTCATATAATGAAGCTAAATGCAGTATCAGAAATGTAAGACACTAGGTGGAAGGTCAGATTTTTGAGAAAAAGGATTATGACAGAGTTGCAATGTAACAAGTGACATATAGAGAATAATAGGGAATGTTTAGTCACAGTTTCTTGCAAGCTGAGAATTTAGGTATCAAATGAAATGATCAGACAATAGGTATAAATCAAATAAACGCAGTCACTTTTATTTGTATGGTAAATAATCCACTCAGTGCTATCATATTATGGAGGACAGAAGTATATATATGTCAGAAAAATGGTAAACTAAAAATAAAACATGGTGTGTTCATTTGTGTTTGCTAGAGACAAACTAAACTATTGGCTGTGGAAGTCCCTAATGACTGATTGGCAGAGTTGGAGAGCATACATGGAAAAGACCATGCCATACATGCTTTTCTTCACCTGCTTTCCCCCCTAAACATCAGTTACAATCTTCTGTAAGAGACTGGATTAATATAATGGACCTATAATAGGCTGTGGTAAAGCAGTTTAATTTTATTCTGCTCTCATAAAGTCTGCCAAATTTTCCTAGAGATCTAGCAGAGTTGAGGGTTCTAAGCGATATGAGACAAATGTGATTTCTTGCCTTGTAAAAGGTCGTAGGGCCTATTTAAAGTTGGATTTAGTTCTGTATCATGCTTTATTTCCTATTTTCTTACTTTTATATTGAGCAAATTATTAGAGTAATATGTCTAAATGAGAAAAAAAAACATTGAAAATAGCTTGCTTAATACTTTTAAACAGGAAGTATTTGTTCTGCACAGCTTTATTTTGTCTTACATCAAGGATGCATAATAAAATTGCATAGGAGGGGCAGATATGGGAGTTACTTGAGTATTATTCATCAAATATTTTTTTCCTGTACTAGCTTTGCTAATCCTATGACTCCTTTTTACTCATGTCATGTATCAGAACTGAACCTATCCGTATTCCTTGCACATAAGAGAACAATTAGGTAGAAATCTCTTGAAGAGGTTATTTTAAAAAGAACAAAAGCACTCCCCTAACACATTGGAGGGTTTTTATAATCTGTGTAACAGAGTTCAATATGGGATAGAAAACTCATTGAAACTATGAAAGAAGTAGTCCAAATTATGGGAAATTTTAGATTTCCTAGACACAGGATTGACAAAAAAAAACAACTTACAAGTTACAGTAGTAATCAATCATACCATGATAACAGTTAAATACCGGACAGATTTCTTTACTGATTGAAAGAATGTAACTGCCATGTTACATTCACTTTAAAAATATGAATCTTAACATTAATCTTAATTTAGAGGGGAGACTGAGTATTGTGAAAAGTTGTCTGAGAAAGTAAACTTGGAATGGATGACCTCAGATAGATTCAAAACTGCCACAGTAAGTTCAAATGCAGGTTGATAAACAGGTTGGTAATAATTAAAGTTTCAGATTTCAGGAGACCAAATTTTGAGGCTGTAAAGCAACTAAGAGGCACCCATGGACTGAAATGTGAAAAAGAATCACATGAAGATAAGATTTCCATAGTCTGGGCTTGAGTGTAAAGCAGGAGTAGTACGTGGATAGGGTAGAACCATGGACCTAGCTGGACCAATAAACACCTATGTACAAGACATCATAAGAAATCAGGGAATTTACTGAAATGGGAAGGTTATTGATCTGTTGGTCAAAAAGTAGAAAAATACAGTGAATTGTATGAATGGCAAAATATCTATCTGAGCTAGATCTTTCAAAGAAACTAAAGGAAATTATGAGGTTTCTAACCACACTACTATAGCGATAATATGAATAGGGCAAATGTGGCCATATCCTCAGGATCAGGTGGAGAAAAAGAGACAGCGAGTGTCACAGATCTTAATGCTTTGCCCCAGTTTTAATAGAAGAAATTATATATACAATTACGAAAATATTATCTAACAAGGATAGGAAACTGAATGATCACATCTATGGTGGACACAAAAATAAGCATGTATTGTGTGAAATCTGAACAGCCTGGGTAATATCCCGTAACAGTGATTTTTAAGGAACCTGCAGTTTTGGGAATGGTACTTTATTTATTTGCATTAGAGTAAATATGATAGATATAAATATGATAGATATATCTGAAAAGGAAAAGTGGGATATCCAACAGAATTCTTCATTTATCCTTAACACACTATGCTGTAGCAAATTCTGAAAGGAAGACTAACCAAAACTATGTGGTTTTAAAAAGATAAATTCAATATGATTTTGGCAAAAGTAGATTGTGTCATGTTATAGTATTCTTTTATATCCTTCAGCTGGGATCAGTGAGGTCAATTTAATAATCTAGATTTAAGTAAAGCATCAATTCAAAAGAATTAAAATTAATATCAAATGAAATTAAAGTGGGAATTAAAACAAGGACTATGGAAGTATTATCATGATAGCTGAAGGGAAAACTACAAGAAGATACGCTGATAAGAGACTTGCCCAGCTGGATAAAGGCTAGAAATTAAATTTTCCAAGAACCTTGAAAAAAATAAAGCCTTGAAAGCAGTTCTGTTTAACATTGTTATTCATGATACTGCTTTAAAAAATTTAGATTAATATTTGCATTAATAATCCATGGTATGGATGATGACAGTGTTGATAGCAGCAGATGGGTCACACATTGTGAACTGGAATTAGAGAAATAGGATAAAAGAGCATAGTAGAAAGCAATACACATTGTAACTCAATAATTTCCACTCTAAACAGAAGGCTTATCAGCTGGAGTTGGCACTTGAAGACGGGGAACTGTAATTACTGGCAGATCACAGGACACTATCCTGTCTAGAATGAGAGGGAGTCATTTTAAGATCACAAAAATTATTTTCAGTAAAAACTGAGGAATTTTAGCATTAGTGGCAGTTCAAGTTTTTACCATCCATGTTGTCCTCCTTTCCCTTAGCTTTTATTGCTGAGCAGACATCACAGAATAATAGAATCACAGAATACTTAGGGTTGGAAAGAACCTTAAGATCATCTAGTTCCAGCTCCGCTGCCATGGGCAGGGACACCTCACACTAAGCCATGTCACCCAAGGCTCTGTCCAGCCTAGCCTTGAACACCGCTAGGGATGGAGCAGTCACAACTTCCTTGGGCAGCCCATTCTAGTGCCTCACCACCCTTACAGAAAAGAGCTTCCTCCTTATATCCAATCTAAACTTCCCCTGTTTAAGTTTTAACCTCTTACCCCTTGTCCTATCACTACAGTCCCTAATGTCCCTAATAGTCCATCCCCAGTATCCTTATAGTCCCCCTTCAGATACTGGAAGGCTGCTCTGAGGTCTCCACGCAGCCTTCTCTTCTCCAGGCTGAACAGCCCCAACTTTCTCAGCCTGTCTTCATACAGGAGGTGCTCCAGTCCCCTGATCATCCTCATGGCCCTCCTCTGGACTTGTTCCAACAGTTCCGTGTCCTTTTTATGTTGAGAACACCAGAACTGCACACAATACTCCAGGTGAGGTCTCACAAGAGCAGAGTAGAGGGGCAGGATCACCTCCTTCGACCTGCTGGTCACGCTCCTTTCGATGCAGCCCAGGATACGGTTGGCTTTCTGGGCTGCAAGTGCACACTCAAGCCAGCTCATGTTCATTTTCTCATCAACCAACACCCCCAAGTCCTTTTTTGCAGGGCTGCTCTGAATCTCTTCTTTGCCCAACCTGTAGCTGTGCCTGGGATTGCCCCGACCCAGGTGTAGGACCTTGCACTTGGCATGGTTGAATTTCATGAGGTTGGCATCAGCCCACCTCACAAGCATGTTGAGGTCCCTCTGGATGGCATCCCTTCCCTCCAGCATATCAACCAAACCACACAGCTTGGTGTCATCAGAAAACTTGCTAAGGGCGCACTCAATCCCACTGTCCATGTCACCAACGAAGATGTTGAACAAGACCAGTCCCAACAGCAATCCCTGAGAGACACCACTACTTGTTACTAGTCTCCAGCTGGACATTGAGCCATTGACCACAACTCTTTGTGTGCGGCCATCCAGCCAGTTCTTTATCCACCAAGTAGCCCACCTATCAAACTGATATCTCTCCAATTTAAAGACAAGGAGGTCATGCTGGACAGTGTCAAATGCTTTGCACAAGTCCAGGTATATGACGTCAACTGCTCTACTGCTGTCCATCAGTTACTTAGCCCCACCATAGAAGGCCACCAAATGTAGTAGGGAATATCCCTTCAGTCAGTTTGGGTCAGTTTTCCTGACTATGTCACCTCGCAAGATCTTGCCCACCTCCAACCTACTGATGAGGGGTTGTTGTTCGGGAGACAGCTTCAATGCTATGGAGCACTGCTCAGCAGTAGCCAAAACATTGGTGTGTTATCAATACCTTTCTAGCTACCAGTACAAGGCACAGCACTATGAGGGCTGCTTTGGGAGAAATTATCTCCATCTCAGCTAGACTCAGTACAGTAATCAATATTAATTCCAGAAAAATCCATTTGAAACTGTAGTTCATCTACCCTTCCTTGCTTATCCACTGGGGGACATCACAGGGATCTGACATTTGTTATAAAAAGTTTAGGTTTTTAGCAAAAAGCTATGTCTTGGGGCATGTTCTCGACCTGGAGAGAGAAGAAATGTTTCTTTGGCCTCTGGTACAAGAAGAGCATGAAATATTCTGCAATGATCCAGCCTAAAGAAATAAAATATTAGGCTTTCTAGAAAAAGATGCAAAAATAAAGAAGGAATTCCAAAGCAACGACTTCTACTGGGATCTGAGGGAAAACTACTTTCTGATCCTAAGTCTAATCATTGATGATATTTTCTCCATGACTTTTACAAGTCTTTGATACCTTCCAAACTTTAATGTAAGAGAATAAAAATTCCCCTGGAATCTTAACAGTTCATCAAAACTTGTAAAAATTCCTTCCTGTCTTATACACAAGTTAAGAGAACCCATGATCCATGGGATAAACAGATTTCAATAAAAGACACTGCAACAAATATTGCCAGCATATTAAAGCAAGTATGAGTCTGTAAAACACTTCATAAATTTTATAAGCATGATATTTAAACAATGAAGGTTTCTTATGTATTTTATTACATTTGAAAAGCACCTACAGGGTTTTACTCTCTTAACAGTGACAGACCTTATACCTCCAATGCCTTTCATGATTAGGCCTAAAAATCTCTCCATCTCAGATGACTATCCAGGTGAATTTTAAAGAATAATCATATCTAAATCTTCCACTTTCATAGCTTAAATAGACCTTTTAACTTTCTGAAATACATTCTGTTATTATTACATTAGCCTGTCTCTGTTTCTGTTCAAATTTATATTCTTTTCTAATAATGTCTGAAGGGTTACACATAGAGAACAAAATATCTTTGAAGAATACACAGCTTTGCTTTGGACCAAAAATAAATTTTTGCATACTTTTGATTACTTTGAGTTGACCATGTATTATGTATGTCAGATAATTATAACAATATACATATAAAATCTGATGTTGATATTTTTCCACTTTAATGAGTAGATACCACCTTCTATTTATTGTTGAAGTTTCAGGGTCTTCGAAATGTCATCATCCATGTGGAGGTGTAGTAAAAATCACAGAGTTTCACTCTTGGAGTTCAACTGTAACATTTATTTGGCAAAAAACAGTGATACAATAGAGGAAGTTTGAGTTTCCTTAGCTCCCAAAGCCACAGAAAGTCAAGCTTTAATATAACTGATTTAGGAGACATTTGGGACAGGGGACTTGAACAGTGTGAATGTAACACTACCACGTCATAGAAGTATTGCTATGCTGATCTGTGAAATGATCCTGCTGATTGTCCTTAACAACTATTCTACACTGACCAAGCCTTATTCCTGACTTTTGTTCCTTCTTTCCCTCTCACTCCCTCCCCTTCCCTTTTGCCTTCTTGTTGGTTTGCTGGTGGTACTAGATCAGAGAGTGAATCCTCTCAACTCACTAATAAGCTATAATTTGTCATTTGTCTTGCATTCATGACACTATATTTATTCTGGACTTACTTAAACATTTATTAAATTCCCCATCATAAAGAATACAGATTGTATTCTTCTGTCATGTAGCGTGGTGCAATTTCCTAGACCTTAATTTTTGCACTGCTGAAAACTCAGGAAATTTAAGAAGAGAATCTGACATAAGCTTTCTTTGGTTCTGCAAAAATAAAGTTGATAATACTTTTTAGGAGTTAATCTCTATGCACACAGCATCTGAATATTGAAATTGTCCCTTAAGCTTAGCAAATATTTGCAAATACGTAGACATAGAATATACAATTAACAGTGTATTATTAAGGATGCTTTTAGAATATGTATTACTATAGAATAATTTCCAGTTGAGGCAAAACAGTAAATAATTTTTAACAGAAAATATTGGTTTACTAACAGACTTTTTATGATGCTTTTGCTTTGATTATACTCTATGTAGCAATGTAATAACTGATGCAGTAGCAATAAAAGGAAGATAATAGAATAGCAATATTGTGGTGTGGATAGACAGAGTATAACAAAGGGTAAGAAGATGAATATTAAGGACCTAAATCTAAACGTCTATTTTAATAATACAGAGTTCTCATCAAATATGTGAGACAACTATTATCAAAGTAATGAAAGAACCTTGATGGAACACAGCAAAAGGCAAAAGTGGCAGTCTGACATTGAAAGCTTGCCAGAGCAATTGTTGTTTAATTAATGAATCAAACACAATTTGTTCAGGTAAATGAGGTACTGAAGTTCAAAGTTGCATGTTATTATTTTCCTGGTAAAAGATTTGGCTAAGTTCCTAATAAATTAGTCTATCTTTCAGACTGGTTTCTGTTGAAGACAGAGCTATAATCTATGTGCATATCATTGAACTGTAGACATGGTCCTCTGTTCTCTTTCCTAAAGCATCGGATGAAGACCTTTTGTGGAAGGTTAACTTTCCTTCCACAAAGAAGAGGAACTTTGTAAGAGAAATGTCAGTATTTTATGTATGTCAGTAATATAAGGAAAAGCTCTGCAATTGCTAGTGAGAAAAAAAGCCAGAATGAAAAGGAGTCAAAACTATTCGTGATTCTATGTGCAACTGCAGAATGACCCAAGAATGTTTTTCCTCTCTTTTTCTGTGTAAATTCATTATTCAGGTAATCTGATTATTTAAACAGAATCACAGAGTTAATTTAACAAACGAGAGTGTGAATATAACAAATGCAAGTATGTTCTCACACTTTAATTTTCTCATCATCAAGAAGAAAATCTATTTAATACTGTAGAGAAAATAGTAATTTGGCAGCATTTATATACTGGAGCATGTCGGAAAAATAAAATTTTATTACAGACACAAGGAAGAAAGTAGAATGATTAAACAGGTTTTGAAAATATTACTACATCTGGTACTAGTTTTGTAGCTATATTGCTTTGTAATTCTATTGCTGCATCTTGTACTGCTACATCTAGACTGTTTCCTTGCCCTGCTGGATACAGATATCCTAAGGATGGGTATCTATCGGTGTGTAGAGAAAGGTATGCAAATAGTATAAAGAAAGTGAAAAATGTGTTGCAGAAGTGTGATGTTTCAGCTAATGAATGGCATACATTAAACTAGCCTTGAGACTCTAAATATAGTCATTTGCATTGGTAACCGAAAAAAGGCCTTTCATTTGGTAGCTATGCGTAGACACTTTTCATTCTGTTACATTCATTGTGGAATCTGGCTTTCTCACATACAGGTGAAAGTAGCAAACGGAGATGTTGGCAGTGAAATGTTTTACAGCATTTCATCTTTTGTTAGAAGAAAGAAGTAAATCCCAAGATTCCTGTGGCTTCTCTTGACTGGTACTTGGAAATCTGTACAACTCGAACATATTTCTTCATTTTCCTCTCACATAAATATTTGCATTCAAAACAGTTTCCTACAACATGCTTCTACAGTGTTCTTGAAAATACGCTCCTACTGGGAACAGCATAAATCCCAAGTAATTACTTTTATTTATCTTTTTTTTTTTTTTTTTAAGTAGTAAAATATGCAGATACAAAGGATTTCTGAGCGCTACAACATTTGGAAAGGTGTCTGTGCAGGGAATTGGAAATCATGAAAAGGAAGTAGCATTTCCTGTGAGTGAGGAAACAGATAATTGTTTAGCAGAAGGAGAAGAAAAAGGAGGGAACAGGAAGTTTTGAAACCCAAATTCCAATGTTCTGCTACTGAAATCCAGAATAAAACTGTAGATGCAACTTTTATTTCACAAAAACAGTTTTGACATACTACAGAATGTTTTTTGTTTTCTAACCAATTTTTCCTTTAGATCGTACACATTTCCGTAAATGTGTTCATGTTACTATCATTAGGCCAATTCAATTCATACAAATAGGAATGTAGGTGAAATGCCAATGGCCAATTTGCTTTAATCAAATGGCAACTGGAACTTCAGTGGGTACAATTAAGTGACACAGTGGTACCAATACAGTTGGGAGCTTGAAATACTTGAAGCCGGTACTTTGGCTGTCTTACTACTACTATTGTGTATGCATCTAGAATTGCTACCAAAAATATGAAAAGGGTTTGTAAAAGTTTGTGTTTCAGTAAATACAGGATGAAATTATTAGGGCTTTCTGAAGGTATTGATTAGATGATGAGCACTCTCTTTATCTCTGTTCAAAGGTATAGATTCATGATCGAACAAACTCATATATCAGTGTGACAAGTTCTAGAGGAAGGTGTTTCAAAAGCTTTTATTTTTATATGCTCTAGAATTAATTCCATGAAATAAATAGAAAAAATAAAAAACTAAAAAAAAACCCACAAAAACCAACTTGCTTTACTCTCTACTATGTGAAAGTTTCATTTGGTGTTCTGAAATTGTTTTAAGAGAAAGTTTATTCTTTGCAGTCACTAGGGCTAGTACACTATCCACAACATACACAGAAATTGTATACCTGACCAGATGATTCTTCTAAGTGAAAACTTCCTACTTAGATTGTTTACATTGGATTCTTCTCAGGTTTCTGTGGCCAGTAAAGAATAAAAATAATTAAAATATTTAGGGATTACTTCATTTCAAACAAAACATACTGTTTACATTGTTGATTTAAGAAAAGCAGGAAGATAATGTATCTTTTGGGGGGTTCTTAATCTTGACTTGAATGATTTGATGTTAGGTATAACCAGTAAAATCTGTACTTTAAGAACTAATACAAGTCTTTAAGATTATTTCTTGTGAGACCTCACCTGGAGTATTGCGTGCAGTTCTGGTGTCCTCAACATAAAAGGGACATGGAACTGCTGGAACAAGTCTAGAGGAGGGCCACGAGGATGATCAGGGGACTGGAGCACCTCCCGTATGAAGACAGGCTGAGGAAGTTCAGCCTGGAGAAGAGAAGGCTGCGTGGAGACCTCATAGCAGCCTTCCAGTACCTGAAGGGGGCCTATAGGGGTGCTGAGGAGGGACTCTTTGTCAGGGACTGTAGTGACAGGACAAGGGGTAACGGTTTAAAACTTAAACAGGGGAAGTTTAGATTGGATATAAGGAGGAAGCTCTTTCCTGTTAGGGTGGTGAGACACTGGAATCGGTTGCCCAGGGAGGTTGTGAGTGCTCCATCCCTGGCAGTGTTCAAGGCCAGGTTGGATGAAGCCTTGTGTTGGATGGTTTAGTGAGAGGTGTCCCTGTCCATGGCAGGGGGGTTGGAACTAGATGATCTTGAGGTCCTTTCCAACCCTAACCATTCTATGATTCTATGATTCTATGATTCTTTCTTTGTTTACGTGACTCTTTAGTTGGCTTCAGCATTACAAGGTAGGGTTTGCTTGAATTCGTGCTAGTCATATAGAATAATAGAATCATAGAATAGTTAGGGTTGGAAAGGACCTTAAGATCATCCAGTTCCAACCCCCCTGCCATGGACAGGGACACTTCACACTAAACCATCCCACACAAGGCTTCATCCAACCTGGCCTTGAACACCGCCAGGGATGGAGCACTCACAACTTCCCTGGGCAACCCATTCCAGTGCCTCACCACCCTAACATGAAAGAATTTCTTCCTTAAATCCAATCTAAACTTCCCCTGTTTAAGTTTTAACCTCTTACCCCTTGTCCTATCACTACAGTCCCTAATGTCCCTAATAGTCCATCCCCAGTATCCTTATAGTCCCCCTTCAGATACTGGAAGGCTGCTATGAGGTCTCCACGCAGCCTTCTCTTCTCCAGGCTGAACAGCCCCAACTTTCTCAGCCTGTCTTCATACAGGAGGTGCTCCAGTCCCCTGACCATCCTCATGGCCCTCCTCTGGACTTGTTCCAACAGTTCCGTGTCCTTTTTATGTTGAGAACACCAGAACTGCACACAATACTCCAGGTGAGGTCTCACAAGAGCAGAGTAGAGGGGCAGGATCACCTCCTTCGACCTGCTGGTCACGCTCCTTTCGATGCAGCCCAGGATACGGTTGGCTTTCTGGGCTGCAAGTGCACACTCAAGCCAGCTCATGTTAATTTTCTCATCAACCAACACCCCCAAGTCCTTTTTTGCAGGGCTGCTCTGAATCTCTTCTTTGCCCAACCTGTAGCTGTGCCTGGGATTGCTCCAACATATGTATGTGATCAACACTAGTCCCAAAAGGGATGCCATCTGATAATATGAGATGGAGTTCTATATATCATCTATTCTGCAAGGTCAGCTATGACCTTGATCAAGACCATTGATAAATCCTGCTACAGAAAGATAGAGGAAATGAAAGTGGCTTGTTGAATTGTATTGAAATGTGAAATTCTTTATTTTCATGTACATCTCTGAAACATGCTGACATAGGTATTCATTGTCAATCAAACAATCTTGAAACCTGCATACATTTTTAGATATGTATATAAAGACTTATTATGGTGTGTAACTTATACTGAAGGCCATGTAATATCCTAATAGATTATATGGGTGACTTCACTGGCATTTATGGCATATTGATCTCCTATCAAATTTCACTACACACAGGAATAGATGTGGGATATTTCTTATTCAGCTTGTCTTGGTTTTAAATTACATCTATTCCTAAGTTTTACAAACACTTACTGCACAGCTGAATTAGAGAAGAGCAAAATAGGCAGGTACATAGGGTGGCAAACTTCTGGAACAGTGTAAGACAGCCTGTGTAAGAGACTGAGGAAATGAATGACTGTACAACCCAGTGTACCCACCCTGAACTTGCTGTCCACACAGTTGCCTCCAAAGCACCAGTCCAATCTGTGGTCAACAGCAGTTTTTGGTTTCCTCTTGTAACAGCAGTTGCATCTTGCTCCATTCATCTCTCAGGCTTTGCTCAAAGATCAGCAGCCATTTCTGCCTCTGACAACCCAGCCCAGCTTCACCCTTTCCTCTTTCCCATGGCAGGTGGTCCAGATTTTTGAATCCAATCATCTGGTTAGGGATTTTTTAAAGACAAGTGTGGGAAGAGAAAAAAATGTTTCTGGACCTTTTCTGACACTTTCTACAGCCTCCTGAAACTGCCATGTCCTGTCCCAGACCTCTCTCCAACTTCATAGCCCACAGAGTCACTGAGGTTTTCCAACCCCCAGAATCCACTCAGGCCTTTCCTCTTCCCTCCAGCACAGCTCATGTATCTCACCCCTATCTCATTGCACACAGGTCTCTCTTGAAACCCCCTGAGTCTTCCTACCTCACCAGATTTCCAGTCTCTGACCAAACTCCCAGTTTCCCCTATCCTAACCCACTTGCATTTGAAATGGCCTTTGCCACCACCTAGTTTTGCCTACATTGTTGAGGTGCCTCAAGTCAGTTAAGAGATTAATTTTGAGATACGTGTGCCCTGAAATACGTTAATACCCAGTCTTTATCCTACCATAATTCAGATAAATCATTATCTCAAAACAGCATTCACAGAACTATGATTCATTCATTTTGTTCCGAGTCACCTGAAGTTACCAGAAGCTTTTAACTCTGGTGTGTGTTGGTTTGAAAGACTGGCCAAGAGTCTTTTCTGCTCTTTAGATACTGAAGTCACATTGAGTCATTAATACAACCTCCCAGATTCTCTCATTACTCTATAGGGTGAGATGAGCTTCCTGCAAAAAGGCCTGGTGGTGATGGGATGGATTTTTTGGAGATGCTTCTCTGTTTTCAGTCACTTCTGGCCTTGCTTAGGGGTCATAGCATGTTGCCATATATTAGATGGCATAAAAACAGGTAATTCTGTGTTTGCTTATTTGGGGAAAAAAGCAACACATAAAGTGATATTTAGACTTCTATTTTTGCAATTTGGTAACTTATCACTCTTACTTTCCCTGGCACTTTACATGGAGGCATTTTTCACCCAGCTTTAAAATTCTTTAAAACTTCTGCCTTAATTGCTGTCCTATTATTTGTTCTGGCCCTAATATGATCTTTTTGCACTGTTCTGTTACTTTCTGTAACAATTTCTTCCAGCACTGGAATACCATTATAAAATTAGCAGTGCTATCTGAAGAGAACTGACAATCAATAAAGGCTAGGGAAATTACCCCTGGAGACTTTCAAAGTTTTCTTCAACTTGTACCATATCTTGCGTATAAGAAATAAATTGCATTGAAATAAAATATGTCTATTTGTTGAAAGAACATGCCTAAGCTGCACCCAACAGTGTAATGCTGTGTTCTGTCAGTGTTGATTTACAGAACCACAAAATCACAGAATAACTGAGGTTGGAAAGCACCTCTGGAGATCATTGCTATTTAGAACAGGGTCAGCTGGAGCAGGTTGCTCAGAACACGGTGCAGCTGGAATTTTAGTATCTCCAAGGATGAAGACTCCACAAACTCGCTGGGCAACCTGTGCCAGTGCTTGATTACTCTGATAGTAAAAAAAGTTTTTTCTTTTAAGTGAAATTTCCTGTGTTTCAGTTTCTCATTGTTCCTTGTCATATCACTGAGAACAACCTGGCTCCACTTTATTTCTTCTTGTCACCAGGTCTTTAAACACATCCAGAAGATCCCACCTGAGACTTCTCCAGACTCAAAAGTCACAGCTCACTCACTCTGACCGCATGTCGAATGCCTCAAGATATTAACCATCACTGTGGCCCTTTGCTGGACTCTTTGCCCCTTGTGTCTGCAGCCTGTCAAGGTCTCTCTCGATGGCGGCATAACCCTCGTTGTGTATCAGCTACTCCTCCCAGTTTTGTGTCATCTCCAGACTTTCAGAAGGTACACGCTCTGTTCCATCATCCAGATCAGTAATGAATATGTTTAGCAGTATCAGACTCAGTACTGACCCCTGCAGTACTCCCATAATGCTGGACTTCATGCATCTGGTTGCAACACTTTTGACCCCAGGAGCTGAGCCAGTTTTCAGCCTACCTCAGTGTCCACTTTTCTAGCCCACATAGTGCAATATTTTGTCTGAGGATGTTATGGGAAACAGTGTCATAGGCCTTGGTAAAGTCAAAGCAAACAGCATCCACTGTTTGTTTTCATTGTCCAGTGAGCTAGTCATTTCATCAGGTTGGTCAGACAGGATGTCTCTTATAAATCCATGCTGACTACTCCCAGTCACCTTCTTATCCTTAGTGTATTTGGAAATAGCTTCCAGGATTACATGGTCAATCACATTCCCTGGGATTAAGGTGAGTCTGACCAGCTTGTTCCCTAGATCGTTCTGTGTGGCCTTTTTGAAGATAGGAGTGACATTTGCTTTCTTCCAAGCCTCAGGAACCTCCTGCAATAGCCACAGCTCTTCAGAGATCATTAAGAGTGGCTTTGCAATGTCATCGGCTAGCTCCCTCAGTGCTCTGTTCCATGGATCTGTGTTTGTTCAGTGTGTTTAAACGTTCCCTGACTTGATCCTTCTCCACTGGGGGTAAGCCTTGCTGGCTTCAGACTTTCCTTCTGATGTCAGGGATGTTGGATTGCTGAAGGCAGGTCTTACCAATAAAGACAATGGCAAATAAGGTATCAAGTACCTTGGCTTTTTCATGTCTTAGTGGAGAAAGCACTACTAGATCAGCAAGTGAACACAAGTTTCCAATGCAAGGCATCAACAAAGCAGAGTTACTATGACCCTCAGATATACAGAGATTAGGGGGAAAAAAACCCGATGATTTACATCTGTATCCAAAACTGGTGAGAACAGTACTAGAGCAAAGTACCTGATTCTTATGGTAAAATCAACAGACAAAACCATGCAATTATTATTTGAAAATTGGTAGATACTCTACACTATGAGATGAACATGTTAAATAATAGGGGTGGAGGAGCTGGCGACTCATGCTCCTGAAGATCTCAAACCAAGAGCAGAAAAATTTCAGAATAATAGCTTCTTAAGACCATAAGGATTTGTAAGTATTTATCAAGAAAAAATTACTGGGTCTAGTGGTAGAGGAGTTGACCTGTGATGTAAAAAAAGGTCAAAAGATCAGTTACCAGAACACTTCTTATTTAAATTCTCAGAATATTGAATGGAGATTGACTATTACTGTATGTCATATGACACAGAAGAAACTGAAACTTTTAATGGCGACTAAAGAAGAAGAAATCTTTTTATGCTTTTCATAATTTTAGTCATATATAACAATGCATTCTTTGTGTTGTTGAATAAAACCCCCCATGCAAATCTGCAGGCATTGCTAACACTTATGGCTACATTTAACTGGTGAGTTTGGGTGTCCACAGTGCTTCCCTCAGGCTTGGCCCCGGCTTGCCCAAACAGGGAACTATGTAGCAGCATACTGACATACAAAGGGCTGTCCTCATGCGCAAGGTCCTATTCAGTGCAAACCAGGACACAGAGGAGAAGAGACAGTGGGAAGTTGGGGTGGGTTTGACTTCCATCAGGCTGGGGTTTTCTGCTTGGTGTTGGAGCTCTCCCAAGTCTCACTATACATGCTAGAATATACATAGAATTTTTATACTGCTAAAAGGTGTTTTCAAATTACAAAATTAGTATTTACTTGTTGATGATAGAAGGATATTGATAGTAGAAGGATATTTTAAAATATCCTTAAAATAATCTCATGTTTCACTTCGCATATGACTTTCAGGTTGCTTATATTTGGTCTTTTTTTTTTTCATTCGCTGTATAAATCTCAGAAATATCTGCAAATGTGTGACCAGCTTGAGAAAAAAAAAAAAAAACAAAAAAAAGCAAACAAAAACCAAACAGCACTTTACCTTTCATTAGTAGAGCAAAATTTAAATTTGGAAATGAGTATCACAGTTCCTGGTTGATGTTTTTACGTTAGTGAAGACGGACTGTCGCTGCTGAGATCAATGTCAAGTTCCATAGAATTTTGCTATGATGTTCTGATTTGGTGTCTACAGGAAAGACCCCTTGTAATTTCTATAATGTGTAGGGAACATTTTGGATAAAATTACAACCCCAGAAATATTAATTTAGAATGTTTTCATCGTGACTGCACCCTGCATTAAAGTCTTGACATTTTAGCAGTTCAATACAGCAAGGATTTTTCCTGTAAAATCTCAGTATTATGGCTTGCATTCACAAGAAACGTTAAAACTCTGACAATAACACAGCAATTAACAGATGAAACGTTTGTTTAATTATTGCATTGATTGGATCTTATTGTGTCATGGGAAGAGGAAGCTGACCAGGTCCACCTCATCCACCCTGCGTTAGTGATACATTCATTTAATATCACCACATTAAGTGGCTTATACACACACATACAATTTTCTTTCACTCACTCATGCTCTTTCATGTTATTCAGTTTTACATGCTTTACAAGGATAGGTGTGGTTGTTCCTTTATTTTTCTAATTCCTTTGCCATGTTCTGTTTAAATTATTCCATTTGTAAGCACAGGCAAGTTAATACATGTACGTTAGTTTCGGCACACGTTTAACATTTATTAGTTTAGATGGTTTCTGAGATTGTAAAGGAAGATGGCTGCAAAACCAAAATACTTTCCAGTCTAATTAATTTATACCCTTTCTTGTAATCAGTTTGGTTTATGTATCTTTTTTCTCCTTCATTTGATCTCTGCTTTTGTCTGATACTCAAAAGAATGAGCGTCGTATTTTAAAAAGAAAATAAAACAGTTTTAATTTTCTTCTTTATTGCATTCTTATGAGCAAATGACATTAAGAAGCTTTTATCTTTGGTACGTTATTGCATTGTTGACTACCACAGTATAAAACAGAGCTTTAGCTAATTATGTGAAGATTAAACAGACCTGAGTTCACATTATGTAAGAATATCATATACTGTCCATAATATTACCAGCATATGTATATCTCATTGACATACACAGAGCCAGCAGATAGAGACCTGCATTGTGAGGGTGCACAACTGTATAGTCGGCATGAGCTGCTCATGACAAGACAAACTTCCCTGATTTTCCTCCACCTTAAAACTTGTTCTTGAGTTCTTGTGTGAAGAATTAAACTTTACGTTAGAAGAAAGAGTTGGTCCTTCAGGTTTCAAGTTCTACTGTAGAAGTCCATTTCTGGTGCAACTCAGAATCAGAAATATAGACATAGCAGTCCTGCTTATGGGCCTGACTCTGCTTCTTGAAGTTCTTCATAGAAATTTAAGCATTTGCAATGTAAATGCAAATTAGACTTTGATCTTGGTTTATGACTTTGTGCTCACTTTTTAGAATTCTAAATAAAAATACAAAGATGAAGTCAGCTGCACAAGAGTCCTGTAACACGTTTCTTTCTCATGATAAAATGAGAAAATGGCTTACAGGGTGACACATTTTTCCTAATTTTCCTTTATGGGGAGTTGCAATGAGAATGTGCTAATCAAAATGCATGGAGGAAGAAAGGAAAGAAAATGTAGGTAGGAAATCAATAATATCGAGTTGGATTTTTTAAACCATCCAAACAACTGGTATTAGAAAAGAGGAAAAGAAATAAAAATAACAAATACAAAAGTCAGACATTATTGGCATAGATGGTGGTTTTCAAACATAAAAGTCAGGATCCCTGAAGTGACTTACCAGCATTACTAAGGTATTTTATTCAGTATGTAGAAAATACTTGTCATCACTTATCCACCTGTAAAACCAAGGCTGTATTTACAGTAAAGAAGTTTACAACTTGGACATTTAAGAGCAGAAAAACGATTCTTCCACTTAAACTTACATGAACTGTGTTTCTAATATACGTCTTGATTGGCTATTTTATACTGATTTAGGTATTCTCTATGAAAATAGCCTAATAAGATCTGCTGAGGCACCTGTATCGATGCTGAAATCGAAACCTTGTTGTCACTACCTTAAGAATAGAAATTCTTTCTAACCTCTCAGTTAAATTAATTCATGAATAATTTAAAATGTCATTAAATACCTTGAAACTGGCATTCACTATAGAGTTCATGACATTGGCCTTATTCAGACTCACGGAAACAAAACAGTGGACTCCAACAGCCTCACCAGCTGATGGTCAATGAAGGCCAAGACAACTTATTCAATTGTTGATGTTCATGGTGATTGAATTCCTTGCCTTTATCTCTCATCGTCTTTACTCTCCAGCCCTCCAGTCTTTCCACATCCTTTGTGCTCCACCCAATGGCTTTGGGGAAGTCCTCTTTCATGTTTGCATTCTTCAGGGAACCACCATTCCTCTGAGGCTCTCATTATCCTAGGAAAGGAGGTTGCTACTCAGTATGGCGTACAGTGAGTCAGTGAAACTGTGTTTACGGACTTTGCAAAGATAGCACTTTTTTTTTCCTGTAGGACAACAGTGTGTTCAAGTCAGCCTCCTTCCTCATTTTCTCTCCTCCCAGTCCTCTCCCTTCCCATCCTCAGGGCTTGAAAGGCTGAGCAAGTCATACAGAGCACTGCCTGAAAATTATAAAGAAAATAACTACAGAGGAATTAGAGGAGGGATAACAGTAGTAAAAGAGGAACATGAGGAAGAAACTGAATGGACAGATGGGAAAGAAATTCAGAAAGGAAAGGAAAAAAATTAATGAGTAAAGGAAAGGTAATCAAGGTAATAAGATCATCAAGAAATAAAAGAAAATAATGAAAAAATACAATAAAAAATACAGAAATATGAAAATAATTAGGAAGCAGGAAAAATGAACCGAACTAAAATAAAGCTACATCAGAAAACCAGCATTAAAAAAAAATCGTTTTCACTGCTGGAGAAGAAATAATTACTATTTTGAGAAATGTCACGGCATAAACTAGGGGCATGATTCACAAAAAGAGAGATATGAAAACAAGGAGGAAAGTTGCAAAAAGTACTCCCATTAAAAAAAAAAAAAAAAAAAAAAAAAAAGAAGTTAAAATGGAAGGCAGAAGAGGAGCAGCTTGGGCCTTTTTAATGTTTGTTCATGCCTCCTTTCCTTGCTGATGAGCTGTCACTCCCTGAGCAGGGAGTGTTTGGCTAATGGAGTCTCAGCCCCAGGGCAGAGAGGAGTGCCTTAGCTCACCCAGTAGCCAGCACCTCTCCCCGGTTTGGGAGTGGTATTCACAGGCTGGAAAGAGGCTGCAGGAGAATCCCAGCAAGGAGAAGTGATGGACAATTCCATACCAAAATTCATGCCTTTTTCCTCTTCCAGACAAGAAAAAAACATAGCTTAGTGTTGGTGTCGCAGCTCAGAAAGCTCTCAGCACTTCTCTTCTGTGTGTGTTTAGTAGCAGCTCTTGGACTTTGTCATAACTGGAATGGGGAGGCCCAATTTTCTTCAGCAGCTATGCTGTTTTCAGCTGTTATAAAACTACTGGCATTGTGGCATGAATGCCTTTTTGCCTCATTAGAAATTACAAGTGAATCGAAGTCCTCTGTTGGCTAAGGTGGCACCACAGAATTAGGCCGACATGGGGGTTGTACGTTATTCAGCAGTCTGACTGATTTAGATTTAAGTAGTTTCCAGTCTGTAAGCAGGAAAGTAGACCCTGAGGAAAACAAAGTTTGGGTTAGACTTGTTGACTTGTTTACAGAAGACAAATTCAAGGTCTCATACCCTGATCTGTTACATGCAGCATTTCTTATGAACTTGGCTAGGTAAAAAACAAAACAAAGGAACATGCACACACACACAAACATCATGCTAGATGGGTTTTCTCATGTTTTTTGCTTGATCTTCATATGAACATGTTTAGTGACATGACAGTGCCAAACTCCCTGCATACCCCAGGCATATGTTTGCAAGTTAAGCTGTTGTCTTGCACTAACTAGGCAAATATATACTGGTGTTTCCCATAAGGTTACCTTTATTTTTGAGTGCACTATACCACATCTTTAACAGCAGAACACCTTGACAAAATTTTGTAAGTGTATACTATCATTTATTCCAATGATTTTTAAAATACGTAAACTTCCAGGATACACTGGGTACAAATACATTCTGTGGGTGAAGAGATGTTTTGAACGAATTTAAGAAAGTTGCAGCAAGTGATATCGTTTCTGATGAGTTCAGCAAGGCAAGCTCAGTCATGTCAGTTTGGTGAGAAAACTGAACCTCACCCAGCTGTGAGATTTTGCACTGGAACCTCAAAACATCATGAGCAATTACGTTTGAATGTGGGCAATGATTATAGTGAAAGCAGCAAAATACTTGGTAAGGGTGAAAAACAATCTACGTAAAGTTAGCTTAAGTGTTGTGGTTGAGCGTTTTTTTTTCCCCAAGCGAGTAATTTCTGAATGACTATTTGAAACGTGGCCAGTCTTTGCACGGGTGTACAAGAAGAGATAGGAGTTGCTCTCCCACTTAAGAGCTACCCTGGCTGGCCGTGCCTAGGGTGGCAGTGGAGGACCAGCACAGCTTGCAGTGATGGAGGCAAACACAACTGTGGTGCAAGAACAGCACTGACTGCTTTCAAGAGATCCTTCTTGCATGTAAACACAGTCTGCACCACTAACATATTTAAGAGCTAGCTTTCTACAAAAGCAATGAGAAAGCAGATCCACCAACTTTCCCTCTTTTCAAGCTGACTCTAATATGGTCCAGTGGTAAAGTAGTCCTCCAGAAGAAAGATTAAACTTCCAGTGCTGGTGTTTATGACACTTAAAAATAACATTTAAGAGAGACTTCCTGCAAATTCAAAGTACTATGACAAAAGCAGATCTTTGAGGGCTGCCACACTGCCAGTGATTAATGGTTTCAATTGAATGATTATCTACCATGACCAATTAAGTCCTTCCTTCAAGGTGCAACTAGAAGATGTGTGGGAAATTCCAAAACACTTCTAATATACTTGGCTTCCTGCCAGGACAATAGTGTAGGCACAGAAGAGAAATGTTTAGAGGTCAGCATCAAGAAAATAAGTAATGGTAATAAGAAAAATAAAAGCAAAGTAGTTATAATTTTTACTTTTATAGTTATGAAGAGCAGACAGAATTAAAGACCCTGGCTCAATGAGCAATTAATTTACAAAACTTCTATCAGTTCTTCGGGTTATCTTTCACGTCTTTGGGTCACCATCCTTTCTTTCTTGCTTTCTGTGTCAAAAATTGATATTCAGACAAATCTGTCTGAAAATAAACCCTTTTTGTTTATTTGTATTCTTATTTGTAATAAGAAGCATTTATTAAGACCCAAAGTAAATCCAGTTCTTATGAAACGTGGAACTGCTCAATGTAGGTCCATTTCAGTGCCTTACTAACACAAGCAATATCAATTATCATAGTATTAGCACAAATAAGATAAAATCACAAATGGCAGATTCCAGTTAAACACCTCAAATGCCACTTCAAAATAATAGACAATTTCCATGGTTTTAATTGCAGGAAGAAGGTCAACGCAAATGCTTAAAGATCAGAATTATAACAAAAGAAGCATTTTTTTATTTTTTTTTCCCACCAGTGATATTATTTTAAAGAGCTGCTGTTATGCAATATCACTTCGCGTTAATATACTTCAGTGCAAAAGCTAGACTTTCCAGTACAGGTTTTTGGATGAAGTCTCTTATGTTTAGTATGCAAACACATTTCATTAGGTATCATTAGAGTATTCATGCATCTTTTGACACTTTGATTCAAATACAGATAGTTTCTTCTTGTATTAAACTAAAAGTTAACTTGCAGTGAAAGGAAAAATTACATTTACATGTTAGCATATGCATAGAAAGGAAATAATTAAAATCTGACACTGAATAGAAAATATACTGATTACATATGCACATCAGATATACCACATACTTGCCTATCAACCACCACCTTTTCATCAGCTTCCTTCCTGTCAACTCTTCATCAATTAATAGCTTTCCATAGCAAACACAGTTTTAAAAAAAAATTACCTTGACAAAATATAGAAACCAAAATATATGCACCAAAACACAAATAAAATGTAAAACAAATATATGCACCAAAAAATAAGTGTACAAAAATATAATTATTCATGAGAAAAATGTAGTAATTTGAAAGTGTTGAATATTAAAAGAGCATATTTATACTGATGACAGAGTAATAAAGCAGTAAAGCAAATTAAATACATTTGGTAAGTCTGTACCAAAAAAAGTCAGTATTAACACTCTTGCTATTACCTATTATTATGTATACATAATTTTTCAGTAGTTTACATTGTAGTTATGGTATTAAGTACCATACCTGCACAGAAATCTGTGTGCTGTAGTATTTTATTAAGGGGATGATGAGAAAAAGTAGGTGTCTCTATATTAGTTTAACACATAATGCAAGCTTCTAATTAGTTTTATATTATGTTAATAGGTAATTCAGTATCAGCTTTGTCCAAATACCTTTTGTTGATGCCTGTAAATTAAGTGACTTACCTTAATATTCTGAAAATTTCAGTGTCTTGAAACTAATTTATATGAGTACTAAATTATTGCTATTGCATGCCCTTAGGAGAACTTTCTATTAATACAGAATGAAATGAAAAAATAATATGTAATTCTGTTTCTTATATTCAGTACTTCTGAAAGCAAAATGATAAATTACTGTTATTGGACACTCAGTCACCAGTTCAAAACATTCACAACAAGCCATAGCTAAAGTTGCTGGCTACATAATAAATTTCAAGAAGTATACACCTTCTTAAGTCACACTAGCTTTCAAAGGTTGTATACAACTTAAATTTTTTCAAGACAATGTTTTTCAATATTATGTGAAAAATACTAAAGGAATTTGCTATGGAGCATTTGAACTACTAATGTTAACCTATAGCATATCCAAAGACAGAGGACTTCAAAAATACCAATTTTTGCTAGTCTGATTTTGGTAGATGAACACTGAGCTTGTTTTTTCGCTAGAGATGCCCAAGCCAACCATGCCAAGCTGAACTTGAGAGCAAGCACATTAACTGCTCTGTGGAAGCTCTGAGCAGGGATGACCACATGCAGTACATACAGCAAAAGATCAAGGTAAGCAGGCATGTATTTAACTGAAATAGTTGTAGGAAATCCTAAACCAATGCCTTGCCCAACCTCACCAGAGTTAAGGCCATTTTTTTTTTTTTTTTATCTCCTCTGCAATTGCCCTAAATATCAAGTTAATTGGGGTGGAGACACCTTTTGTATTGAGGGTGGGCCCTACTTGGGCAGGAATGGGCAATGTAAGGAATCAAGAAGCTTTGTGGTGGAAATGCTTAGAGTGCTTAGTCCTAATAGGCAGTATTTTTAATTTACTATGCTTTTAATTTATGGGTTGTTTGGTAGTAACATATTTCAAATAGTAGTTATGGCCATGATGTAGATTGCAGGGCTTGACCTTTGTGAGATAATGGGCCATTCTGACCTTAAAATCTGTGATAGATTTATGCCTTTGAATGAGAGTATTACTCCTAAATTTTTAAAGCATTTTTTTATAACAATATAAAGATTTGTTTAATAATGCATGTTGTAATCTAACAACCCATGTTGCTAAGACTGCAATTGACTGAAGTGGTCCGTGATCAACGATCAGTTTCTGTTTTCTTCCTTGTTTATTTAGGTTTTGTTTAAATTGCAATGTAAATAAACTTAAATTGTGAAGGAGTTTTAGAGATTTTTTTCCTGTAGTCTGCGAAATCCCCATGTCTAGCATATTCTTTTTTTGAAAGAAATGGGTAACTGGGTTTTTGTAATGAAATGATTGTTGCAAGACATTTTTAGCTAGTATTTATGTCCTTAAAGACTTCATAGAGTAAAAAATAATAAAAAAAAAAAAGTCTTATAAGAGGTTGGGGGTCGTTTTCTTTTTCCTCATAAACTATAATGGCAGTTCATTAAAGTTTTGGAGAACTGAGATTTCTTCATTATTCTGTGGGTTTATTGTTGAGGGGCAGGAGTGGAGACTTTATGAAGGGCCTGCTGTGCTTTTTATTGGCTAATAAGAAGTTACGCTCCATAATTACATGCTCATACATACTACCTTCTTGCTGTGAAGGTTTGTTCCAGTGTCAAGTGGAGTTACAAAAATCACTGTAAGTTAAAGCTGTTTTCTTTCAAGGAGCCAGCCCCATGGTATGGAATTAAGTTTGTAATTGATGTTTCCCATAGGCTGCAAGCCTGCACACATGAAAGCTCATTCATAGTCCGTTTTATAATTTATACTTTTTGGATATTATATGCCATGAATATTAATGTAATTTAAATTCAAGTACACTCTTGTCCTCTAGGTTTGAAAGCATTTCTTCACATGTTGAACTGTATGTTATTGAGAGTACTAACAGTTGTTATGCACATCATTAAATGTTGTCAAGATTAGGACAATTGTTTGGTTAGGGAATTCAAAAACATTACTTACATAGGTGTAACAAATATTCCTATAGTGCATAACATACAAAGATGCATAAGGTATTAGCAGAACTTGTGTACCTAGTGACAGAGAGAATGCATCTGTTGTATTATCTGCATGAATCTACATGAAATATCTGCCTTTCTCATTGTCACCTGAATCAAAAAATGAGTAATGATGAAAAAAAAAAGGTTGTGTGGAGCACACAACCATAGTACCTGAAAGTCACGGAGGGACTGAGGAGTTCTGAAAAGAATTGTATTTTGCATCCGTATGATTGGTGATAACAAAAGTTAAAGAATGAGAAATACTTCGAAGTGCCTTGAATTAGGCACATACAATTCTAGGCTTTGTCTTTCTTCCTGTTGCTCTTCTCACTGTTGGAAAAGTGTGAGTATGTGAAGAAGTTTATGGGTATCTGGCATGCTATAGTCATTTAGAGATTACAGGTGAAATTTATAAATGTGAATCAATTTTCTATTTAAAAAATAGGCAAGTGGTTACATATTCAATGTAATGCTGGGAGGAGTATTTGATCAATAATCTAACTTATTGGATAGGGAAAAGCTTTATTTTTAGAAAACTAGTGTCACATCATCCGAGTATTATAAATTAAGCAGAAATTTTTACTGTTAATATAAACCAGGTCACTGAAGATGTTACACACAACACAAAACTTAGAATTTTATTTTCTCTAATGATAAATGGAAAAATTTATAATGGGAAAATTCTCTTTCTACCCTTGTAATCCACACTTGCATTGTATTTAGTTGAAGCACTGGAGTTCAGAGACTGAAGTCAGATTACTGTTAGATTCTTGCTCTTTTAACATTTATCTGCCTTTATACTTGGTTGTAATTAAGCAGTTATTAGTATACTTACGTTTGTACCTTTTTCCATAAAAGACATGTATTCTTATACAAAAATAGTCTCGTATGCTCTCTGATCTCTGCATGAGGGAAAGTAAAAATGGCCTGTGGGTTCCTTACCACAGAAGGGGAGAAATGCATTTGCGCAGTACTAAAATCAGTGAATTATACATAGAAAGTTGCAAGTTTTGGGGAGATGGTTATCTAAGACATGAGATAGAGCCATACAGGAACATCTGTCCTATCCCATATGAAAATGTCAGTTACACCCTGTCTTTGAAACAATGTTGAAGAAGTTATTTCTCGTTTATTATTAAGCAGTGTTACATATTAAACATTTAAATATATGTCATCATATTATGTAGCTATATTTCAGGGTCAGATTATTGTCCATCTCAGCAGGTGTACAGCAGTTGGCTATGTTTAAAAAGAGCATAGGTGTTGCTGTACTTGAAAAAGACAGCCTTCAAGATGGTAGAAATATCCACCTGTGACCCTCATGAAAGTATTTTTATTGCATATTTCCACTACAGCTCTTTATCTTGGCAAGTAAAAAATTAGGCTGTATAGTCCATTTATGTTAACACTCACATGCGCACATCAACAAACCCATGCACACCGAACTTACTTGCACATACGCAAGAGAGTGGTAAGAAATTGGTATATGAAGGTATGCCTGTTACATTATACATCAACATGTACACTAGGACTTTCCAAAACACAGATGTAGTTTGTGGCATATCCACCAGGATTTCTAAATGCCCATTTTATCCAAAGTGTCACAAAATCTTATCAGAAGTGCACAGTTGTTTTAAGTTAGTTTTGGGTAGTAATTACCTCAGATTACCAGAGAAAAGATCTTTTGAATTTTGAATGCTAAGATAATAAATACAGATGTTCTTTACGCTTCTATTTCGCAGACCAAGTTTGATAGTTATTCCATAAGAATTTTGCCTCCAAAAAAGATAGGAGTAAAATTTCAGGATTTGCCTTGTTTCTTGAGTTTCTGGTTAGTGGTTGATTTCCGTATAAGTTCTTCCAATCTTACATTTAGCTAACTTTAAGTGTGCAAATCTTCTGTCTCATCTGAAACTGTGAATTTTCAAAGTAAGTAGGATTGTGACATTAAATTCAAAAAAG
Organism: Lathamus discolor; assembly: GCF_037157495.1. NCBI lineage: Eukaryota > Metazoa > Chordata > Aves > Psittaciformes > Psittacidae > Lathamus > Lathamus discolor. Next base: position 115,089,154 of record NC_088885.1, read on the forward strand.
CATAGTCTATCCTTTCAATCTTACTAAAAGTGGCTATTAAAGTTCCAGATTTAAAAAGTATTAGTTCATCTGCTTGAAAGTGTACAATTCCCTGTCTCCCTCACTTCTCTCTCATTCCCCATCTCCACACTGATTTTGTTACATCTCTTACTTCTTCATATGAGTTCTGGTATGCTCAGTGCTCATTGCCCTTGGAGGTGTAAGTCCATAAGCAGTAGACTTGTAGCTATTCTCTTTTTTAATAAATGTAACCTGACAGCAATGGAAAGCACATACAAAGCTAAGGCCATTAAAGGCTAAACTATTCTAACAAACATTGTGTGCCTATAAATTGGTGAGGAAAGATTGCTTTTCACAGTGCAGCGCCTATCATCAGATTGTGCTTTGTTCAGGAGATGCTCTGTGTGGGTATCTCCAAGGCTGGCAGGGAGCCGGTTTTGTGTTGAAATTTACTGGCATGCTCTTTGAAGTCAGGAAGAGTTTGGCCATCTTTGTCAGGAGAAGGAGTATTTGGCTGCTCCTTCTGTGTGATTACAGATGCGATTTCTCCTTTCACTGGAAATCTGGGATGTCAATTGTGCAGCTTTTCTGTCCCCAGCTACATTCCCTAGTGAAAGACCAGAGCTGTGTTCCAGCTCAGAGTAATTGTGCCACATATTTCAGTGAGACTAATTATAGCTCCAGTAAGCTGTTGGGGAATGCTCTTGTGGTATCTCAGAATACAGTTCTGTACCATTCCCCCTGAGGAATTTTGTACCTACCAAAGGTCTGATCTAGTTATGACTGAGCTCGTTAATCAAATCAGATCACATCAATACTTGTATTTCGTAAAAAATGAAGGCAGCAGCCACACCTTCCCCTGGGTCGCGGTGCATCTCCTGAAACCTTCCATCCCAAGGAACAGGCACTCAGGTAACATCTTAACATGACTCACGTGCTCTTGCAATTGAATTATTCATTGTAGGTGTAGTCACTGTACAAAAGCTTGCCTTGCCTCTCACTTCTGCAAGACCAGGTTTTGAAATGGTAATAGTAGTATGTACATGCCAGAAATATTTTATCAGATATTTCAGATTTGTGAAGAAATTTCATCTGTTATAGTATTTCCTAATTGTGTTTAATACTCTGAAGCTTTTGATCTTTTCATTGCATACCAAGGTTCAGAAAAAATAATTAGTAAACTCACGTATGGTTTTAAATATTAGATGTGCAAACTCTCACATAGCTCTACTAAAAGGAACAACAGACAAAGCAAGATCAGTGACTCCTGTACTATGTTATTAACCTCTCATAGATGTGATTTTATTCACAGATCAGTAGGATCTACCTAGACCTATTTGCATATAACTGCTATTATATGTTTTCCTGTTAATTGTGACCATTTTTGGATCAACTATAAACTTTTAACAATATATTCATAAGATGAAGAAAGATACATCCTTTGGAAAAACTCTCATGAAATTCCCATTCAAATAGAAATCTTATTTCCCAGTTGCTAACCAAGAAGTCACTATTCACTAAATAGCAGTAAACAACCTGGCAAACCATCTGTATAGACAGCTTCTTTGCAAGAAAATATACCTTCTGGCCACAGAGCTTCTTTAAGATAGAAATCCTTTTTTAAAACCTTCATTAACACTTTCTTACTAAAGTAGGACTCTTAAAGCATCTTTAAATCATGCATGTATTGAAGTACAGTAATTTAAAACTAGCAGGTGTGTTTTCTTTTAATTCATACAGTTCTAGATATTTTCACGAGTAGGCGAGGGAGTATTTTATAAATATTAGAAGATTTATTTGTAAAGTGTTTGCTATTTTCTACCTCCCATTATCTTACTGATTTCGATGTCAGAGTTTACAATCATAATTCCACATCTATCAGGCATGGAGGAATGGAATTATTCCCTTGGCTTTGTGAAGAAGCCTCACAGTTTGCATCAGTCAGAGACACAAATTAAATATATTTCATAGGTACTCTTTTAAGAAGACATGGTAAACCATCTTCCTCACAGCTTGCAGCATTTTGTGAGCACTTGCTGCCTCAGGCCCTTGTGCCCCTAGCTCCCAGCTCCCTTGGAAATCCACCCTGAGATCTTCATTTTGACTGGAAGCAGTCTACCCTCTAGTGAGCCAGAAATGAGGTGACAGAAAGTGATGCCATTTCTTGGCTATCTCCTATAGAGATTATCCCTGTTTCCCAGGTCACTTTGATGGGAATTGTGCATCTCCCTCGCTGCTTATTGGATGTGTTTAAAAAAAAAAAAAAAAAGAGAAAAAACCCAAAGAAAGCTCCATGTAGGGAAAGCAAAGAGAGCAATATGAGCATATGCGAAAGTCCTAGAAATGCGGGGCCTCACCATGTGCATTCGCGCCTGTAGGGAGGGACCCCAACGAGGGTGATATGGTGCATTTCCATTGTCAAAGAAACAGACCCTCTTCCAGCCTTGACTAATTAAAAGTCTTTGCAGGATCACATGAAGCACATTATTTACATATAAGTAAAAAATCAGATTTCGGGCTGGGTTAGAAAGTGACTGGTTGAAACTGAATGTGCAGGCATGAGTTGTGTTTCTTGGCACAGTAGCTGAGCTAGGCATAGAAGGTGACGCCTCCATTGGTGGCTTTTATTTTTATTAATTGCATAAATGGGGAAATAGGTTTGAGCTTATTTAATTCTGTTTTAAAACAGTTTGTGTGGTTAAACTACATACAGATAATGCTTGCTTATCTGCTTTTATGGCTACTTTGTCAATGAGAGAGTGATTTATTAGTCCATTTGCTCTTACTTTTCTACTGCAGACTTGGAGAGATGGCTTCGGTTCTTAAGGGAGGCACTCAGAATGGGTCAGAGTGTAGTAAGGATCCTTAAGGCCACTTGTCAGAACTGGGGAGTATCCTGCAGCTGTGCTTGCTCCTCCTTAGCCCTATGCTTGAAGCACCATCTCTGCCAGGTCCATAGCTTTGCAGGATTATCCTCTGGGGCTGTCTTGGCTTGCTTTGCTCAGGGGAAGAGACTGTACTTGTCATTTGGCAATGTGGATATTGCTTGTCTTTATTTCCAGAGCTGTTAATTGAGTCTTATATTTTTTCATCATCTCCTCTTCACTTTTCATCCCCTTTATACATTTTTCTGATTTGCTTTGAAATATCAATACGGTTTCTTCAAAAATCTGTTTAAAAAAATTAATAATTTCCATTCCATAATTCTTTTTTTTTTTTTTTTTTAAATCCAGATAGAGTATATTGTGGGGAATAGAAATGTTTACTGGGTTATATCCCCTTCCTTTCATTGGCTGCAGTGCAAAGTAAATATATTTCATGTGTGTCTTTGTGAAGCCTCTGAAGTATAGAGACTGAGTGATGTGCTGTTGGTCATTCTAAATTATTTCTTTATTGTTTTGTTTTTCACCTGAATAACAAACTTTAATGAAGAATAAATCTCTGTAATAATTAGCTGATATATCAGCTTTCCAGCTGTGGTCCAAGTGGCACCAGGGAAGCACAAGCAGAATTTATAAAGTGTCTTTGTAGTTTTTACTTTTTTGTTCTACTATTTTCACGGATTATTTTTTGTATCCTTTTCACCTGTGTCTTCTTGAAGACAGCTGTGTTAAAATGCGTAACTTAACAGGTTGCTACTTGCTTTCATGATACTAGCTACATTTCAGTCATGGCAGCTTTTTGTAAGAGATAAGTTTTATACTGATGTCCAGTCATGATTTACAGTTATTTTGTAGCATATTTCTTCCAAAGAATCAAAAGAAAGCAATAAAATACTAAAAATCAAAACCAAAGATTGCAAGTGCATCTTGTAATCTGGTACACTCTATGGCATTGCATACCCTTCACCCAGCTTGTACATGTAACTCACTAACATGATAGGTATGTTTTTCTGCATGCACTTGTTCTATTTCTCAACAGTTCCAACAAAATACATTTCAGGAGATTGATTACTGTAGTTCAGTATTTCTCTTAAGTGGGGAATTTACTTTCTTAATATCTCTGTGCACCTTTAAAATTCACCTAAATGACTTGATTCATCACGTAAAATTAGTTTGCCATTGAAAAGTTAAATGCTACTGTCAGACTAGCAAGCTATATATTTTCTTTCTGATGTTATACAACACTTTTGGCACAGACACACTTGACATGTTTGTTGCTGCTACTGCAAGTATCTGGCAGATTATCTAAAAAAGTAAATAAGTAAATCAAAATCAATTGCTAATGCTGAGAAGGTAGGAGATTGTAACAACAATAACAAAAAAAAATCTCAGGTTTAGATTTTTTTTAATGGATTTAATATACAGGATTATAAAACAAAGCTCTCAACACTATTCTATTCTAAGGTAAAGTCATACATGTTGTGCCACAACCCCCAGGAATTGTGGTCAGCATTTTTAGATGCTGTATAAGCTAGCAGTGCTTTACGTGTTTAGTTACAATTTCTGGGTAGCACAACTGACAACGCATGGCTGTGTATGTCACATCTGGGTGGCCGTGGGAGCATGTGCAGGTTTGCAGAGTCCTATGTCCAAGCTGCTCAGCAGATCTGTGGCAAAACCCAACCAATGCCTGAAGCATCACATAGCCCTTGGGAAGAGGGTGTGTTCTGCACGCTCTCCAGTATGACAAACTGGCCACCATACACAGCCTGCCCCTTCTAAATAGGGACAGAGAATGAATTCACAGCGTAAAGAGAGCTAAGACAAAGGCTAAGGAGTGTGCAAGCCTCATTACATGTTTGTTGAGGAAAGAGCTGGTTGAGGAAGGACTGCCCTGCAATTTTAGGCTTTTGTTTCTGGAAAAGTGTGGTTTCTCTGCAATTACCCCAATTTGGCCTGCAGGATATAAATAGAAATGATTAGATCAGAGCAAATTAAAACATACACTCCTTACTAGCTTGTAGTATGGCAAAAGCTATAAACTCAGGAACTAATTTGCCAGCTCAATTTCAAGGAAAAGAAAGAAATTTAGGTCACGGGAAAACACTGGTCCTCATCTCCCCTATTTTGTGAAAGTCAGTGGCCTCCCAAAACCTCCTAAACATCCAGAATTTCAAGTTCTTTCTGAATAAGATTTTGAAGAAATTTTGCATGATAGCATTTCTTCTTGGAACAAGTTTTCTCTACCTGTGAATCAAGTGAGCTTTAAATCTCCTATTAAATCCCATCTTCTTCAGCTAACCTTTATGTCCTTCCCTGTCTCTCTGCATCTATTCCTGTGCCTAATCCTTAAATTGTTAATGTTGCATAAACATATATCACATATCTTATACCATATCACACCTCATAGTATCTGATTGCCATTTATCTTTCAAAAGCTTTTTTTTTTTTTTGCTGTGTTACCACTACCATAAAGCCATAAAGTAAGGAAGTATTGTCATAAAAATGTCATATTTTTAAACATAATTTGAACTTTACAAGGACAAGAAGACATTTAAATCAAGTATTTTGCCTGGGCCTGAAGAAAAAAAACACTATACACCTACCATTGTTGGTTGTATACCCTTATAACTCCACAAAATTTCAATGCAATTACTCTTGATTTGAACTCTGCTATAAAAAACAAGACTGTCACGTTTTTCCTCAGGATATTGCTGCACCAAATATTGCTGTAGGCCATATGAGCTCGCTAGGAATGTGCCGCTGTGTACCTGGCTTGTTCATATACACTTCCCTGGATCCATTCTTAGCCACTGTCAGGGAGAGGGAACTGGGCCAGCTGTGGTTTGATTTGGTACAGTTGCTTTTACAGCCTTAGATGTCTGTTGAGGACTTAAACTCATCCTGTAAGATGAAGGCCAAACAATTAAAATTAAGGCAATGCAACTGTTGTTTAACAATCATTGCTGATACTTTTGCAAGAACTGACACGATTTAGAAGACATACACAAAAGCCTGGAGATTCTCTTTCAGTCTTATCTGACCTTCTACAGAAAACCCCACTAGATTTGATTCTAATCTCACTTACTTCGCAAATGAGAAGCAAAGTTCATGAAAATGAATGGAATGACATTGAATTGGACTTTAAGTTAGAATTGGGCCAATAATACCATTTTAGAGGACTGTACGCAATTGACTTCCAAAACTTAGCTCTGGCCTAAATGCGAAGGTAAGAGGAACTTGATTTATTGACTTTATTTGAGGTGAGGTTTAGCTTGAAATTACTCAGAATTTAGCATTTTATTCTTACTTCTAATTCAGAATTTAATGCAACCTAATTACAATCCTATAAAGATGTGCAAAATATGATGAAAAGCACAAAGGTGGATTCAACATGAAAGCCAGGTTTCTCCAGCACTGTTAAAAGGCACAGATGCCATAGTTCATGGGATTTAGCAGATTGTACAGAGCTTGGCAAAGTTTACGTAGCTGTGGTGAACTTCTGCCATGAGCTGTAATCTGGGGACAATGTGGCTGCCAGAGCTCAATTTCCAACTTGTCCTGAGGCCTTCTTATGCTTATATATGCCCCACCTACAAATGTGCTTGACTAAAAGGCTAGTACTTATGAGTGATGTTCAGTCAGCATTTTCACACGATTAACTTGCCAATTAAAAATGGGCTTGGTACTGAGTTTAGAAGTTAACTTAGATACTCCTAGCTTGGGCAGAGAGCTGCTTTCAGGCAGGGTGAAGCCAAGTCAGATTTTGTAGATGTCACGCCTGCTTGGAGAGAGACGCCATGACTCGCTGTGGAGCTGGCATGGCCTCAGCCGGAGTACTCGCTCTCTTTGGCCCTTTTCCCTGGATGAAATCCAGAGGCAAAAGCACCACTGTGAGACACGAGTGTGACTTTCATTCAGCTAGTGGCTACAACTTTGCCCACTGCCTCTTCTTTGTTTACTGTGGTTTCATTCACATCCTCAGTATTGCTGCCATATATTGGGATACTCTACTACATATGATGATTTCAGAAAAATATGATTTCCATCATTAGTTTAAATTCTTTAAAATAATTACTCTGGGCATAGCTTAATTACATGTTGCTTCCACTGTAAGAGGACAACTGTATGTGTCTGGAATTTGATGACTATAGAGTGCAGGAAAAACGATTTAAAATGTTTGAAGTATATTAATTATATATATTTTATACTAAGAAGATAGAAGATACTACAAGGATATATTTCCTCTAGATGATGTACAAACAGAATAAAACAACAGCTGCTTGTCTTTGGAAAAGTATCTCGGAGGGGGGGCGTTGACAGGCAAATGCTGATCTTGGAGATCAAAAACATGAAAATATCTGGAAAAAAAAATTATTCAGATGCAGTGTTGCACATGGAAAATGCACACTTCAATCTAGAAACAAATTGATTATTGAACATATCTAATTATACACGTTTATGACATTAATCAATTTGTGCAAATTGTCATAACTGAGTACAAACTTGATGTTTGTCATTTACATATATTGTGTCAGATATTTGCTTATGAATTTACACAGTAACATGAGATGTTGCATCATAAAGGGTTAACTTCTTCATGACTTCCTCATGTTACAAATATAAAAATGGATAATCAGAAAACAGAGCATGATTATTTTAAACAATTGCAACAATTACTTTTGGTCTGCACTAATATTCTGAATTAGTCTGAATAATAATGAAAAAATTACATTTCCCTATCACTGTCCAAATCAAATAGCAATACAAGTTCTCCCAGTAGCACCCGTGTAGATATCACTTGTCAACACCTCCCACTCTGGGATCACTTCAAGGGCCTTATCTTCTGTACAAGATGAGACTTGATTCATTTACATTTTCCCTTTTCAAAGCAACAAGTAGTAAAAGCCAGAAACTCCATGAGACCTATATTTTTCACGTGTTCCCTGTCACTGTCATTCATGCCCTTTTACTTAAGCTAGACATAATAAGCATATTTTCCAAAGGAAATAAATAACAGTCTGAAGAAACTCCCCACAGATTTTTCTAATCATCTCACTACCTTTGCTTTGTTTAGCAACATGCTCCAGAGCTTTTCAGTGGAGGTATTATGTTTTTTTATAGTGTCATAGCATTTTCTGCATTATTGGTGCTTCTATTAATCAAAAAAGCAGGAGCATTAATTAGAATCAAATGTCAGCAGACATACACTAGTAGCTATTCCAGCCTATAATTTTATTACTCTCATATGCTTATTTCTTTTTTCTCCAAAAATTACATGTTGTTATTCTTAATCAAACTGTGGAAAAGGTCCAAAGCATTGAGCCTTAAAGTACCTCTTTTGGCTTCTGGATGAAATTATTTATCTTTTGTTTAAATAGGATTTTCATTTTGCGCATCCTGCCTGAAAGTTTATTTGCTATTTTAAAATAATTCAGGTAGTTCATAGAGACAGAGAGCTAATAGCAGCAAACAGCATTTCAAAAATGAAAAAGTATGCGTATTGTAAAAGTATTGCTATAGTGAAGCAGGGTCCCTGCAGAGCAGACTTCTCAGCTCTGATGTTCATATCATGGTTAAAACAAAAACAAGGTCCTATAATTTTTTCTTTGTTGAGAATGAAATTTGGGAACTGAATTCTGCCTAGGCATTACATTGACTCTGTTCACC